>NC_091286.1:427474056-427778306 GCF_032444005.1 Ranitomeya imitator | reverse complement strand
CTGGAGCAGCCAGTGCCAGGCAGCAGCTGCCAAGGCAAACAGGATCATGGGGTGCATTAAAAGAGGTCTGGATACACATGATGAGAGCATTATACTGCCTCTGTACAAATCCCTAGTTAGACCGCACATGGAGTACTGTGTCCAGTTTTGGGCACCGGTGCTCAGGAAGGATATAATGGAACTAGAGAGAGTACAAAGGAGGGCAACAAAATTAATAAAGGGGATGGGAGAACTACAATACCCAGATAGATTAGCGAAATTAGGATTATTTAGTCTAGAAAAAAGATGACTGAGGGGCGATCTAATAACCATGTATAAGTATATAAGGGGACAATACAAATATCTCGCTGAGGATCTGTTTATACCAAGGAAGGTGACGGGCACAAGGGGGCATTCTTTGCGTCTGGAGGAGAGAAGGTTTTTCCACCAACATAGAAGAGGATTCTTTACTGTTAGGGCAGTGAGAATCTGGAATTGCTTGCCTGAGGAGGTGGTGATGGCGAACTCAGTCGAGGGGTTCAAGAGAGGCCTGGATGTCTTCCTGGAGCAGAACAATATTGTATCATACAATTAGGTTCTGTAGAAGGACGTAGATCTGGGGATTTATTATGATGGAATATAGGCTGAACTGGATGGACAAATGTCTTTTTTCGGCCTTACTAACTATGTTACTATGTTACTATGTAAAGATGAAGACTGCAAGTGGGGCCATGCTGGCGAACAGGAATGAAGGAGGAAAAAGCGACCTCACGCGTATCGCCACCGACGTATGTGGCTTCTTAGAGGAGGTGTCCCTATTTTTCAGCATGTGTCTTTTTCTTAGTCTTTTGCTCATAACTGGAAAAGAGAACTCGCACTTAGAGAAGCCTATTGGATTTTCAAGATGAGGAGTTTCTCTGTTAATTGCAGGGGAAGGAAAGAGATACAAATGAAAAAGTGAACTGCTGTCCCTGCATAGTCATGGCTGTGAGTTGATTGATCTGTGATATACTGCAGTAACTGCTCCCTTGCTCCCTCACTCCCTCTGCCTCTCCCTCTCTTTTTTTAGGCAATTAGTGGCTTTTCAGTATTGCAAATTGCCCCAAATATATTTGAAAAAATTGAATTTCTGTGTAAAATTGTTGAATCCAGCAAGTTTGTTTCAAAATATCCACTCGTGTCTAAGTGCTAGGAAAAATAAGAAGGGGTTCCGCTGTGACTGAAGGAGAAAGGTACTTCTGAGTCTAATCAGGGTGGAAGTACTGTTGTAATGTCACTGCAGGACACTGTGGTGATTGCTGTTAACCCATTATCTACCAATGTCCTTTTTTTGGGATGCCTAATCTTTAGATTCTAGCAACTAAGATTTTATAATTTTTATAGTTAGGTCCAATTTTTTGTGTTGTGTTTGTAAAATGAATGTTTTCAAAATAGGAAATCATGTCATTGTCATTTTTAATTGAATATTGGGACACCCTTTTCTGAAAAATCCGTACTTGTAAAAATTTTACTTTGGCAAGTAATGGGTTAAGATAAAACTAAATTGACCGTTCCATTGAGAAATCCTATGACTACATTAAGTGGCATTATAGCAGAGGGAACTTTAATAAAAGGAATATTTCGCGAGTGAGTCTTTAATAGTCTTCTATGAACATAATTTTGACAAGTTCTTTATGTAATTGCATGATAGAGCCATAATGAAGCTCGATACGATAGGTCATAAGGGCATCATAGTTTACTATTGCTGCCCGCCATTGCTGTTATTATAATGATTCCCAACACTTTCAGCTCTCATTACTTTCAGCATGATATTACTCAAGTAGGTTTCTGTATTGCTGAGCACAGTAGGACAGGGCTGGAGGAATGAGACATGAATTTGTTCATCTCAAGAAGCTGGAAATACAGGGTTATCAAAAGGCAATTTTTATTTTCTGGCTCCCATGTTTGAACTAAAGTTGTGTTATGAATCCTGGTGTTACCAATTTAAGGTTTCTGTAAATATTAAGGTCTCCCTCTGACAAGAACTGCAGCATCAAAAATGCAATAAAAACGCATTAAAAAACTCAATGAAAAAATGCAAGTAACCTAATTTACTTATTAGGTGCAGAATTGCTGCAGAAATTCTGCAACATAAAAAAGTTACCTAAAGCTCATCGTGGGAACGTGGTCTGAAACATCTTGTATATTTGAGGCATAAAATAAAGTTTGTGTTTGGCCTCATTCAGACATCCGGTTTTCTCATATGTACTCGTACCTGTGATAGTCTATGGGGCCATTCACATATTCATGATTTTTCGCGGACTGACCGGTCCGACGTTATTCGCACAGATGTGTCCGATTTTAATCTGAGGGCTGGATCAAAATAGGCAATGCAAGTCTATGGGTCTGTGACCTTATTCGGATGACCTGCTTCATGATAATCTGTGATAATTGGACAGCACTTGGTTAAGATTGAGAAATAAAAAAAATGTCTCCACGTACGAGAAAAACTTGTGACACTCGGACCACACTCTGATTAAAGTCTGATCACTAGGGTTGAGCGACCTTCACTTTTATAGGATCGGGTAGGGTTTCACGAAACCCGACTTTTGGAAAAGTCGGGTCGAGTGAAATCGGCCGATCCTATAAAAAAGTCGGGGTCGGGGTCGGCCGAAACTCGAAACCCAATGCAGTGCATTGGGTTTCCATGGTTCCCAGTGTCTGAAGGAGCGGAAACTCTCCTTCAGGCCCTGGGATCCATATTTAAGTGTAAAATATAGAATTAAAATAAAAAATATCCTTATACTTACCCTCTGACGCGCCCTGATACTAACCGGGAACCTTCCTTCCTTAGAATCAGCCTTCCAGGACCTTCGGTGACGTCGCGGGTGACGTCGCGGCTTGTGATTGGCCGCGCGGCCGCCCATGTGACCGCTCGCGCGGCCAATCACAAGCCGCGACGTCACCCGCGACGTCACCGAAGGTCCTGGAAGGGCTGATTCTTAGGAAGGAAGGCTGTCGGAAGGAAGCAGGGCGCTTCCGAGGGTGAGTATATTCCTATTAGGTATATCTTAAACATATCGGGAATCGGGATCGGAATTCCGATTCCAGATTCAAAAGATCGCCGACTTCATGGCCCACTGGGGTCGGGTCGGGTTTCATGAAACCTGACCTTGCCAAAAGTCGGCGACTTTTGAACAATTTCGACCCGTTTCGCTCAACCCTACTGATCACATTAAACATTTTTTTTTGTGAGAAAAATAGACGTCTGAATGAGCCCTTAGACGTCTGTCAGGAAGTTCTGTGGCAAATGATTGTCTGACCATTCTCTGCTGTAAATGAAAAGTCCCCTGCAATCATCATCTAGTCAAGCTTGTGATGCCCACTGACCTGTGTTTTCACTGCTGCCTTCAAAATCAATAATTCTAAGAACCCTTATCACAATGATGGACCAAAGAGATTCTCAATCTCCACTCTCAAAATGCTACACACTACTACAGTTTGATATTGGAGTCCAGAAGCATTCCGTGTACATGAGTTGAGTTTTGACTCCTTCAGATAGGAAATTATCTGTGGACAGCTTAAGTGCTTCTGTGTCTAATGGTGTGAAACAAAAGTTCATTTGCTGTTAACACCCTTTAAAGCAGCACTTTCTACATCTAATAATCAGTTGGTCACACAGGAGAACTTTCTAATGAATTCAGCAAGCAGAGCAAAGAACTTCAAAAGCACAGGAGACGCACATTCCAGCTGTGAGCGCAAATCTAAATAGGATTTTTCACACTCATAATGAGGTTTAAAACAGTGTGCTCCTATTTCCTTAACCCTTTAAACGGATTGGTGTATTTTGCGTTTCCTCAGGTAACATTGCATACCATACAAAAATACGTATTACTTGTTTTTAATGTTATAATTATAAATAGATTTTTCCGCATCCAATTGCAAAGTTCGCGAAGTGATATTATACTTAATTGCATGTAAGCTAATGAGTCCTGAAAATGCAGTACAGAAAGTGCAGCCGGAAAGATTAAGAAGTATATCGATAAATGACCGTGCTAGTCAATATCATAGCTGTAGTCTGGTATTTCATGTAATAGTTCTGTGGGATTTTCAGGTACCTTGAGTTATCTGAAGTATAACATTAAAGATGAGTTGATAGATGGTATTTTGCAGAAGATTATGCTCTATGGCTGTTGCACTCAATTCAATCACTGGTAAGAGCCTAGCTGCTCAGTTTTTATCCTGGCAATCGCTCAATGTCCAAAATATTTCTAAAAAGAAAACCTTAGTGGAATATAAACTGAATTGATGTTTGCATAAAACTTGTCCTAAGACTGTCCAAGTAGAAATATGAAACTGCATGGTTGATTTGTGTTATTATTTCAAAGTGATGTTATCGTTCTAATTGCTAACACATATGTTGAAGTTATTATTATCCAAAATATGCAGTGCATAATTTGGCTAATCCAAGGTTGTTATCAAGATGGTAGAAGGGAGTTTTGTAGGATTCCCAGACCGTTGGCTTCTTAAAAAGCCTTGAAGATCTTGGAAAAGAGCTCAGTAAATTACTATCTACTACATTGTAAACAGCATTCAGTTCTAGGCAAATAACTCATAAAGAAATGGCAAGTCTAAGGCTAGGGCTACTAGGCAACATGTGTCGTCAAACACTCATATTGTAGTTTCGCATTGTGATTTCCACTGGGGTTGTACTCTGATCTGCTTCCTCCTGTGAATGAGACATGGAGTCACAAATGTTTCCTAAAATGTTGAGTATTTTTGCGACTTGTGTATGACTTATCAATATCTTGATCATTTATTTACAGCACAATAATAACTCTATAATAGCAGACAAATTGAAGACAAGTTGCAAAAATGTTTTTTGACCGTGCAGCTTGAGAAATGTCACCAGATATCCCCAGCCTAATGGGCACATAGTGCAGATACCTGGACTGGACAGCAGCCCTGGACAACATTTGGATAGGTTTACACACAACAGATTTGTTGCAGATAGTTCTTTGACTAAATAGCTAATTCTATATCTGAATAGTCTTGAAATAGCAGCGTCTGTGTCAGCACACTGGATAGAGGCACGTCCAGTAACAATGAAAGCCCTTTTACCTGGTTTGTTAATCAATCAAATCACTCAATATAAAGACACTCATTGGCCCTTGTAAACTTCAGCCAATGATGGAATGGATTGTGCATACAAGTCTGCATATTATTGTTGTTGGCAGCACATCTCCGTGTGTACAATATGTACCTACAATAAGTAAACTCTAGTGCAGTAGTTTCCTTTGAAAATCAGAGGAGACTTACCCATTCAAGTCAATGAGTATGAGGAAAAAAATCGGATACCGTATGGAGCCACCTTATAGCATCTGATTTTTACGGATACGTTGCAATTCTGTAACAGGAAACTATTAATGGTCTTGTAAATGATTAATAGTTATGAAAGTAGAAAAATGGATTGCACACGGATAACAAATGAGAAAAAATAGTCCCACTTTTCTGGATGCAACTCTGACTGATTTTTTATGCCTCCCTCTTCTGAGCTGGAAAATAGATTTAAAGGTTTCCCCAGACTAGTGTCCACTGGTTGCGACCCGGTCCTTTTGCCTGACCTTATTCACACACTGAGGTCAACTCTGACACATGGTAAGGTTTTTAATATTAGACAGCGTAGGACCGTCCCGTTCAGAGTGACTTTGTCGATGGTGGGATGGCTTTTATGCTATTTTTGATCAAAAACAATAATACTAAGGACCCTGTGCTATTTAAATGCACTTTTGTTTTTACTTAATTAGTCATAGCTGGGTTTTTGCTCATTTTGTTTCTTGTAGGTTTTGTATGTTTTATGGCAAATGTGAATATGCCTTTATGTGCTGCATGTATACCAACTCAAACCAAGCTCAATTTTTGTGTTTTTTTCTTTGATTTTCCACACTGTCTTGTGACCCCAGTCTTATTCTGATATTGTCTTTCAGAGCTTGTTGGGCAGAAATCTAAACAATTTCTCTTCGCAAAAACACAAAATGTCCATTTAGTCAATATGTGACATTACTTTTTATAGCTGCCCATAAAAAGCAAATTTTCATGTTTGCGTGCTAATCATATATTCATATTATTCAGTAACATGGAAATGTGTATAAACAACAACATTTATGGATTTTCCTTTTTTTTCAAATGTCAAATACTTCCATTTCTCTTGGTTGAAAATATATTTAAAAGTGTAAAGTTCTACAACATATGCTTGAAATTCTGCAAGTTCTATTCGGATGATTCTTACAAATCTTCTGTGGGTGAATATGCCCTAGCAACCAATTTCCAGGTAATGTAAGACAGGATATAGAGATGTACATTTATGTAAGCTCAGTATTAGGCTAGTTTCACATTTGTGTATCTGTGCGCAGCGTATCATCTGCATGCGCAAACACATGCCAAAACGCGTGCTTACGCTGCGTTTTTAATCCACATAAGCTTACGCATGACGCATAAAAATCTGCTGCGTGTGTATGCGTTTGTATGCGTTTTTGCCTGCGTTTGCATTGTTTATGTGCATGCATACAATATTTCCAGTAGGGCGTCTCAATGGGCGTGTCTCAATCAGTTCCTTGCTATGTGCAGTCCGAAGTACGCAAGCGCATTGAACGCATGCATACGCATGTCCTTGCTTACTAATGCGTTCCCATAGACAGTAATGCGTTGTTTATACGCACTCATCTGCATGTGTATGCCTGTGCATATTTGACGCCTTGAAAAATGCAACATGTTGTGTTCGCCAGACACTGTGAAACGATGCATGCAGACACATCCGCATACAAACTGATGACAACGCATGTCCCTGCATACACAATGTTAAAGATAGGTACGCATGAGGCATGCAAACAGTATGCAGGCCTACGCTGCGCAAACAAACGCTAATGTGAAACCGGCCTTAAACGGTAGTCTTGATTCAGAATTTTCAAGAAAAACAAAATAATTTAATTACCTAGATTTCCATTATTGTTATTACATAATATGGAAGTTCTATGGTTTTCTTATTTTATACCACTAAATAAGAAAAGTTAGAATATTTTTGCACTTCAATGTGAATTTCCGATGGGCAAGAGAAATTATGTTGTTAATAGGAACAAACTGGGTGTTTTTTAATCAATTCTCATTATTTTTCGGATTGCTAATGGTACAATTGATTGTGTTGCTGATCAGCAACTTGTAGAACGTGCCTTGTACATTAGCTGCAGCATGTATATTGTGTGACTGAAATTACATCTAGCTTATTCGATTAAATTAATTATTCGCTTCATATGTTTTTTAAACGGATTTGCTTTAAAATTGATAATGACCTTTTGTCTGCTCTTCTGGTGGTAGAGCTGAGAGTGGTCCATTGATTTCTCCCAGTATGGTATTGAATAGTGGCACATAACTAGAGAAGAATTATGCAGAGTGTATAAATGCACTGCTAATTCCTACACTACACAACTTCCAAAGATTTACTTTACTCATTAATTACATTCTGTACTGCACTAGGTATAATGTAGTACTGTGTAGTTATGGGATCTCAGAGACCGAAATGGGTCTATACTGTGTATATACAGTATACTATATACATAAAGCGAGATAAATAATTATTGAACACGTCACCAATTTTCTAAGTAAATATATTTCTAAAGATTCTATTGACATGAAATTTTCACCAGATGTCAGTAACAACCCATCTAATCAACATATGCAAGTAAATTAAACCTTAGATGTCCATAAATTAAGTTATGAGTAATAATGAGAGATGACGCAGGGAAAAAGTATAGCATACGCTTAATGAAATGCATTTAATGCTTCTAACATATGCTTCTGTTGGTGGTGACAGCTTCAAGTTGCCTCCTCTATGGAGAAACTAGTCACATGCATTGCTCAGGTGTGATTTTTGCCTATTCTTAAACACAAACACTCTTTAAATCCTAAAGATTCAATGGCCTCCTTCTTTGAACTCTGAGCTTAGTTTCCTTCCATACATTTTCTATTGGATTCAGATCCGGTGATTGGCTGGGCCTTTGGGCCTTTCATCAGCTTTATTTTCTTGATCTGAAACCAATTGAGAGTTTCCCTGGCTGTGTGTTTGGGATCATATTCTTAATTTCACCTACTGTATATACAGTCATGGCTAAAAGTGTTGGCACCCTTGAAATTTTTCCAAAAGATGAAATATTTATCCCAGAAAATTATTGCAATTACACATTTTGTTATATACATGTTTATTGTGTTTCTTTATTTCCTTTAGAACAACACATAAAAAACTGAGCAATAAAGGCCAAATTGGGCATAATTTCACACAATAACCCAAAAATGGGCCAGACAAAATTGTAGGCACCCGCAACTTAATATTTGGTTGCTCACCCTTCGGAATAAATAACTGCATTCATTTGCTTCCTACAACCATCAACAAGCTTCTTACAACTCTCAATTGGAATTTTTGACCACTCTTCTTTTGTAAACTGATCCAGGTCTCTCATATTTGAAGGGTGCCTTCTCACATGATCTATTTTATGATCTCTCCAAAGGTGTTCAATGGGATTTAGATCCTTACTCATATCATAGCTGGCCACTATAGAACTCCCCAGTGCTTTGTGTCCATCCATTTCTGGTTGCTTTTAGAAGTATGTTTGGGGTCATTGTCTTGATGGAAGACCCAAGACTTACAATGCAAAAAATGTAAACCCAGCTTTCTGACACTGGGCACTACAGTGTAACCCAAAAACGTTTGGTAATCTTCCTATTTCATGATGCCTTACATGCAGTAATGGCACCCAGTACCAAATGCAGCAAAACAACTCCAATTACTTGAACTCCAATGAAGTCCTCCAAATTCACCCCTTTTGCTATGAAGTCCTTAGAATTTCTGGTGCAAGCAATTACCTTCATAAATCACATGCTTAGTGAAAGGAAGTGCACTTGAGTGCAATCTAAGTGCCACATGGTCTGTCAATATATGCACACATTTTCTGAAAGGCCACAGAGGCTGCAACATCATAAAAAAGATTGTCCATTACCGTTGTGCTGATGAGCTATCCTTAGGATAGGTCATCAATGTCTGATCGGTCCGACACCCAGTACCTCCACCGATCAGCTACAATCGGTGTCAATGGCTGTGGCCGCCGGCCTAAAGAACTCACTTGACGAGCTGCTTCATCTACTTGTAGTGGCCAGGGCTTGGTACTGCACATCTGACTACTATTGATTTGAATAGGAGGCACATGTGTAGTACCCTGCAGTGGCCACTATAAGTAGACTCAGCAGTTCAGCAAGTGAGTACTTTCGGTTGGCAACACCGGTAACATCTGTTCGGTGGGGGTGCCAGGTGTCGGACCCCGACCGATCAGACATTGATGACCTATCCTACGGATAGGTGATCAATATTAAAGTAGTGGACAAGATGTTTAAGCAATAGGCACCACTAACCAACCAACACCATGAAGACCAAGGAGATCTCCAGACAAGTCAGGGACAAAGTTGTTAAGAAGTATAAGGCAGGGTTGGATTATAAATAAATATCCCAATCTCTGATGAACCCCTGGAGCACTATCAAATCTATTATCATCAAATGGAAAGAACATGGTGCCACAACAAACCAGCCAAGAGAGGGCAGCTGTCCAAAACTAACAGCCAGGGCAAAGAGGGCATTAATCAGGGAAGCATCAAAAAGACCAAATGAACCCTGAAGGTGCTGCATAGTTCCCTAGCAGAGACTGGAGTATCTGTTAATTTGACTACAATAAGCCATACACTCCATAGAGGTGGCCTTTATGGAAGAGTGGGCAGAAAAAAACCTTTACTTACACACAAAAATTGTAAGACTCATTTTGAGTTTGCCAAAATACATGTAAGACACTCCCGAAATGTATGGAGGAAGGTGCAGTGGTCACATAAGGGCAAAATTGAACTTTTTGGCCATCAAGGCAAACACTAAGCATGGCACCAAACCAACAAAGCTCGTCACCCCAAGTACACCATCTCCACAATGAAGCATGGTGGTGGTAGCATCATGCTGTAGTAATGCTGATGGAAAGATGGATGGTGCAAAATACAGGGATTTTCTGGAGGAAAACATGTTTCAGTCTGCCAGTGATTTGAGATTGGGACAGAAGTTCACTTTCCAGCAAGACAATGATCCAAAGCATAGTGCTAAAACAACACTCAAGTGGCTTAAATGGAAACATGTAAATGTGTTGGAGTGACCTAGTCAAAGCACAAGACCTTAACCCAATTAAGAATCTGTGGTCATACTTTAAAGGGAACCTGTCACCCCGAAAATCGCGGGTGAGGTAAGCCCATTGGCATCAGAGGCTTATCTGCAGCATTCTGCAATGCTGTAGATAAGCCCCCGATGTTACCTGAAAGAGGAGAAAAAGACGTTAGATTATACTTACCCAGGGGCGGTCCCTCTGCTGGTCAGGTCAGATGGGCGTCTCTGGTCCGCTGCGGCGCCTCCCATCTTCATTACAAGACGTCCTCTTCTGATCTTCAGCCACGGCTGCGGCGCAGGCGTACTTTGCTCTGCCCTCTTGAGGGCAGAGGATAGTACTGCAGTGCGCAGGCGCCGGAAAGGTCAGAGGCCCAGCGCCTGCGCACTGCAGTACTTTGTCTGCCCTCAACAGGGCAGAGCAAAGTACGCCTGCGCTGGAGCCGTGGCTGAAGATCAGAAGAGGACGTCTTGTAATGAAGATGGGAGGCGCCGCAGCGGACCAGAGACACCCATCCTACCTGACCAGCAGCGGGACCGCCCCTGGGTGAGTATACTCTAACGTCTTTTTCTCCTTTTTCAGGTAACATCGGGGGCTTATCTACAGCATTACAGAATGCTTCAGATAAGCCCCTGATGCCGGTGGGCTTACTTCACCCGCGATTTTCGGGGTGACAGGTTCCCTTTAAGATAGCTGTTTAACAGAGGCAACAATCTAACGTGAAGGAGCTGGAGCAGTATAGCCTTGAGGACTGGAAAAAAATCCCAGTGGCAAGATGTGGAGAGCTTATAGAAACTTAGCCAAAATCAACTTGCAGCTTTAATTGCTGCAAAAGGAGGCTCTACAAAGTACTGACTTTTGGGAGGTGAATAGTTTTGCACATCGAAGTTTCCAGTCATTTTGTCCTATTCGTTGTTTGCTTCACAATAAAAAGAAAACCAAATGTTCACAGTTGTCAGTATGTTCTTTACATGAACTGATGCAAACCCTCAATAATACAGTGAAACTCCAAGTTATGTGATAACAAAACATGAAAAATTTCAAGGGGATGAATACTTTCACAAGCCTTTGTGAGTGTGTGTGTGTGTGTACATATTGATGACCAATCTTTAAGAAAGGTCATCAATATCAGATCAGCAGCAGTCCAACACCAAGTAACCACCACCAGTCAGTTGTTATAAGTATTATCCATAGAATATGAGCTGTTCTGCAGTAGTCAGCAGTAACTACTATACACTAAATAGAGCTGGGTTGTGCAACTGCATTCATTGTGTTTACATTAAGCTAAATCCGGATCTTCTAATAGCAGATTGGTTGGTTACTATTTGTCAAATACCATCAATCTGATATTGCAAACCTATTTAAGGATAAGCCATCAACATTTTGTGACCGGATAATAATGTCAGCAATCCTGTAGTTCATCATTAGGGACATGATCTCCAAACACCATCATGCACTAAACAGATATATAAAATCTAATAGTGATGAACTTTCCTTTGGAGAGGTTATCAATAACTTATGTCTGTACCCTTTAATTGTGACATTTAATTTGACAATCAAGTTTGAAATCATTTGAACCGAAGAATCCATAACTGTGTTAAAGTACCAAAGAATAGCGGAATCTCATTGTCTCTAGGACTTGTTCACATGCTGCATCAATCCACATTTTTGCCACTAGTTAAAAATGCTGTCCTTAACAGTATCGGCAAAGTTAATTAGGTTTCTGAAATCTCAGAATTTGTTCCTTGCAAATTTAAACCATCAAAGTGTTTTTTTTCATATCTGCAGCATGTCAATTCTTTCAGCATTTTTCACCAAATCAAATACCGTAAATGGGGTAAAAAAAAAAAAATCATATAAAAAATGTCACTTTGTTCCTGCAACACTGACTTTAAGTGCAGAAAAATATGCAGCAAGTAATGTACAGATGAACATACCCTAAAGCCTTGTGAGGCTGGAGCTCCATTTTGATTCGCCTTTGTGATAAGGATCAGTTTTAGCGCACTGCACTTTCTATGATATGTTGCTGTACGTGTATATGAACATAAGAAATGTATAACCATTATGGCATTCAATATTGCTTTGGTTCCATATGAATTTCATTATGGAAATTATTGTTCCTTATAACTTCTATGTCCTTTGCTCTATATAACTTCTTTATCCTTCTATTAGAAAACACGCACATTGAAGGAAATGGATTTTGACTAGAAAAAACAGTACTCAAATAATCTAATATATAAAGCTGAATGTGTGTATGTGTGTATGTGTGTATGTCCGGGATTGGCATCAGCACCGTCGCAGCTACAGCCACAAAATTTTGCACAGTCACACGTCTGGACCCCGAGAGCGTCATAGGCTATGTTGTAAGGCGAAATTTTAACCCCGCACGTTCCAATTCACCAAAAAACTTTGCCGCCATCTACGTAATGGGGAAAAAGTGAAAGGAAAAGTGTTGGAGGCAAATTGACAACTGCCAGATGTGAACAAGAGGGACTTAAAGAGTGAGAGCGATGGCGCCAAAGAGTATATACCGTACAGTTGGTAAGGTGAGGCCCCGACATGGGATACTCACCAAACACGGGGATATGAACACACACACAAAATGCGCCACACTCTACCACGTGCTTGAACACATATACCACCCTCAGCACACATTTCACCACACATACACCAACCTCGCCACATAAAAGTCGAAACACAAAAGTCGCCGCTCAAAACTCGCCACGTGCAAAACTCGCCACAAGCAAAACTAGGCTCACGCAAAACTCGCCACACGTGCAAAACTCACCTCATGGAAAACTCGCCACACGCAAAACTTGTACACGCAGAAAAATTGCCACATGCACAAAAGTTGCAACACATGCAAAAGTTGCCTCACACAAAACTTGCACATACTCAAAACGCACCACACATAAAACTCGCCATGCCCAAAACTCACCATGCGCAAAACGTGCTGCACACAACTTGCTACACTTACCTGTCACATGCAACTCGACACACAAAAAGTTGCTACACACGTCGCCACACAAAACTCATCTCACAAAAGTTGCTACATGCATGTTCCCACATGCAACTCAACACACACAACTTGACAGAGGAAACACCCTAAAACACACACAAGTCTGGTATTTTCCTTTAAAAATAAAAATCTGATCAATATGCAGACAATCTACAAGAGCAACAAATGTACCATATAGGAAATACGGCAGCTGTCAGTCACATGACCTGTCTATTATGTGTATGTGTGAGCTAATATATACTGCCAGGGGGAGGGCTTCCTGTTGGCTGGAGATTTATCAGGCTGCCAATTTAGCTTACAAATACTGAGGTAAAAATACTGACCAAATAACGTGTGAACGTGGTCTAATACAGGAGGAGATGACATACAGATATATACTATATACAGGGGAGATGACGCACAGATATATACTATATACAGGAGAGATGACACACATGTATATACTATATACAGGAGGAGATGAAACACAGGTATATACTATATACAGGAGGATATGACACACAGGTATATACTATATACAGGAGGAGATGACACACTGGTATATACTATATACAGGGGAGATGACATACAGGTACATACTATATACAGGGGAGATGACACACATACTATATACAGGGGAGATGACACACAGGTATATACTATATACAGGGGAGATGACACACAGGTATATACCATATACAGGAGGAGATGACACACAGGTATATACTATATACAGGAGGAGATGCCATACAGGTATATACTATATACAGGAGGAGATGACACACTGGTATATGCTATATACAGGGGAGATGGCACACACATATATACTATATACAGGGGAGATGACACACAGGTATATACTATATACAGGAGGAGATGACATACAGGTATATACTATATACAGAAGGAGATGACACACACATATATACTATATACAGGGGAGATGACACACAGATATATACTATATACAGGAGGAGATGACACACAGGTATATACTATATACAGGAGCAGATGACACACAGGTATATACTATATACAGGGGAGATGACACACGTATATACTACATACAAGAGGAGATGACACACAGATATATACTATATACGGTATATACTATATACTGGAGGAGATGACATACAGATACATGCAATATACAGGAGGAGATGACACAGGTATATACTATATACAGGAGCAGATGACACACAGGTATATACTATATATAGGAGGAGATGACTTACAGGTATTTACTATATACAGGAGGAGACGACACACGTATATACTATATACAGGAGGAGATGACATAGAGGTATATACTATATAAAAGAGGAGATGACACATAGGTATATAGAGGAGGAGATGACATACAGCAGGTATATACTATATACAGGGGAGATGACATACAGGTATATACTATAAACAGGAGATGACAAACAGGTATATACTACATATAGGAGGAGATGACATACAGGTATATAGTATATACAGAAGAGATGACATACAGGTATATACTATATACAGGAGGAGATGACACATAGGTATACACAATATACAGGAGGAGATGACATACAGCAGGTATATACTATTTACAGGGGAGATGACATACAGGTTTATACTATATATAGGAGGAGATGACATACAGGTATATAGTATATACAGAAGAGATGACATACAGGTATATACTATATACAGGAGGAGATGACACATAGGTATATACAATATACAGGATGAGATGACATACAGCAGGTATATACTATTTACAGGGGAGATGACATACAGGTATATACTATATACAGGAGATGACATACAGGTGTATACTATATATAAGGGAGATGACAAACATGCATATACTGAGGGGAAAATGAGAGGTGTGAGGTGAAAATGAGGGGTGTGAGGTGAAAATGAAAAGGTGTGAGTGCAAAATGAGAGGAGTGAGGGAAAATACTGGAGTGATCGGAAAATGACAGATGTGAGGTCGAAATGACAAGTGTTAGGGGGGAATGAGAGGAGTGAGGGGGAAAATAAGAGGAGTGAGGGGGAAAATGAGAGATGTGAGGGGGAAAATGAGAGGCGTGATGGGAAAATAAGAGAAGTGAGGTGCTATAACTAACCACAGATATTTACTATGCCCAGGCAACGCCGGGCTCTTCTGCTAGTAGCTTTATAAATATCTATTATTCAGGTCTCCATTAACTACAAATGCATCTGATGGAGAATGCTATGATTTTTCTTACACGGATTACAAAATCGGGAAGTGTATACGAGCCTATAGCCTAACAACTAGTGATGAGCGAATAGTGAAATATTTGGATTCGGGAAAATCGGCACAAATAATTTCTAGTATCCATGTATTCTTACTGAATAATGAACCCAATGCATGTCAATGGGAAAGCCAAACATTTTTCTGCTGGACCCAACATACGGTCTGGGGGTATGAGAAAATAGCAGAAATGGATGGGAAAGTGCTAAAACTAAATTGGAACAGCATGGAGAAGATGCCTGTATGCCTTTCTGACTCCCATATGATATCTGGGAATAATTTTGTCAGACTATTGCGCCGGTTTAACAAATTTATAAGAAGACCTACCAAACAAAACCTAATTTTTTTTTAAAGGGAAAAATGCTAAGAAATATTTTTCCCTTCATAACTACATATTTATGTTCACACGGAATGTTTTGGCTTTAATTTTTCCTTTTACATTTGGGAGGTATCTCCTTCATTCAAAATTGTTAGCTAAATAGTGGAATACATGTTCCCCATCACTTTACAATGCCAGCTAAAACATGCCCATTTGAAGTTTGGGCTTTGCCCACCACCACCACCACAATCATTGCCATGTCATTATGAGGTCCTCGCTTGACATTTTCAGAGGGCCAGCAGGTGTGTGAAATCTGAGTTTAGAAAGGGTCCTCAGGTGGTCCTGTATCCTACATTTGGGAGAGCTCTCACTCCTACATTTGGGAGGTCCCTCCCTCATTCAAAATTGTTAGCTAGATAGTGGAATACATAGTCTCTATCACTTTAAATTGGCAGCTAAAATATGCCTATTTGAATTTTGGGCATCGCCTGCCACCACCACCACCATGTCCACCGCCATGTAATTATACAGCCCTCACTTGACATTTTCAGAGGGCCAGCAGGTGCCATGAAACCTGAGTTGTGTGAGCTCCACAGTTCATATTGATCACCGAATCCCAATTTAGCCACTGTCATAGCGGGTGAAGCCACTGTAAGGTGAATATAATACAGGAGTTGGGGAAGATATATGCTCAATGTGAATAATTGAATTCTACCAGACACCAAAAGAATTAGAATGAAATTCTGAATACAGTGTTTGCAAGTGATGGCCTGTATTGTGCTCAGTCTGTCAGGCCTGAAACCCATGTCAGGGACATGTACAAGCCTCATTTTATTTGGAAGCAGCCTCCTCAAGGGAAAAGAGACAAGAGTGCCATTGACCAATCTGCACAAACCTATGCACATCTTCTGGAAACTACCCAACCAGGCAGGATTTATCTTTTGCATGGTTTTGAGCAACAATGGAATAATTACAGGATATGTCACAGAGAGCGACGAGGTCTATGGAGTGTATTACTCAGGCAGTGTTACAGAGCTCAGGTAAAGGAGTTAGCTTTGCTATGACTATGTTCCAATATGTGTAAGGCTGCGTCCTGAATAGGTCTGTGGAGCGTATTAACCCAGTCTCTTCGACCTTCTTAATATGTACAGAGACTGGCCAATACCTCACCAACATTTTTTTTACCAAAATGTATAAGATTTAAGGTAAGCCATATTTTAATAAAGAGTCATGAGTCTCTTAGTAGCCTGGAAAAGCTAGCAATGGTCTCTGTCCAGCACTGGACAATGTATAGTGAAGCGAATATGCGCTATGTAGTTAACGATTTGGGTAGAGACTTATATGCTGACAAGGGTCAGCTGAACGCTGCACTGGGACAGCGAACTGGACATCGCTCCTGACTATAGTGTCCGTGCAACTGCAAGTTGTGGGCAAGAGGCATTAGCGCCTCCTTTCTGGACAGCAGATTGGGAAGGAAGTAACACAGGGGCAGGGCCATGGGTTTTACTCTCAAATACAGATTTTGTACCCAGGCGTTCCACGCACCTACTGGGGTGCTGCGTATATGAACAGTATATGGCGTATGTTAACAGAGGTATTATGTTGAATTTCCCTTTATAGAGGGATATGTGGCTAAGATTTTTGAACTAGAAACATATATATATACAGTATATATAGCATGTTTCATTATATTACTCATATTATTATTCTGTGTAAGTCTGAAACTTGAAGAAGTGTGTGGAACATATTAATGCATTGATGCTCTACAATGTCCAAGTGCAGACTGAAAAATAAACATCAAGCTCCCAGATGCATGTTTAAAGAGTCTGTGAGAAGGGCAACACAAAAAAATTGTGATAATAGAATATATAGAGATTGACAGTGGAAATTTGATCATTGCACAATGTACAAAGGTTTGCAAAAATTTCCCATGTGGTCTGTATCATACAAGCTGAAAGAGACCATGATGGGGACATCACAGTAAATTTTGTAGTTATTATAATTAATAGAGAAAGGGATTACAAGTTTCACCATTGCACAATGTACAAGGGTTTTCATAATTTACCCATGGGGTCTGTATCATACATGCTGAAAGAGACTGTGATGAGAAGCTCACTATACATTTTGCAGTTATTCAAATTGCTAGAGCTAGGAAGTGCAAGTTTAACCATTGCACAATTTTACAAAGGTTTACAAATTTGAAAACATTACCCACATGTGGTAAACATATATGGCCACTAAGTACTTGATGCAGAAGCAGGAGGAGTAGGACGTGATTTCCAGAACAAAATGGATTTGGATAGTAAAAGACAGACTTTAAGACAACGACCAAAAAGAATATTTGGGTTGCTGTCATCCATAGGGCTTACAAAGTCAGAGGAAATCCAGCCCTTGTTCAATTTTAGAAGAGTTAGCCTGTCTGCATTTTCCATTGACAGGCGTGTGCGCCTATCCGTTGTGATTGCACCGGCCAAACTAAAAACCTGCTCAGACAGCACACTTGCAGCAGAGCATGGCAGCACCTCCAAGGCGTACAAGGAGAGGTCGGGCCAACTGTGGAGCCTGGACAACCAATAGTTAAAGGGCATTGAAGAATCAGGAAGGATGCTGGTATGGTCACTTAAGAATTCCTTCACCATCTTGATCAACTTCTCCCTCCTTGTCATAATCCCCCCTTGTCATGAAGCTGGGATTTGTGAGTTCCCTCTGTAGCACAGATTAAAAACTCCTCCTGTTCCTCCTGTTCCTTGTCATTACCCAATGTGGCCTAAGAATATTGTGTGAGGATGGGCTGTGTGGTATCAGCTACTGTAAAATCTCGCTCCATAGCCACCTACTCGGCAATTAAAGCTTCCTCTTTGAGATTCTGCAGCGAACATTTTAATAGACAGAGCAGCGGGATGGTTGCGCTGATAATAGCGTCATCAGTGCTCACCATCTTGGTGCAGCACTCAAAGTTTTGAAGAACCTCACATATGTCAGCGATCCGTACCCTCTCAGCAGTTGATATGTGTGGGGGCTGAGAGTTACTCTGACGGGCATTGAGAAGCTGGAATTCAGACACTGCTCTCTGCTGCTCACTAAGCCTTTCCAACATATGAAAGGTTGAATTCCAGCGTGTGGGCAGGTCACAAATCAGTCGGGGACAAGGCAAATTAAAGTGGTGCTGCAGCGCCTGAGATATCTTTCGGAAATGGTCACTGACATGGTGTACCTTAGCAAGTAAGTCTGGAAAGTCAGGATATGTTTTTAAAAAACGAAGAATAACCAAGTTCAGCATGTGGGCCATGCTTGGAACATGTACCAGCTTGCCGAGCTTTAAAGCTTCAAGTTTTTCCCATTATCGCACACAACCAGACCTGGTTGGAGGTTCGGCGGGAAGAGCCACTGATCAGTCTTGTCTTTTATCCCTTTCAACAGCTCTGCTGGGTTGTGAGCTTTATCACCTAAACAGATGAGCTTCAGCATAGAGTGCTGCCGCTTCACGAAGGAGTGCTGCAAAGCTCCCAGCTGGGGATCAATGGGGAGTCTACTTCAGCTGAAGATGAGCAGGAAGAGGAGAGACAGGAACTGGAATAAGAGGAGACTGAAACTCTGATGGAAGTTGGGCCTGCTATTCTTGGTGTGGGTAAGATGTGTGATGTCCCAGCCTATGACTCTTTCCCAGACTCCGCCAAGTTCACCCAGTGTACCAGGGAAATTTTTTTTTGGTCCATGTCCACAAGAACTTATCCATATGTCTGTGGTTAGGGGGACCTTCCTTGTGACTGTGTTGGCCAGAACACAGCTGATATTGTGTAGCATGTGCTTATGTAATGCGGGGACGGCACACCGGAAAAACGGCTGTAAATCGAGAACTGTGGGGCTGCCGCCAACAAGAGGTCACAGAAAGACTCAATTTCCACAAGCCAAAATGGCAACACATTCAGGGTTAGCAATCTGTCAATGTGGGTACATAGCGTTTGGTCCTGTGGGTGGCAGGGTGTATATTTCTGCTTCCTGTGAAATATCTGGGGCATGGACAACTGAACGCTGCGCTCGGACAATGACTGCTGACTGTTTTGTCTGTGCAATCGCAGGTTGTGGGCAGGAGGCATCAACGCCTGCTTCCAACACAGGCCATAACACAGGGGAAGGGGTAGTGGTTTTACCCTCAGACAGATTTTGTACCCAGGTGTTCTGCCCACCTACTGGGGTGCTTGGCTGCCATGTGCTTCTGCATGCTGGTGGTGCTCAGGTTGGCAGTCTTCTTGCCTCTTCCCAGCTTGACACAATTCACTAGTATACATGGTCCGTCTTAGTTACTATATCATTCATTAGTTATATCTGCCATATTAACCAAGGCAGACCTAGACCTCAGATGGACAACTGCATATACATATAACAAACAAAAAGAGCACCAAAAACGCAGTCAAAAACGTCCAATTAATGCAAACATGAAAAACTTTATTATGTAAAAAACAGGTATACAGCATGGCAGGCAGACAAATCCCCTACACAAACCCACACACACATCTCACATATAAGGACCGGACTGCAGTGCACTAGTATCTATTATGGACCATAAAGATGAAAGGTCCATATATGCTATAAATTGCATAAATGATGGAGAAATATCTAATCGCAATGTATGTGACCCTATAAACGTGTGTCAGATATATAGTACATACCGCAGTGGTGAGTCACAAAGGATGTGCACAGGAGTCCCGTCCTCCCCGACGCGCGTTTCGGCGATTGGCCTTCCTCAGGGGGGTGCCCAGAAATGAGGGACACCAGTTAAATACCTTACAATCCGGAAGTTCGCGCGTACAGCCGCATCGCACCATCCCACATCCGGCCCGTACGGCCTGCCGGGGCCGGAAACACACGGGCCCCATGTGATCCGCCCCACAAGGCACTGCAGGAGACGGGGACAGGAACGACGTGACTGCGCATGCGCGAACAGCAGCCGCGGCCATCTTAGAGAGGGGCAAATGTGCTGGCATACAAAAAGAGCCAAAACGGCTCCCATATAAAAGCGCGCATACCTCTAACCACAGCGTGCAGAATAAAAACAATGGACAGACATGGAAAAATATAAACAGATGTAAACAATTATATATAACACAAAAAATCCGCTATAGTGACCATCAATACGGAACATAATACACACATATGGCCAGTGAATAAATATAGAAGACACATATGTACACATCAAGATGAGCCACAGAGGAAATAAAACACCCACGGCCATCATGACTGCACATATATAAGTTCAACACTAACCACGTCCACTATCCACCTCATGTACAACAGGATGAGAATATTGATAACATACAGTATGTTTATAAATAATAAGGCGTAAACGCTTAATCATATAGTCCATAATGTCCGATATATAGAACTGATGGCCAGTGGGGGGTGCTAATGATCATTATAGATAGTCCACCAATGATGTGTTTCAAGATGATCCAAATATAAGTTCTTCTCGCAAACAACTAGGGTAATTGTCCCATACACAGGTCACGATCCGGAAGCAGACTAAAAATGTGAAACAATAAAACGCGAATTAAAAACAAATAAAGATAGCATATGCGGAACAGTACAGAGGAAAATATGCACAGCAGACAGGCGACTCTTCCGAGCTTGGTATGGCAGATCCTGCAAATTACAGTTGTTTTGCCTGAAGGAATTTCAGAAAAAAACTGCCATATAGGGAAATAACACCCTTGGCCTGTTATCTAGCCAAATAAGGAGGCTCTGTTTAACAGCTGACCAAATTCTCCCTCTGGTAAAACTACTACTTCTTCTTGCCTGTTTTCGTGCTACAGATCCATCCCTCTCTGCACCACTGTGCTTGCTAGGCGTGCCATCGTGCCAGGTTGGATCAGTAACCTCATCATCGACAATGTCATCTTCCAATTCGTTGATCTGATCCACCTTATGAGTTGCGATTTTTGGTTGCCCTGATCACAACTGTGCATCATGATTATCATCCACCTTTTCAGTCAATATTTGACCTTCCCAAACTTGGCATTCTCCTGGCTGTGGGTGCTCAAATGTTTGGGTATTACTGCACTCCACCTCCTCATGACCCTGTTTAATGGTGCACGTTGAGATGCCTGAACAATTACAAGGGAACATAAATAATTCCTCGGAGTGGCTATTGTTGAGGTCATATGTCTCCTGGGACTCTTGATGGGGGAGTATGGAGGACCAGGTTGCGGATTCGAAGCCCAGCCTTCTGTCTACTGAGAGTGGACCATGTGGATGACTTGGTGGTGCTGCTTGTCATCAACACATTGGAGCCTTTGTCTGCCATTCATCCCATAACATCCTTGCACTTGTCTGGGTTTGACAGTGGTGTAGCACGCAGACCAAATTTTGACAGGAAGCTAGAACAAGAAACAGTCACCTTCTGATCTGTCACACTGCCTTGACAGGCACCACCTCATCCACGTCCCTTAATGTCACCCTTTCTCATATTAAATGCATTATGCTTATGAATAAAAAATTTCCTGGCTTTATTTTTTACAAATTTCCTCACAGAGGTGTTATGTACAAATTCCCTGTATCTAGCAATGTGTGGGCTTTTTTTCAGATATCCGCTTTATTACACATGGCAATTCCAGATAAATAGTCATGTTTGCGTATCTCAGCAGGCTTTGCACCAGTTGCACAACTGCTAGATAAAGATATGGTATTTATTTAACCAATAGCTGAGTATTTTTTTTTATATTGCCTTTATGACACACTCCTAAAGCATAACCAGGAAAATTATCATTAATACTGATGTTTGGGTATCTCTGCAGGCTTTGCCCAGTCGCACAATTGCTAGACAAATATATGCTATTTATTTCACCAATGAAAAATATTTTTTTTTATATATATCGCCTTTATGACACATGCCAACAGCAGACTCAGGTAAATTACTGGGACTCAGGTAAATTACTGGTAAATATCTCTACAGGCTTGCACCAGTCACACAACTGCTATTTAAATATACGCTATTTATTTAACCAATAGAATTTTTTTATATTGCCTTTATGACATATGCCAACAGCAAGGAAAATTATTGGCACTGGTAAATAGTGACGTTTGCATATCTCTGGATGCTTTGTGCACGTTGCACTACTGCTAGATAAATATATGCTATTTATTTAACCAATATAATATTTTAATATCACTTTTATGAAACATGCCAACAGCAAACTCAGGGAAAATACTGGTAAATAGTGACATTTGTGTATCTCAGCAGGTTTTGCACAAGTTGCACAACTGCTACATAAATATTAGCTATTTCAGCAATAGGCATGGAATATTATTTAGCAAATAGCTTTCAAAAATTATGTTTAGTATATGCTGGCACTGAGGAATATTATTTAGCTGTAAAAAAAGCAGTCTAGTATATGCTGGTATGCAGGAATATTATGCAGCTCCAAAAATTTTGTTTAGCATTTAGTATATGCTGGCACTGAGTAATATTATGTGGCTCTAAAAAGAGCTGTTTTGTATCTTATGGTGCTGGATGGAACCTTGCCTCTCTCCCTAATCCCACAGTCTGTTCTACACTATACAACACAATGCAAACTAGCAGAGATCTGCAGCATGTACTTGCAATGATAACACCCAGGTGCTTGCCTTTCCCTCTCCTTCATATTACATTTCTCCCTACGTTATCTGCATCTAACAGAGAACTAATCTTCACTCTCAGTAGCTCTTAAAAGAGCTTTTTGTAATCACAAACTCTCCCTATACCTATCACCCAAAGACAATGGTTTCTGCAGCAGCACATCCAGGCTGGGACAGTGGCATAGGATTTGCTGTACCACCAGGTTGAGGATGTGAGCCATGCAAGGCATGTGTGTGAGGTTTACCTGGCATAGGGCCACCATCAGGTTTGCACTGTTATCACACATGGCCTTACCTGGCTCCAGGTTTAGTGTAGACAGCCATTGCTCAAACTCGGCATGGATAGCTGTATGTCTGCGATCTCCAAGGCATATTAATTTAAACACTGCCTAATTGCGGTGAGCCCTGGCTGTACAGTACAGAGGTGGGGGGATTCTCTCTGCAGTGTTAGAACATGTGTTTTATTAAGGCAGAGGATGAGGGTGCAGGTGGAGGCCCTAGAGGAGGTGGAGGAGGCAGAAGCACTGGAGGAAAGCCCTGGGAATTCCAAGACTTGGTGTCTAGTGACACCTTGGTGTCTGGTGCTTTAGTACTCCATTGTTGTGAGTTCTGTTTTTGGGCTCCCTCTGGTGGTTACTGATGGTACTGGGTGACTTGTGTTCTCTGCGGTCTCTGGTGTCCACCTGTTCCATCAGGTTATGAGAGTTTCCTATTTAACCTGGCTTTTTTGTCATTTCCTCGCCGGCTATCAATGTAATCAGCGTGTCTTTTTACCTCTGCTCCCTGCGTCTGTTATCTTCAGGACAAGCTAAGTTTTGATTTTCCTGTTCCACGTTTTGCTTTATTTTTGTCTTAGTCCAGCTTGCAGATATGTGATTCCTTGCTGCTGGTTGCTCTAGTGGGCTGAAATTACTCCTCATGTTCCATGAGTTGGCACATGAGTTCAAGTAATTTCAGGATGGTTTTTTGAAGGGTTTTTCGCTGACCGTGCAGTTCACTTTTGTATCCTCTGCTATCTAGCTTTAGCGGGCCTCATTTTTGCTGATTCTATTTTCATAACTACGTATGTGCTTTCCTTCCATTTCACCGTTATTACATGTGGGGGGCTGCTATTTCTGTGGGGTGTTTCTCTGGAGGCAAGTGAGGTCTGTGTTTCTTCTAATAGGGGAAGTTAATCCTTCGGCTGGCGCGAGACGTCTAGGAATCATCGTAGGCACGTTCCCCGGCTACTGCTAGTTGTGTGTTTAGGTTCAGGATCGCGGTCAGCTCAGGTTCCATCACCCTAGAGCTTGTTTTGTTTTTGTGCTTGTCCTTTTGTGATCCCCTGCCATTGGGATCATGACAGTATAGCTGGCCAGAAAAAATTGGTCATCGTTTTGGCTGAAGTAGGAGGAAAAGTAATCTGAGGAAGTTTTTTTTTTTTTTTTTCCCTCCTCAGTGTTTGCTGCCTAGCCTTAATTGCAGCTTGGCTGCTTCTTTCCTCCTCTTAATCCTTGAATGGCTCTGACCTCAGCTGTTTATCATGGACGTCCAGAGTTTGGCTTCCAGCCTGAATAATCTTGCTGCTAAGGTTCAAAATATACAAGATTTTGTTGTACATACGCCTATGTCTGAACCTAGAATTCCTATCCCAGAGTTTTTTTCTGGAGATAGATCTAGTTTTCTGAATTTTAGGAACAATTGCAAGTTGTTTCTTTCCTTGAAATCTCACTCCTCTGGAGACCCTGCTCAGCAGGTCAAGATTGTTATATCTTTCCTGCGGGGTGACCCTCAGAATTGGGCATTTGCATTGGCACCAGGGGATCCTGCGTTGCTCAATGTGGATGCGTTTTTTCTGGCATTGGGTTTGCTCTATGAGGAACCTAACCTAGAGATTCAGGCTGAAAAAGCTTTATTGGCTCTCTCTCAGGGGCAAGATGAAGCAGAAATATATTGTCAGAAATTTCGGAAATGGTCGGTGCTTACTCAGTGGAATGAGTGCGCTCTGGCTGCAAAATTCAGAGATGGCCTTTCTGAGGCCATTAAAGATGTTATGGTGGGGTTCCCGGCGCCTACAGGTCTGAATGAGTCCATGACTATGGCTATTCAGATTGATCGGCGTTTACGGGAGCGCAAACCTGTGCACCATTTGGCGGTGTCTTCTGAACAGGCACCTGAGATAATGCAATGTGATAGAATTCAGTCCAGAAGTGAACGGCAAAATTATAGGCGGAAAAATGGATTGTGTTTTTATTGTGGTGATTCAGCTCATGTTATATCAGCATGCTCTAAACGCACAAAAAAGGTTGATAAGTCTGTTGCCATTGGTACTTTCCAGTCTAAGTTCATTCTGTCTGTGACTCTGATTTGTTCATTATCATCCATTTCCGTCGATGCCTATGTGGATTCAGGCGCTGCCCTGAGTCTTATGGATTGGTCATTTGCCAATCGCTGTGGGTTTAGTCTGGAACCTCTGGAAGTTCCTATTCCTTTGAAAGGAATTGACTCTACACCTTTGGCTATGAATAAACCTCAGTACTGGACACAAGTGACCATGCGTATGACTCCCGTTCATCAGGAGGTGATTCGCTTCCTGGTACTGTATAATTTACATGATGTCTTAGTGCTTGGTCTGCCATGGTTACAAACTCATAACCCAGTCCTGGACTGGAAAACAATGTCTGTGTTAAGCTGGGAATGTCAGGGGGTTCATGATGATGCATCTCCGATTTCTATCGCTTCATCTACTCCTTCTGAGGTTCCGGTATTTTTGTCTGATTATCGGGAGGTTTTTGAGGAGCCTAAGCTCAGTTCGCTTCCTCCTCACAGGGATTGCGATTGTGCTATAGATTTGATTCCTGGCAGTAAATTCCCTAAAGGTCGTTTGTTTAATCTGTCAGTGCCAGAGCATGCTGCTATGCGGAATTATGTTAAGGAGTCTTTGGAAAAGGGACATATCCGTCCATCTTCGTCCCCTTTGGGAGCAGGTTTTTTTTTCGTGGCCAAAAAAGATGGTTCCTTGAGACCTTGCATAGATTATCGTCTTTTGAATAAGATTACAGTCAAATATCAATATCCTTTGCCATTGTTGACTGATTTGTTCGCTCGCATTAAGGGGGCTAAATGGTTCACTAAGATTGATCTTCGGGGTGCGTATAATCTTGTGCGGATAAGGCAGGGTGATGAGTGGAAAACCGCATTTAATACGCCTGAGGGCCATTTCGAGTATTTGGTGATGCCTTTTGGACTTTCTAATGCTCCTTCTGTCTTCCAGTCTTTTATGCACGATATTTTCCGTGAATATCTGGATAAATTTATTATCGTGTATTTGGATGATGTTTTGCTTTTTTCTGATGACTGGGAGTCTCATGTTCAGCAGGTCAGGAAGGTGTTTCAGGTCCTGCGGGCCAATTCTTTGTTTGTAAAGGGTTCTAAATGTCTCTTTGGAGTCCAGAAGATTTCTTTTTTGGGGTATATTTTTTCCCCTTCTACTATTGAGATGGATCCCGTCAAGGTTCAGGCTATTTGTGACTGGACGCAGCCTACATCTCTTAAGAGTCTACAGAAGTTCTTGGGCTTTGCTAATTTTTATCGTCGCTTCATAACTAATTTTTCTAGTGTTGTTAAACCTTTGACGGATTTGACTAAGAAGGGTGCTGATGTTACTGATTGGTCTCCTGCGGCTGTGGAGGCCTTTCAGGAACTTAAGCGCCGGTTTTCTTCTGCTCCTGTGTTGCGTCAGCCAGATACGTTGCTTCCTTTTCAGGTTGAGGTTGATGCTTCCGAGATCGGAGCGGGGGCGGTTTTGTCACAGAGAAGCTCCGATGGCTCAGTAATGAAGCCATGTGCGTTCTTTTCTAGAAAATTTTCGCCCGCTGAACGGAATTATGATGTTGGTAATTTGGAGCTTTTGGCCATGAAGTGGGCATTTGAGGAGTGGCGTCATTGGCTTGAGGGTGCTAGACATCGTGTGGTGGTCTTGACTGATCACAAAAATCTGATGTACCTTGAGTCTGCCAAGCGTCTGAATCCTAGACAGGCTCGTTGGTCACTGTTTTTCTCCCGTTTCAATTTTGTGGTTTCATACCTGCCAGGTTCAAAGAATGTGAAGGTGGATGCTCTTTCTAGGAGTTTTGTGCCTGACTCCCCTGGAAATTCTGAGCCCACTGGTATCCTTAGGGATGGGGTGATTTTGTCGGCTGTCTACCCAGACTTGCGACGTGCTTTGCAGGAGTTTCAGGCGGATAAACCTGATCGTTGTCCGCCGGAAAGACTGTTTGTTCCGGATAATTGGACCAGTAGAGTCATCTCCGAGGTCCATTCTTCTGTGTTGGCAGGTCATCCTGGAATATTTGGTACTAGAGACTTGGTGGCCAGGTCTTTTTGGTGGCCTTCCTTGTCGAGGGATGTGCGTTCTTTCGTGCAGTCTTGTGGAGTTTGCGCTCGGGCTAAGCCTTGCTGTTCTCGGGCCAGTGGATTGTTGTCACCTTTGCCTATCCCGAAGAGGCCTTGGACGCACATTTCCATGGACTTTATTTCGGATCTTCCTGTCTCTCAAAAAATGTCTGTCATATGGGTTGTGTGTGACCGCTTTTCTAAGATGGTTCATCTGGTACCCTTGCCTAAGTTACCTTTTTCCTCTGAGTTGGTCCCTCTGTTTTTTCAAAACGTGGTCCGTTTGCATGGCATTCCGGAGAACATCGTTTCTGACAGGGGATCCCAGTTTGTGTCTAGATTTTGGCGGACGTTCTGTGCTAAGATGGGCATTGATTTGTCCTTTTCGTCTGCATTCCATCCTCAGACGAATGGCCAGTCGGAACGAACTAATCAGACTTTAGAAACTTAAATAAGGTGTTTTGTTTCTGCTGATCAAGATGACTGGTTTTCCTTTTTGCCGCTTGCCGAGTTTGCCCTTAATAATCGGGCTAGTTCTGCTACCTTGGTTTCTCCTTTCTTTTGTAATTCGGGGTTTCATCCTCGTTTTTCCTCTGGTCAGGTGGAGCCTTCTGATTGTCCTGGAGTGGACATGGTGGTGGATAGGTTGCATCAGATTTGGAGTCATGTGGTGGACAATTTGAAGTTGTCCCAGGAGAGGGCTCAGCAGTTTGCTAATCGCCGTCGCCGCATGGGTCCTCGACTTCTTGTTGGGGACTTGGTGTGGTTGTCTTCTCGTTTTGTTCCTATGAAGGTCTCTTCTCCTAAGTTCAAGCCTCGGTTCATCGGTCCCTATAGGATCTTGGAAATTCTTAACCCTGTGTCGTTTCGTTTGGATCTCCCGGCATCGTTTGCTATTCATAATGTGTTCCATCGGTCGTTGTTGCGGAAGTATGAGGTACCTGTTGTTCCTTCGCTTGAGCCTCCTGCTCCGGTGCTGGTGGAGGGTGAATTGGAGTATGTTGTTGTTGTGGAGAAGATCTTGGATTCTCGTGTTTCCAGACGGAAACTCCAGTATTTGGTCAAGTGGAAGGGTTATGGTCAGGAGGATAATTCTTGGGTGATTGCCTCTGATGTTCATGCTGCCGATTTGGTCCGTGCTTTTCATAGGGCTCATCCTGGTCGCCCTGGTGGTTCTCGTGAGGGTTCGGTGACCCATCCTCAAGGGGGGGGGTACTGTTGTGAGTTCTGTTTTTGGGCTCCCTCTGGTGGTTACTGATGGTACTGGGTGACTTGTGTTCTCTGCAGTCTCTGGTGTCCACCTGTTCCATCAGGTTATGGGAGTTTCCTATTTAACCTGGCTTTTTTGTCATTTCCTCGCCGGCTATCAATGTAATCAGCGTGTCTTTTTACCTCTGCTCCCTGTGTCTGTTATCTTCAGGACAAGCTAAGTTTTGATTTTCCTGTTCCACGTTTTGCTTTATTTTTGTCTTAGTCCAGCTTGCAGATATGTGATTCCTTGCTGCTGGTTGCTCTAGTGGGCTGAAATTACTCCTCATGTTCCATGAGTTGGCACATGAGTTCAAGTAATTTCAGGATGGTTTTTTGAAGGGTTTTTCGCTGACCGTGCAGTTCACTTTTGTATCCTCTGCTATCTAGCTTTAGCGGGCCTCATTTTTGCTGATTCTATTTTCATAACTACGTATGTGCTTTCCTCTCATTTCACCGTTATTACATGTGGAGGGCTGCTATTTCTGTGGGGTGTTTCTCTGGAGGCAAGTGAGGTCTGTGTTTCTTCTAATAGGGGAAGTTAATCCTTCGGCTGGCGCGAGACGTCTAGGAATCATCGTAGGCACGTTCCCCGGCTACTGCTAGTTGTGTGTTTAGGTTCAGGATCGCGGTCAGCTCAGGTTCCATCACCCTAGAGCTTGTTTTGTTTTTGTGCTTGTCCTTTTGTGATCCCCTGCCATTGGGATCATGACACTCCATCCCCTGGTGTGTACTAGTTTTGTTCTCCAACACAAGCTGTTTTGTAGTTTAGTTTTTCAACTCCTGTTGTCTATTAGTTTAGTTCTCCATGTTCTAGTGTGTATTTGTTTGGTTTTACAATCATAGCTGTTTAGTAGTTTAGTTCTCCAACCCTTGTTGTCTAGTAGTTTAGTTATGCATCTTATGGTGTGTAGTGGTTTAGTTCTCCATACCCAAGCGCCCTGCAGGCCTTGGGGATTGCAAAACTTATGGAGCAGCCCCTTCCCTGACTGCCACCAGAGTCACCCAGAACCAAGTTATCAAAATGTAACGCCCCTGTGCATGCTAGTTTGTCCAGGTGGAAGTGTTGAAATGCACCCTGGCAGACATAGAATTTTTCAGGGAACGGGTAATGTTGTCTGCCACTTGACCCATTCTCTGTGTCTAGCTATCGCCCCATCTCACTTCTCCCCTATACCTTCAAGCTACTGGAACATCACATCCATTTTGATGTGTCCTCCCACTTTTCCTCTTGCTCTCTCTTAGACTGCACTCCCTCTTACTACAGACTTTCTGGTCTGTTGCCATCACAGACTTGGCCCTTTGTTAGATCTCCTTGTACCTAACAGACAGGATATTCAGTGTCTCCCACTCACACATCACCTCCTCATCTCACTCCCTATGGGTCAGTGTCCCCGAAGGTTCAGTTGTGGGCCCAGGCACTAAGCTTAAGGTGGACGTGCGCTCCTTCACTGTTAAAGGGACTGCCCGCATCAACCTAAAGTCTTCCCAGTCTATAGCTGGGTGACACCTTCTATTTAAGGCTTCTCATCCAATATGGAGGTACCTAGTTTGCCTTGCAAGCTTCATAGTTGTCAGGTTCCCTAAGTCCGCCCATCTGCTTGTTTATCCTGTACCCATCGACTCATAACTGTCTGTGCTTTTCTTTCCATCAGCAGGTCCAGATCGCACCTGCCAGTCCCTAGCTGTCTAACTCCTGGTCCAGCCTACACCTGCCAGTGCTTTTCTGCTCCTTAGCCGGTCCCATCTGAACATGTGTTATAAGTGTCCCTAGAATGCCTGCCTGCATTCTTCATCCTTCTTTAGGTCATAGCAGCCTACCCACTCTAGGGGGTCAGCTGCCACCCTCTGTTAGTCAGCCTAGAGTTGAACCTGGTGCCACCCCCTTGTCCCTCTTTGGGTCACAGTTTTGCCTGCTGCCAATTATCTGAGTTAGGATTTGGTAGGCCACCTAGTTACTCCCCTCCAGGCTTTCTGAGAGGTAGGGCACAGTGGTTCCACCACCTTGTCCGCTACAGTCTCCATCTGCTGGGTTTGTTGTAAAGAGGTGTCAGTTAGTGATGAGTGAGTATGCTCATTGCTTGGGTTTTCCCGAGCATGCTCGGGTGGCCTCCGAGTATTTTGGCATGCTCGGAGATTTAGTTTTTGTCGACACAGCTGCATGATTTGCGGTTCTAGACAGCTTGAATACATGTGGGGGTTGGTTTCCTGTTTTATAGGGAATCCCCACATGTATTTAGGCTGTCTAGCAACCACAAATCATGCAGCTGCGTTGACAAAAGCTAAATCTCCGAGCATGTCAAAATAATCGGAGGACACCTGAGCATGCTCGGGAAAACCCGAGCAACGAATATATACGCTAGTGTCAGCCTATGCTATACCAGTTCTACTAGTTCTATTCCTCTGCTGAGGACTTTGCCACACATTTTAAAAATAAGATCTACCAAACAAGGCAAGTCTTCATTTTTCAACCACCACAACCCCTTTGTATACCAGACCAATGCTGCCCAAACCCCATATCCTCCCTATCCAACATTACTGAATGGGGGCTTAACTGTCTCCTCTCTAAATTGCACCTCACCACTTGTGCGCTCAACCCCATCCCATCCCACCTCCTCCCCAACCTCACCACCACACTTATCCCATCCCTAAGCCACCTCTTTAACCCATCACTAACTTCTGGCACCTTCCCTTCTGCTTTCAAATATGCCACAATCGCGCCTATCCTTAAAAAGCCAACCATCGATCCAACTGCAATGTCCAGCTATCGCCCAATATCGCTGCTCCCATTCACTTCCAAACTTCTGGAGCAGCACGTCCACGCTGAACTTTCCTCCCACCTGTCATTTAACTTGCTCTTTAACAATCTACAATCTGGTTTCCACCCCCATCAACTGAGACAGCCCTGACCAAAATTACTAACGACCTACTTACAGCCAAAGCTAACGGACAATACTCTGTACTCCTCCTTCTAGACCTGTCCTCTGCTTTCGACACGGTTGACCACTGCCTCCTACTGCAGATTTTCTCCTCCTTTGGCCTCAAAGACCTTGCCTTATCCTGGATCTCCTCATACCTTTCCAACTGCACATACAGCTTCTCCCACTCCCACACTACCTCCTCATCCCACCTTCTGTTGGAGTCCCCCAAGGCTCTGTTCTAGGACCCCCACTCTTCTCAATCTATACACTTGGCCTGGGACAACTCATAAAGTCCTATGGATTCCAGTACCACCTTTATGCTAATGACACTCAGATCTACCTTTCTGGCCCAGACGTCACCTTTCTGCTGTCCAGAATTCCGGAGTGTTTATCAGCCATATCCTCCTTCTTCTCCTCTCGCTTCCTCAAACTCAATGTGGACAAATCTGAACTCATCATCTTTCCTCCATCTCACAGATCTTCCTTACCTGACTCATCTATTGCAATTAACGACATCAATCTTTTCCCCGTCAGGAAGTTCGCTACCTCGGAGTAACCCTCGACTCTACCCTGTCCTTCAAACCGCACATCCAAGCTCTTTCCACCTCCTGTCGCCTCCAGCTCAAAAATATCTCCAGCATCCGTCCTTTCCTCAACCGTCAATCTACTAAAATGCTTGTGCATGCCCTCATCTCTCACCTCAACTACTGCAGCATCCTTTTCTGTGGCCTCCCTGCTAACACCCTTGCACCTCTCCAGTCCATCCTTAACTCTGCTGCCTGACTAATTTATCTCTCTCGCTACTCCTCCTCTTCCTCCCTCTGCAAATCTTTTCACTGGTTCCCATTCCCTCAGCGTATCCAGTTCAAATTATTAATACTAACCTACAAAGCCATCCATAACCTGTCTCCTCCATATATCTCTGAACTAATCTCTCATTATCTTCCCTCACGTAATCTCCGGTCCTCCTAAGACCTCCCTCTCTCCTCCACACTTATTCGCTCCTCACCCAACTGCCTCCAAGACTTCTCCCGAATATCCCCATCCTCTGGAATTCTTTGCCCCAACACGTCCGACTATCAACCACATACGGATCCTTCAGATGAAACCTGAAAACCCACTTCTTCAGGAAAGCCTACAACCTGCACTGACCCCGCTGCCTCCTCACCACTACCGAAGCTACTGACTCACCAACACCAGAGCTCCTGCAACCCTCAACCTATTGTCTCCTTCCCCACCATCCTGGAGAATGTAAGCCCACAAGTGCAGGGTCCTCACCCCTCTCTATCAGTCTGTAATTGTTAGTTTGCTTACTGTACGTGATATGTGTATTTTGTATGTAACCCCTTCTTATGTACAGCACCATGGAATCAATGGTGCTATATAAATAAATAATAATAATAATAATATTGCTACATAAGCAATGTAAGCAATGCATAATAAATACAAAAAATTATAATACTTGATTACAATTGATGCCACTTTGTTGTTGTCTGTCACTATTTTTTGTAAATGTGTAGACCTCTGGTTGAGTCTTCTTCATGTGTGTTGCCTGTAGCAGTAGGCCTCCGAGACCGTCAGGTCTTCACTATCTTTGAGTCAATTACCCATGTTACTATCCTTAGAATTTTGTAACAATGGTAGTATGAAACTGATATTTGTGCCACCTGAGTGTGGCTTGTGTGGGGCAAAGCATGAAAGCAAGTTGAGCTGTTGCATGTGATATCTGTAATGCTGCAGCAGTGCAGTATAGCGCAACCTCCACCAGGTGATGATGGTGAGGGAAGAGCGGCTGCACACACAGCGTAACATCACCGAGCCACAGCACAAGCACCACCAAATGGTCAGACAAGCGGTCAGACGAGTGTTCAGATGAGCCGAGTTAGAATCCATCAGGACAAGAAGTATCCAAGGACACAGCAATACACGTGGTCAAATACAAGCCAGAAGTCAGAGCCAGATGGGAGCAGATATAATCGAGATGAGAGACAGAAAAACAGGTCAGAAGTCAAGCCAGGTCACATATCAAGGGGTCTGAGAACAAGAAGTGAACACTAAGAAATAGTGGGAAGGCAGGAAATGGAAGTCACAGGAACAGAGTGACAAACACGGTATCAAGGGGTCAACTGCTCTAGCCTGGAAGCATGAACTATCACTGACACAGGTCTGCAGGCACAGCAAACTGAAATAGCCACATCGAAGCCAAGAAGAGGCAGTAACATGAAATAACATGAAACACACCCTGGCCTGAATCATGACAGTATCAGGGCTCCCAGTACAGCAGGACTACATCGAGCCCTCACCAACCTCGTCTTACTTTGACGTTCAATTCGAAGCAGTAAATCCTGGCCCAGACCCCGATATCTCATGAATGGCTGATTACTGCCGTGCCATGCTACAATTTGTACTGTGAATGAATTGAGGCCACTTTCCTGGCGTCTGTCCCTCATTTGATGTTTTGTGTATGCATTTTTTTTTTGCCTTCCATTGACTGTAATGGCGTTTGGCTGTGTTCAGCGATTATTCTACGAATAAATCTGTGAATATTGCAAATTCGGCGATCGTAATCCGAATCAAACATTGAAATATTCACTCTTCTCTAGTTGTCATACCCTCTGCAAAAGGAGGAAGGAGACCCAATGACTGAATAGACTCACATTCTATTGAAAGGTATTGGGGATCAGAAAGCCATTGCCTCCCTGTACCGTAATAGGTATAGAAGTCACAAGGCTATCAGAGTCCAGCTGACGCTGGTGTGGCCGTCTCAGGCCACGCATGATGCCATTGACATAAGCCACTCCACGCCCCTGCATCAGATATGGAGGAGGAAAAGGATGTGCTTGTTGTGGAAGTAGGATAAGTGAGAATAATATTTATTTTTTTACAAATGTTGTAGAAGAGCACTAGTATAGTGGACATTATTACAGAAATAAGCAAGGATGAGGGAGATAATTAGAGGTTGAGGGGCCATATGTGGGACATTACTAATGAAAGGGGTTAGGATGGGGGAACTTATTGCAGGATTGCAGCCACTATTAAAAAAAGGTGACAGGATGTGAGACATTGTTGTCGATAGGGGCCAAGATGCGACACATTAGTAAAGAAAGAAACCAGATCAGGGGACATTATTACAGGTTTGGGGGCATGGATGTGGACGTAATTACAGTATGGAGGATATTATAGGATTGGGACATGATTACAGGAATGGGGGAAGTTATTTCTCCATGGGGGCCAGGGTAAAAGAGAGGAGATATTATTACAGGAAGAGGAACTGTTACAGGATGCTGACCAGGACAGAGGATATTATTTCAGGATTATTACAACATTATTTCAGGATAGGGACCAGGGTGGAGGACATTATTACAAGATAAAATGAGTGTATGGGCTCCTGAATGAGTGTTATGAGATGTTCAAGGGGCTCACTGAGTGAAGTAGATACTTTAAGCCCAAGATCCAGGTGGGTACATGGGCCACGGGTGTCGAGCAGCAAGTTGGTGAGTAGAGGTTCTGGAAACTGTAGGTAGACAGGTGGAGTGCAAAAAATCAAAGGCAGACGGAGGACCTCAGGAAATTGCAGGCTAGTAGAGGAAGTCAGGAAAATGCAGTCAAGCAGAGGAGAGGTCCAGAAGACATGGGAACAGGTAGCCGATAGACCTCCGGTGTCACCAGAAGCCGCAGACAAATAGGTGAAGGCATTTGAAGCTGTTGGTCTACAGGAGACATCTTACAGCTCACAGCCAGGTTGCTGTGCACACACAAACTGCAAGTCTAGTCTCAATATCAAGCTCGTGTTTGTCTTTGAAACCCTTAAATGGTCATAGGTAGTTCATCACATGGAAACATTCCAGGCCACCTGCAAAGCCAAACATGTAGTAACAGAGAGTTTAATAGACCAAGGCAGATGGAGCAGAGCTATAACCAGGGATTACTGTGTAACAATGAGGAACATACATTATTAGTTTATGGGGACAAGTTTATGGGGTCAGCAGATGTAATTACTGTACAAGGACAATTTGGAAAAAATTATTATTATATAGGGCCAATTGTTGAACATTATTACTGTATGGGCTAAACGGTGTGCCATATTACTGTATGTGCACCAGAATAGAGAACAATATTACTCCTTATTGAGGGACATTAATAATATTCTTGACTGTGGCCATTACAATATTAATTTATAAAGCCACAAATTGGGACATTCTAACTTTATTAAAGTATAAAAGGTGGACACTATTACTGTATGGGGCAGAATTTGTATACATTAACATTGTATTGTTGTTACTGGGAAATGGCATTATTGTTGTATTTCAGCACAAAGAAAGACATTACTATTGTATGGGGGCATAAAAAGTAATTTTATTATTGTATAGGGGGCCACAATAGGGGACATATGCATTAATATTGTTTAGCAGGCACAGTGGGGGGCATTTCTACTATAAGGGTATGTTTCCACGGTCAGGAATGGCTCAGTATTTGCTCAGGATTTTACACAGGTAAAATCTGCATCTGAGGTCACTGGCGGGTTACCTGCATTTTTTATGCGTTTTTGATGCTGATTTTCATGCGTTTTTTTCATGCGGATTTGTACGTGTTTTGTAAGCTAAATAAAGATATACAAAAAAAAAAAATTGTGATGTAATTTCCTTGTCCAACCTCTTCTTTTACATACTCAATTGAAGAATAATGCTTACACACAGATAGATAGATAGATAGATAGATAGATAGAAAGATAGATGATAGCTAATAGATAGATAGATCTATCTATAGCTATATCTATGTATCTATCTATAGCTACTGTATATCTATCTATCTATTATCTATCTATAGCTATATCTATCTAATATCTATCTATCTATCTATCAATAGATAAATCTATCAATAGATAGGTAGATATAGCTATAGATAGATAGATACATCTATAGATAGATAGATATATCTATAGATAGATAGCTAGATATATCTATAGATAATACCAAGCCCGATGTTTAGTAATAAACATAATAAAATGGTACATAAAGAGATAGGCCGGGATCACACATGCGAGAAACTCAGACGAGTCTCGCATCGTAGTACTCAGCACTGCCATCAGCACTCGGGAGCAGAGTGTGTGGCTGCATGTATTTCTATGCAGCCGCACTCTCCGCTCCCGAGTGACAGCAGCAGTGCCGGATATTAAGATGCGAGACTTGTCTGAGTTTCTTGCCTGTGCGATCCCGGCCTTAAATAAAGACACAGATACACACAAAATCTGCATTAGGCCGGGGTCACACTTGCAAGAAACTCGCATGAGTCTCACAACTCAATACCCGTCACACAGGTCAGGAGTGTGCGGCTGCATGTAATTCTATGCAGTTGAACGCTCCGGTCTGAATGCCGGCAACAGTGTCTAGTACTGTGGTGCAAGACTTGTGCAAGTTTCTTGCAAGTGTAATCCCAGCCTTAAATACAATATCTGTTTAATTTTTCTTTTTTTAAATGGCGTGGGCTCCCACGCAATTTTCTGCACCAGACAGGGAAAGCCAGCGACTGGGGGCTGATGTTTATAGCCTGGGAGGCGGGTAATACCCATGGATCTTCCTAGGTTATGAATATCAGCCCGCAGCTGTATACTTAGCATTTACTGGCTATTAAAATAGGGGGACCCCGCCAAAAAATGACGTGGGGTCTCCCAATAATTAATAGCTAGAAAAGGCTATGCAGACAGCTACGGGCTGATATTCATAGCCTAGGAAGGGGCCATGGATATTGGCCGCCCCTGGTTACAAACACCAGCTCACAGCCACCCCAGAAATGGCGCATCTCTAAGATGTGCCAATTCCGGCGCTTAACCTCTCTTCCCACTGCCCTGTATCGGTGGCATATGGGGTAATGAGGGGTTAATGTCACCTTTGTAAGGCCACATTAAGCTGGCTTAGTAATGGAGAGGTGTCAATAAGACACCTATTCATTACTAATCCTATAGTTTGTAAAGGATTAAATAAACACACACACATGCAGAATGAAGTATTTTAATGAAATAAAGCACCACACATTTTTCCCATTTTATTATACTGGTGATCCATGCGACGCCCTCAATCTCCTGAAACGAATAAAAATAAACAAACACAAATACTCCCTGGACCAATGCAGTCCTTAATAATGAGTGTCCCACGATGATCACTAGCGATCACCTACACTCTAGTTCTCGCAGTCAGCTGACCGTGAGAACTAGACTAGGGTGACCTGAGATAACCTCCGGTCACGTGCATGGCAGTTCTCGCGGTAACCTAAGTTATCGCGAAAACTGCAGTGGATGCAGACTTCTAGTGGTGTGACAGGTAAGACCTTATTTAAATTAGTAGACATTTGTATTAAGCTGCGTTTTCACAGTTATTACGCATGTGACTAATCATTAGATGTGGTTTTACTGCATCTAATGATAGTCTGTGGGAAATTTACGTTGTGGGGAGGGAGCATCTCCGCATTGTAAATAGACATGCTGCGGTCTGTAAAGATGCACCGCATGTCCGGATACGCAGGTCTGCCGCCTGCCTCTCTGAACGCATAGTGGAGATGGGATTTCATAAAGTCCCATCCACTATGCTGTAACATCTGGACGCTGCAGGTTTGACGCTGTGGATGTATGCAGCATCAAACCTGCAGCATTTACTGACCATGGAAACCCAGCCTAATGGCCTCACAAAGGGAGAAATCACTACTGGTATATATTCTATACTAGTACTATAAGGTGAATAAAAGGGAGGGACTGTCACTGAGCAGAGCACCTGGGCGGTGCTATTGACCTTTTCTTCTTCACTTGGTTCTGAGTACAAGTGGGGGAAAAGTGTGGAGGGTGCTGTAAAAGTGATAGATGCATGTGTGTTACTTTCTGAAGAGATGAGTTCTAGCTGGAAGAAGTCATAAAGGTCTGTGCTGAATAAAGATGAAAAGCCAAAATGAAAACTTCATTTGGATGCGTTACCGGTAATTCAATCGATTTACCTGTGCTACATACACTTATATTATCTACAGATCTCCTGTGGACACCTGTCACTGGTGATAATATTAGTACTAGCACTGTGGATTTTGATAATGATCAGTATGGTGGTATTATTCTGTCATGTGATGGTATTCATCCCTTGTATGCGGTATTATTCGAAAATTAGTCTTGCTGTATTGGATTTTGTTCAGCAATAGGATAGTGGTTGTATTCAGACACAACTGGTTGATAGTATATGTTCATGATGTGGCTTTATTATTCCCCTTTATGTGGTTTATTATTGGTATGTTAGTGGTAGTTTTGGTATAGCAGACGAAAAATGTTATTGGTATTTTGTAACTGAATCTCTAATAATTACAAGTATTATTTAAAAAAGAATGTTATTGCCAAGATTTCTATGTCATTTACATATTTTATCTGGAGCTTTTTTTTTAGGGGGAGGGGTAGAATACATATGTCTTTATAAGATCTAAGAAGCTACTGGGGCCCATAGATCTGAACCAAATTTTCCACCAACGCGCACAGTTAAACCACAGTGTGAGTAGATGCTTAATTGTTTAGTGACTGTAATATAGATGTACATTAAATGTCAGAGAATTGGTCATGACCTTAAACATTTTATCTATCCGCAGCCTTCCAGCTCCAATTTGTGCGACCTGTCTGAGATGTAAGTTTACATTAATTCCACTTTAATTATTTATTACACTGGTATCCAGTGATTTTGGTACCAATGATGTCTGAACGGTTTTATTTTAAGTTTACGGTGCTGATTAAGTACCGTATATGACAGTGGTTTTGCCAGATTGGCTCTAGTTTCTGAGATATTTAATAGCTGATTCATTAATTATTTACAGTAGACTTCTGGCTTCAAAAAGTCGCTTTTATAGCATTGTAAGCCTACAAATTTAAATATTAAATAATTATATGAGATATTTCATTACCTAACACACTGCTAAAGAGTCAAAAGTCAGACCAAAAGACAAAAAGCTATTGCATTTGTTATCATACACAGGTCGCATTGAGGAATTATTTTCATGAATGAATTATCTCAAAACCTACAACCAAATCAGCAAAAGTAATGGGATTATTGAATTCAGCATCCTCAAAATACCCTTAAACCATTCAAAAAACCTTGGCACCTGAAAAAAAACGTGTCTTGTAGACCTGTGTTATTAAATTTCCACTGTTTTTCAGATGTCTATTTTGTATCTTCTAGATGTGTCAGTTACATTGAACACCCCTTGAGTGTATGGTATATATGGTAAGTATAAGTGGAGTCATCTAACCTCACCTGTCTTTATTCACCTGTTTTGGAGCTAGAGAATGCACATACCCTCGCTTACAAATGCCATCAAAAAAGCTTTCTAGTGTGGAATAGTGGCAGGAATTGTTAGTGTTGAATGCCCATTTAATTGATATATTACCAATTAGAGTACACATAACGTTTTCATAAATTCTATAAAAATATATAAATGCTTATAGTACACAAAAAGTAAGGAATTGTTAAAGGGATTTCTCTCTATGGTGATATTTTTTCTGCTCTTCACTAAATAGTGTACAGAGCTGTGCTGTTCTCCTCCATACCCTATTTACACCATTAACCACTACAACTCATTGGAGGTGATCGGTGGAGGTGCAGGGTGTCAGACTGTACTGTACGTGTTTTTCACAGACCCATAGACTTGCATTGGCCATTATCATCTGTGCTGCTGAAAGAAACACGGACATGTGCATAGCAATATAGCTTATAATGGGTACGTGAGGTATCAGTGGAAAAAAAGGATACCGTACATACTGCAAACAGCCATGTGAAGAGGACTTTAAGGTGCATGTATATGTGTTAAGGTGCATGTAAATGTGTTTAATAGCATCTTTAGATACTCTATAAATGACAGACTCTGCAGATTGTGGTTACTGACAGATATTTATTGCTACTGTAGAAGGTCGGCTCACTTAGCTGCTCCCCAAGATAGACACAGGAACAGGTTTGGTTACAGTCTCTGGGTGGTTTATTGCATCATAAACCAATAAACACAAACCAGTAGCAGAAAAACAGTCTTTCTGGCTCAAATGAAAGTAAAAAGTCCATATACAGGCTTTCCCAGTATGGCTTTCACCTTCTGGGACAACACATATGGCAGCTCTTGCAGGAGCTTCAGTCTGGAGCATTCCTTCCTCCAAATCAAAGACAGAGAAAAATAAAACTGGCTGGACATTTGTCACTCTCCAGCCACATCCTGGAGGTGGAGATAAGGTGGGTAGGCATCCCGCCCATCTCTGACCTACCCACTATGAAAGCCAGACCCATATAGCGACTGGACTGTTCTCAGCACATATCATGCGTTAGAGTCTCTGCAATGTTGGCATTGTCCACTGTGGCTTAGAAATTGGCTCACAGCAGAGCACAGCGGCTGTGCTTTCACTTTCACTTTACGGCCGGCAGTCAGTGAGTGCGGGAAGCAGACGGCAAGGGACCTGACGGACACCAGAATGTAAGTATGTGCTGTTTTTTTTTTTTTTAGTTTTACGCTTGTAACCAGGGTGAACATCGGGTTACTAAGCGCGGTCCTGCGCTTAGTTACCCGATGTTTACCCTGGTTACCCAGGGACCTCGGCATCGTTGGTCGCTGGAGAGCTGTCTGTGTGACAGCTCCCAAGCGACCACACTACGATTGACCTACGATCACGGCCAGGTCATATCGCTGGTCGTGATCGTAGGTAAATCGTATAGTGTGACGGTACCCTTACAGCACCTTAAATCAGAATGGAGTTGCCATGTGCATGCCAAAATGCTATGCCAAACATTTTCTATGGTGCTAGCAGAAAAAGCAGAGCGCAGTGCTCTGCAACTCTATGAGGAATGAAAGGGGCAGTAGTCGAGAATGTGAATTGCTATTCCATTTTAGCTGAGATAAAGGTTCCCCATTCTGCTAATCGGTGTGGGTCCCAGCAGTCTAACCCCCACCGATCATATAAGTTATCAAATTGTGGTAACAACCTGCTTTCATTAGTTAGCCTCTTTAATCACATCTGACAAAATACTGCATGCACGCCAACAATATTGACAATGTAACTGTTTCCTCTGTTGCGAGGGAGAACATTTCTATTGGGGTAGCACGGTGGCTCAGTGGTTAGCACTGCAGCCTTGCAACACTAGAGTCCTGGGTTCAAATCCCACCAAGGACAACATCTGCAAGGAGTTTGCATGTTCTCCCCGTGTTTACATGGGTTTCCTCCCATATTCCAAAGACATAATGATTATTATTATACATTTTTATAGTGCCATTTATTCTATGGCGCTTCACATGTGCATACGGGGCAAATATAGACAAATACATTAAACATGAGCAAAAAACAAGGCACACAGGTACATAAGGAGGGAGGACCCTGCCCGCGAGGGCTCACAGTCTGCAGGGGATGGGTGAGGATACACTAGGAGAGGGTAGAGCTGGTTGTGTGGCGGTTCAGTAAGATGGGGATCACTGCAGGCTGTAGGCTTGTCGAAAGAGGTGAGTCTTCAGGTTCTTTTTGAATGTTTCTATGGTAGGCGAGAGTCTGATTTGTTTGGGTAGAGCGTTCCAGAGTATGGGGGAAGAACAGGAGATGACTTGGATGCAATTGTGGGAAGAAGAGATGAGAGGGGAGTAGAGAAGGAGGTATTGAGAGGATCTGAGGTTGCATGTAGGTAAGTACCGGGAGACCATGTCACAGATGTACGGAGGAGACAGGTTGTGGATGGCTTTGTATGTCATTGTGAGGGTTTTGAACTGGAGTCTCTGGGCAATAGTTAGTCAGTGAAGGGCTTGGCATAGGGGAGAGGCTGGGGAATAGCGGGGAGACAGGTATATTAGACAGGCGGCAGAGTGTAGGATGGATTGGAGTGGTGCCAGAGTGCTAGAGGGGAGTCCAGAGAGTAGGAGGTTGCAGTAGTCAAGGCGGGAGATGATAAAGGGCATGCACTAGTGTTTTTGTGGTGTCGCGGTCAAGGAATGCTCAGATCTGGGATATATTTTTGAGTTTGAGATGGCAGGAGGAGGCAAGGGCTTGGATATGTGGCTTGAAAGAGAGGGCAGAGTCGAGGATCACCCCGAGGCACCGGGCGTGTGGGACTGGGGAAAGTGAGCAGCCATTGACATTGATGGATAGGTCTGATGGAGGGGTAGAGTGAGAAGGGGGAAAGATGATGAATTCTGTTTTGTCCACATTCAGTTTTAGAAAGCGATGTGATAGGGATGATAGGGAATATAGATTGTGAGCCCCACTGGGGATAGCGATGATAATGTGTGCAAACTATAAAGTGCTGCAGAATACTTTAGCGCTATATAAAAATAAAGATTATTATTATTATTATTATTATTATTATGTCTCCAATTGAGTCTTAAAGTCTAGCTTTTGTCAGTGATAAATACTTCTTTATATTGACAGAGAAAATAACATTCATTCAGTCATAGTGGATGTCACCTTGTCATTGGCACAGTTCTTAGAATGAAAGTCAGCTGGATTTTTACAGTCTTAATTTACCAATTACCATAGATGCCTGTGAGTTCGACAGTGTCTCAGTTGCTTGATAAGTCTAGGCCGCCAGAAGATCTTCTAGTGGGTCCAGGCTTGGACACAGAAATGGTCCTAAACGTCAGGAACCAGCTGCCATATTTGGAGCAAAAAATATATTCACTCTTTTATCTATGGGTTGGCAATAATCTTATTCGATTTTATTGATATTTTGCATGTTAAAACATCTAGGATTAAGGTGCACGTTATATTATGGTTAGAAGTCCTCTATAAATTACAGTCTGCTTCTTTGCATTGTTAGGCCTCATTCAGACCTCAGTGAATTACGTATGTGTTCTTTCAGTGTTTTTTGCTGATAGAACATGTACCCATTGTAGTCTAGAGGGCTCACTTGATGTCCATATTCTTGCAGACCAAATGGTCAGTGAATAAAAATGGAGACATGTTCATTTTTTGGGATTTGGATGTTTCGCCCCCAGCAGTTCGCCCAGGATGTTTGCACCCTTGTCATTCATGAATTCCCATCCGTCATCATGTGCGGGGCAAAATGTCCCCGGGGGCCAACTGCTGGGGGCAAACTGTTGGGAGTGAACTGCTGGGGGTGAAACATCCTATAACCATGGGGGAACATTATACTACATGGAGGACTATGAGGGTGCATTATATGGAGGACTATGGGGTGTGCATACTACTGTATGGAAGACTATTGGGGTGCATTATATTATATGTAGGACTATAGGGGTTCATTATACTATATGGAAGACTATGGGATGCATTATACTGCATAGAGCACTATGGGGTTTGTGTTATACTATATGGAAAATTCTGGGGTATGAATTATACTATATAGAGGATTCTGGGGTGCATGTACTGTATGAGAGACTATGGGTGTGCATTATACTGTGTGAAGAACTATGGGGGGGGCATTATACTATATGGAAGATTATGGGGTGCATTATCCTAAATGGAGGACTATGGGGGTGCATTATACTATATGTAGGACAATGGGGGTGAATTATAACATATGGATGACTATGGGGATTGCATTATACTTTAAGGAAGAATCCGAGGGTTTATTGCACTGGATGACTATGAGCGTTGTTGTGAATTCTGTGGCAGAGCTCCCTCCTGTGGTCACAAGTGGTACTTCGGCTGATTCTCTCTGGGAGCTTCCGTTTGTGGAGGAAAGTGGTACTGCGGCTTCTGAGTTTCCTCCCTCAGGTGATCTGGTGAGGTCGTTAGGTGCTTCTCTACTTAACTCCACCTAATGCTTTGATCCATGCTTCCTGTCAATGTTCCAGTGTTGGACTTGTTTTTCCCTGGATCATTCCTGTGGCCTGCTGCTCTGCATAGCTAAGTTCTTCTTTGCTATTTGTTTGCTATTTTTTCTGTCCAGCTTGTCTAATTGTTTTGCTGGAAGCTCTGGGACGCAAAGGGTGTACCTCCGTGCCGTTAGTTCGGTACGGAGGGTCTTTTTTGCCCCCTTTGCGTGGTTTTCTTTAGGGTTTTGTGTAGACCGCAAAGTTATCTTTCCTATCCTCGCTCTGTTAAGAAAGTCGGGCCTCACTTTGCTGAATCTATTTCATCCCTACGTTTGTCTTTTCATCTTAACTCACAGTCATTATATGTGGGGGGCTGCCTTTTCCTTTGGGGTATTTCTCTGAGGCAAGGTAGGCTTATTTTCTATCTTCAGGCTAGTTAGTTTCTCAGGCTGTGCCGAGTTGCATAGGTAGCGTTAGGCGCAATCCACGGCTGCCTCTAGTGTTGTTTGGAGAGGATTAGGGATTGCGGTCTGCAGAGTTCCCACGTCTCGGAGCTCGTTCTATTATTTTGGGTTATTGTCAGATCACTGTATGTGCTCTGACCGCTATGTCCATTGTGATACTGAATTGCCTATCACAACAGTACAGGAAGCCAAAAGTGCTAATGATTCTCAATAGAGGGAAAAAAGAAGTTCTGAGACCATTTTTTTTTCTTTGCACTGTGTTTTGCCTTTTTTTTCCCCTAGACATTTGGGTGGTTCAGGACACAGGTGTAGCAATAGACATTAAAGGTCTGTCTTCATGTGTGGATCAGCTCATGGCAAGAGTTCAAAATATTCAAGATTTTGTGGTTCAGAATTCTTTGTTAGAACCGAGAATTCCTATTCCAGATTTGTTTTTTGGAGATAGAACTAAATTTCTGAGTTTCAAAAATAATTGTAAACTATTTCTGGCTTTGAAACCTCGCTCCTCTGGTGACCCAGTTCAATAGGTTAGGATCGTCATTTCTTTTTTGCGTGGCGACCCTCAGGACTGGGCATTTTCTCTTGCGTCAGGAGATCCTGCATTAAGTAATATCGATGCGTTTTTCCTGGCGCTTGGATTGCTGTACGATGAGCCTAATTCAGTGGATCAGGCAGAAAAAAATTTGCTGGCTCTTTGTCAGGCTCAGGATGAGATAGAGGTATATTGCCAGAAATTTAGAAAGTGGTCCGTGCTCACTCAATGGAATGAATCTGCGCTGGCAGCTATATTCAGAAAGGGTCTCTCTGAAGCCCTTAAGGATGTCATGGTGGGATTTCCTATGCCTGCTGGTTTGAATGAGTCTATGTCTTTGGCCATTCAGATCGGTCGACGCTTGCGTGAGCGTAAATCTGTGCACCATTTGGCGGTATTACCTGAGATTAAACCTGAGCCTATGCAGTGCGATAGGACTATGACCAGAGTTGAACGGCAAGAACACAGACGTCTGAATGGGCTGTGTTTCTACTGTGGTGATTCCACTCATGCTATCTCTGATTGTCCTAAGCGCACTAAGCGGTTCGCTAGGTCTGCCACCATTGGTACAGTACAGTCAAAATTTCTTCTGTCCGTTACCTTGATCTGCTCTTTGTCATCGTATTCTGTCATGGCGTTTGTGGATTCAGGCGCTGCCCTGAATTTGATGGACTTGGAATATGCTAAGCGTTGTGGGTTTTTCTTGGAGCCCTTGCAGTGTCCTATTCCATTGAGAGGAATTGATGCTACGCCTTTGGCCAAGAATAAGCCTCAATACTGGACCCAGCTGACCATGTGCATGGCTCCTGCACATCAGGAGGTTATTCGCTTTCTGGTGTTGCATAATCTGCATGATGTGGTCGTGTTGGGGTTGCCATGGCTACAAGCCCATAATCCAGTATTGAATTGGAAATCCATGTCGGTGTCCAGCTGGGGTTGTCAGGGGGTACATGGTGATGTTCCATTTCTTTCAATTTCGTCATCCACCCCTTCTGAGGTTCCAGAGTTCTTGTCTGATTACCGGGATGTATTTGATGAGCCCAAGTCCGATGCCCTACCTTCGCATAGGGATTGTGATTGTGCTATCAATTTGATTCCTGGTAGTAAATTCCCAAAAGGTCGACTGTTTAATTTATCCGTGCCTGAGCACACCGCTATGCGCAGTTATGTGAAGGAATCCCTGGAGAAGGGGCATATTCGCCCGTCATCGTCGCCATTAGGAGCAGGGTTCTTTTTTGTAGCCAAGAAGGATGGTTCGCTGAGACCTTGTATAGATTACCGCCTTCTTAATAAGATCACTGTTAAATTTCAGTACCCCTTGCCATTGTTATCTGATTTGTTTGCTCGGATTAAGGGGGCTAGTTGGTTCACCAAGATAGATCTTCGTGGTGCGTATAATCTGGTGCGAATCAGGCGAGGCGATGAATGGAAAACTGCATTTAATACGCCCGAGGGTCATTTTGAGTATCTAGTGATGCCATTCGGACTTGCCAATGCTCCATCAGTGTTTCAGTCCTTTATGCATGACATCTTCCGAGAGTACCTGGACAAATTCCTGATTGTGTACTTGGATGACATTTTGATCTTCTCGGATGATTGGGAGTCTCATGTGAAGCAGGTCAGAACGGTTTTTCAGGTCCTGCGTGCTAATTCTTTGTTTGTGAAGGGATCAAAGTGTCTCTTTGGTGTGCAGAAGGTTTCATTTTTGGGGTTCATCTTTTCCCCTTCTACTATCGAGATGGATCCTGTTAAGGTCCAAGCCATCCATGATTGGACTCAGCCGACATCTCTGAAAAGTCTGCAAAAGTTCCTGGGCTTTGCTAATTTTTATCGTCGCTTCATCTGCAATTTTTCTAGTATTGCCAAACCATTGACCGATTTGACCAAGAAGGGTGCTGATTTGGTCAATTGGTCTTCTGCTGCTGTGGAAGCTTTTCAAGACTTGAAGCGTCGTTTTTCTTCTGCCCCTGTGTTGTGTCAACCAGATGTTTCTCTTCCGTTCCAGGTCGAGGTTGATGCTTCTGAGATTGGAGCAGGGGCTGTTTTGTCGCAGAGAGGTTCTGATTGCTCAGTGATGAAACCATGCACTTTTTTTTCTAGGAAGTTTTCGCCTGCTGAGCGAAATTATGATGTGGGCAACCGAGAGTTGCTGGCCATGAAGTGGGCATTCGAGGAGTGGCGTCATTGGCTTGAAGGAGCTAAGCATCGCGTGGTGGTATTGACTGATCATAAGAACTTGACTTATCTCGAGTCTGCTAAGCGTTTGAATCCTAGACAGGCTCGTTGGTCGCTGTTTTTTGCCCGTTTTGACTTTGTGATTTCGTACCTTCCGGGCTCTAAAAATGTGAAGGCGGATGCTCTGTCTAGGGGTTTTGTGCCTGACTCGCCGGGTTTATCTGAGCCGGCGGGTATCCTCAGGGAAGGAGTAATTGTGTCTGCCATCTCCCCTGATTTGCGGCGGGTGTTGCAAAAATTTCAGGCTAATAAACCTGATCGTTGTCCAGCGGAGAAACTGTTTGTCCCTGATAGGTGGACGAATAAAGTTATCTCTGAGGTTCATTGTTCGGTGTTGGCTGGTCATCCTGGAATCTTTGGTACCAGAGAGTTAGTGGCTAGATCCTTTTGGTGGCCATCTCTGTCGCGGGATGTGCGTACTTTTGTGCAGTCCTGTGGGATTTGTGCTCGGGCTAAGCCCTGCTGTTCTCGTGCCAGTGGGTTGCTTTTGCCCTTGCCGGTCCCGAAGAGGCCTTGGACACATATCTCTATGGATTTTATTTCAGATCTTCCCGTTTCTCAAAAGATGTCAGTCATTTGGGTGGTCTGTGATCGCTTTTCTAAGATGGTCCATCTGGTATCCTTGTCTAAATTGCCTTCCTCCTCTGATTTGGTGCCATTGTTCTTCCAGCATGTGGTTCGTTTGCATGGCATTCCAGAGAATATCGTTTCTGACAGAGGTTCCCAGTTTGTTTCGAGGTTTTGGCGAGCCTTTTGTGGTAGGATGGGCATTGACTTGTCTTTTTCCTCGGCTTTCCATCCTCAGACTAATGGCCAGACCGAACGAACCAATCAGACCTTGGAAACATATCTGAGATGCTTTGTTTCTGCCGATCAGGATGACTGGGTGTCCTTTTTGCCTTTGGCTGAGTTCGCCCTTAATAATCGGGCCAGCTCGGCTACCTTGGTTTCGCCTTTTTCTGCAATTCTGGGTTCCATCCTCGTTTCTCTTCAGGACAGGTTGAATCTTCGGACTGTCCTGGTGTGGATACTGTGGTGGACAGGTTGCAGCAGATTTGGACTCATGTAGTGGACAATTTGACCTTGTCCCAGGAGAAGGCTCAATGTTTCGCTAATCGCAGACGCCGTGTGGGTCCTCGACTTCGTGTTGGGGATCTGGTTTGGTTATCTTCTCGTCATATTCCTATGAAGGTTTCCTCTCCTAAGTTTAAACCTCGTTTCATTGGTCCGTATAGGATTTCTGAGGTTCTTAATCCTGTGTCTTTTCGTCTGACCCTCCCAGATTCTTTTCCATACATAACGTATTCCATAGGTCATTGTTGCGGAGATACGTGGCACCTATGGTTCCATCTGTTGACCCTCCTGCCCCGGTTTTGGTGGAGGGAGAATTGGAGTATATTGTGGAGAAGATTTTGGATTCTCGTGTTTCAAGACGGAAACTCCAGTATCTGGTTAAATGGAAGGGTTATGCTCAGGAAGATAATTCCTGGGTTTTTGCCTCTGATGTCCATGCTCCCGATCTTGTTCGTGCCTTTCATGTGGCTCATCCTGGTCGGCCTGGGGGCTCTGGTGAGGGTTCGGTGACCCCTCCTCAAGGGGGGGGGTACTGTTTTGAATTCTGTGGCAGAGCTCCCTCCTGTGGTCACAAGTGGTACTTCGGCTGATTCTCTCTGGGAGCTTCCGTTTGTGGAGGAAAGTGGTACTGCGGCTTCTGAGTTTCCTCCCTCAGGTGATCTGGTGAGGTCGTTAGGTGCTTCTCTACTTAACTCCACCTAATGCTTTGATCCATGCTTCCTGTCAATGTTCCAGTGTTGGACTTGTTTTTCCCTGGATCATTCCTGTGGCCTGCTGCTCTGCATAGCTAAGTTCTTCTTTGCTATTTGTTTGCTATTTTTTCTGTCCAGCTTGTCTAATTGTTTTGCTGGAAGCTCTGGGACGAAAAGGGTGTACCTCCGTGCCGTTAGTTCGGTACGGAGGGTCTTTTTTGCCCCCTTTGCGTGGTTTTCTTTAGGGTTTTGTGTGGACCGCAAAGTTATCTTTCCTATCCTCGCTCTGTTAAGAAAGTCGGGCCTCACTTTGCTGAATCTATTTCATCCCTACGTTTGTCTTTTCAGCTTAACTCAAAGTCATTATATGTGGGGGGCTGCCTTTTCCTTTGGGGTATTTCTCTGAGGCAAGGTAGGCTTATTTTCTATCTTCAGGCTAGTTAGTTTCTCAGGCTGTGCCGAGTTGCATAGGTAGCGTTAGGCGCAATCCACGGCTGCCTCTAGTGTTGTTTGGAGAGGATTAGGGATTGCGGTCTGCAGAGTTCCCACGTCTCAGAGCTCGTTCTATTATTTTGGGTTATTGTCAGATCACTGTATGTGCTCTGACCGCTATGTCCATTGTGATACTGAATTGCCTATCACAACAGAGCGTGCATTATATTATATAGAGGACTATGAGGAGTGCATTATACTATATGGATGACTATAAGGAGTACATTATACTATTTTTATTCTATATAGAGGACTATAGGTCTCATTATAGTATATGGAGACCTATGGAGCAATTATATTATATGGATGGCAATGTGGGGACCATTATAATAGAGTATTTTGTGGGGCCCATTAAACTATATAGAGGGCTGTGTGGTGACCATTAAAGTATTTGGAGGCAATTATAGTATTTGGAGAGCCATTATATTTGGAGGACTATGTGGCAGCCATTATAATATTTGAAGAGCTTTTTTGTGGCTATTATACTACATGGAGGGCTATGTGAAGGCCATTATACTGTATGTGAACAATTATACAGGGCGAAGGTTTGTGTGGGGTCCATCATACTGTGGTGAAGCCTGTGTGGAGCCAATTTTACTGTTTGTAGGGTGGTGTGGAGGCCAATTATACTATTAAAAGGGGTGCTTGTGGTCTATAATACTATGTGTCGGTATGTGTGTGCTCTGTGTATGCATGCATCTGTATGGAGGTGCCCTGCATACATGTATCTGTATATACAAACATGCCTGTATGAATGTGCTGTGTGTAAACATGTATCTGTATATATGTGCTCTATGTGTATGTGTGTGTTATGTGTATATACATGTGTGTGCTCACATACTGTGTGTGTTTAGCATCCACATTTATAAATACCGGTAGCAAAGACGGGCGTCCATAGGTGTACACATCAGCAATTACCCAACAAATGAACAAAATGCTGCCTATTGTTTATGCCAGAACAAAAATCATTGTTTCAAGCAGCACACCACCCAGTGCAAACTGCAAATGTGCTGCTGATAACATGATACTGTATGAGGATAGATTGATTTATTAGTGATCGTTTTGACCCCATTATTTTTCCTGAGCCTGTGCAAAGAGGCTAGGAAACAAGCACCAAAGGACTGCGATATTGACAATCCCGGATGTTTAACATCCTGAACTGAGCCCATGCAAGTGCAACGTAGATGTTTCTGTGTGGTGGTGCAATTTGTTAGCATTTGGGGCCCTTTACACATGAAATCCTATGGACATGCCATGATTGTTTTTCTAGTGGATTTGTACTATATTAGACAATAAAACTCTTTATGTCTCCTCAAGCACGTGGAGGCATGTGGAGATAATACAGTCGTGTATATAAGCCCTTACTCAGATGTCTGCCTTGCAGTACTAATAGTGCCCTGTGTATAAGCTCTAACTTCAATTCATTACAACTACCTTGAAGGACAAATACCAAAATGAAAGGTCATCCGCAAATTCCCATTCTCCTTGGAATGCAGGGACAGTACATTCTTTATCATTTTTATCTCATCCTGATGACTGGGTGTCACATTTTGAAATTGCGATGCTGGTTTACAGGCGTCAGTCAATCTTACAGTACTGAAGACTCCTTAGTAATCACTCCAGATGCCAAAACTGAATTGCAAGGTCTTAATGTTACAAAGTGCAACTCTCATCTTCCTGGAAAGGTATTTTTGAACTTATTGTAACAGTTAATGTTCCGGTATATGTGAAAATGGCACAGTCCTTGATGTGAAAAGTCTGTTAGCTGAATCTTTGCTTAATCCCCATTTACCAAATAAATGTCTGTGAGTCCAACTTTACTTAAGTGGTCACTGTACTCATGTTCAGTCTAGACCAGGGGTCCCCAACTCCAGTCCTCAAGGCCCACCAACATGTCATGTTTTCAGGATTTCCTTAGTCTTGCCCAGGTAATAATTGCATCACCTGTGCAATGCAAAGGAAATCCTGAAAACATGACCTGTTGGTGGGCCTTGAGGACTGGAGTTGGGGACCCCTGGTCTAGACCACCAGAAAATCTTCTAGTAGGCTCAGGCTCCAACACAATATTGGTCTCAAAGGACCAGCAGAAACAAACCTATATGGAGGAAACTTTGGATTCACTAGCTATTAGCGTGTTTTTCCTATTGGTTGGCAAAAAAACGAATAGACTTTATTGATGTGGTGTTTGCAAAAACATCTAACATTGAAATGCAATTACATGTGGGAGGAGCACTACAATATGGTTAGAAGTATTCTCTGAAGTCCATTTCCGTTTTCCTTTCTGTGCTGTTAATCAAATTCAGACCCAAAGTTCTATAATAATATTTTTTCTCATTTGTGTCCAGTGTTTCCATCCATTCAGTCTGTCTTCTGCTGTAAATGAGATTATTTTAGAATCATGAGTGCACTTGTAGTTAAACTGGGCCTGTTCAAGTTCTACCAATACAGTAACCGGTCAGACCCTAAACTAACGTAATTATTTAAATAATTTTAAATGTTTATTATGTCAAATCCTTTTTTATTGTAAGCCCATTTCTCAATTTTCTAGAAACCTATTGGTGGATGTTTATGCAAATAAGCTCACAGTTGAAGGGGGCTCAGCACTTACACCTCTCCTGCCTGCTCCCCTCTTTCTCCTCCTGTTGACATCCTTCAGTCAGTGACTGACAGGTTACTCTTCTCTGTGACCTGCACCCCAACCCAAGATCTCGTGCAGGTGCCGTCATTCCTAGCGAGGCAGTGTATACCCAGATTGATAGTCCAACTCTTGCAATATCAGCAGGACTTTAAGGCACAGGAGACATCTTAGGGAATGACTACACCCGAGTGAGGTCTTGGGAGGCGGAGCAGGTGACGGAGAAGTGTTATCTATAGGCCACTGACAGAAGGCGGACAACTGGAGGACGAGTAGGAAGAAAGGCCTGAGTTCTGTAAGTACAAACCAGGTCCCCTTCACTTCCAAGTCATTGCCATAAAGATAGATTCCTACAAAATAGAGAAACAGATTTATAATACAAAGGCATAGGCATAATCAATGTTTTAGATGCTTTACCTACTGTATAATATGTTAGTTTAGACTCTAAAAACCTTTTCAAAGTTTGTCTTTAAGTCATTATTCCTATTTTACATCAGAAATTCATGGCTAAGATGAGAATATCTGTCTTTACGTGCTGGTAACAGGAAGTTGGAACCGCAGACACAACCGAGCGGACTGTGCTAGACTTTTTCCATAACTCCCATAATACAGTAGGTACAGAAAGTATTCAGACCCCTATTTCTCACTCTTTGTTTCATTGCAGCCATTTGGTAAATTCAAAAAAGTTCATTTTTTTCTCAATAATGTATACTCTGCACCCCATCTCTGGACTCCAATGAAGGAGTAGAACTATCTCAAGGAGGATCAAAAGGAAATGGACAGCATGTAACTTAAATAAGAGTGTCTGAGCAAAGGATCTGAATACTTATGACCATGTGATATTTCAGTTTTCTTTTTATTAAACTTGCAAAAATTGCTACATTTCTGTTTTTTTTTCAGTCAAGATGCGGTGCAGAGTGTACCTTAATAAGAAAAAAAATGAACTTTTTTGAATTTACCAAATGGCTGCAATGAAACAAAGAGTGCAAAATTTAAAGGGGTCTGAATACTTTCCATACCCACTGTAGAGCTCAATTCCTTGCAGCTGGCACATACAGACAGATATTCTAATTTTTGGCAACAAATGTCTACAATTGAAACTAGAAGTTTACATACACTATATAAAAAGACACATATGCATGTTTTTCTCAATATCTGACATGAAATCAGAATAAACCTTTCCCATTTTAGGTCAATAAGGTTTGCCAAAGTTATTATTTGTAAAAATGCCAGAGTAATGAGACAGAGATAATGTTTTCAGGCATTTTTATTACTTACTGCAAAGTCAAAAGTTTACATACACTAAGATTACTATGCCTCAATTCTGGACTGCGCATATGATGATGTCATGTGTTTGGAAGCTTCTAATATGTTTTTTGGAAACATCCTAAGGTAATTAGAGACACACCGGTGGATGTATTTTAATGCACACCTGAAGCACACTGCTTCTTTGTGTGCCATAATGTGAAAGTCTCAAGAAATCAGCCAAGAAATCAGGAAGAGAATTGTGGACTTGCACAAGTGTGGCTCAACCTTGGATACAATTCCAAGAAACCTGAAGGTGCCTCGTTCATCTGTACAAACAATTTACACAAGTACAAACAAGATGGGAATGTCCAGCTATCACACTGATCAGGAAGGGGACAGGTTCTGTGTCCCAGAGTTGAACGTGCTTTGGTCCAACATGTGCATATCAGCCCAAGGACAAAAGCAAAAGACCTTGTGAAGATGATTGCAGAAGCTGGTAAGATTGTGTCAATATCCACAGTGAAACGAGTACTATATCAACATGAGCTGAAAGGCCACTCATAAAGGAAAAATACAGTATAAACTAGAAAGTATTATAATGGTGATAAAAAAGATCTTAGAAAGAGAAGAAAAAATCATTTACTGGGAGTGTTGCACTGGTGTACAAGCAAGCTACAATAGAGAAACAAATTGCACTTTGCCCGTTTGGTGATTGCACTTTACCCCACTTCTTAAGTGCACTCAGAACAGTTATACATAGGTGTATACAACGGATTAGGGTTATAGATGAACTGGAATATAGGAAGAGATTGCACTTAGCCCATGGAATAATTGTGCTTTTACCCAACTGTATGGAAAAGGAATGTGTACAACAGAAAGGGGTTGGTGACCCCTGGATGTTATTCCTGTATCTGGAAGAAAGGGGTTATATATGCACCGAGAGAAATACGTTGGAATCAAACAAAAAGGGCAACTGAACAATTATGTAGGAGTGTTGAAATAGTCCACAGTTCTTTTATATAAAATCTCATCCAAAGTTTCACAATCCTTTGTGTTGCGGAATGATGGAAAAAACTGGTAGAGACAGTTATAAAGCATGCATGGTTTTCCTGAAATTCAAACAACCAGAAGCTGCCCCGGCCGGTGGCAGAGCTTCTGTTAATATGCCATTGAGGCACGCATAAGTCAGATAAGCCGGGTCGGAAATCTGATGTCTACGTGCTGTTTTACCTTGCGTGGAGCTCGTGTGGACATGGGGGCTGCTGGTTCGTCCTTTGCGATGCAGGCGATAGATACGTCCGGTGGTCTTTGTGAATCCTGGTAACCAGGGATGGTCACTTTCCCCTGGTGAGCGGTGATTGGAGCAGGACCAGGCGTGACGTAGAGGGTCACATGAGACCGAAGAGTCTAGGCTGAATGTCGACAGATGGCAACAAGGACCAAGAATAACCAATGTTGGTTATAGTGAATGACCTGCAGAGATCTGGGACCACCGTAACAAAGGCTACCATCAGTAACACACTATGCTGCCAGGGACTCAGATCCTGCAATGCCAGACATGTCCCTCTGCTTAAGCCAGTACATGTCCGGGCCCTTCTGAAGTTTGCTTGAGTGCATTTGGATTATCCAGAAGAGTATTGGAAGAATGTCATATGGTCTCATGAAACCAAAGTAGAACTGTTTGGTAGAAACAAAACTTGTTGTGTTTGGTGGAGACAGAATGCTGAGGTGCATCCAAAGAACACCATACCTATTGTGAAGCATGAGGGAGGCAACATCATGCTTTGGGGCTGTTTCTCTGCAAAGGGACCAGGACGACAGGTCCGTATACATGAAAGAATGAATGTGGCCATGTATCTTGAGATTTTGAATGCAAACCTCCTTGCAACATCAAAGGCATTGAAGATGAAACCTGGATGGGTCTTTCAGCATGATAATGATCCCAAACACACCACCAGGGCAATGGTAGTGGCTTCATAAGAAGCATATGAAGGCCTTGGAGTGGCCTAGCCAGTCTCCAGATCTCAATCCTATAGAAAACCTTTGAAGGGAGTTGAAAGTCTGTGTTGCCCAGCTACAAGCCCAAAACATCACTGCTCTAGAGAAGATCTGCATGGAGGAATGGGCCAACATACCACCAACAGTGTGTGCCAACCTTGTGAAGACTTACAGAAAACATTTGACCTCTGTCTTTGCCACCAAAGGAAGATATAACAAAATATAGAGATTAACTTTTGTTGATGACCAAATACTCTTTTTCCGCCATAATTTGCAATATAAATCTTGTCAAATCAGACAAGGTGATTTTCTGGATTTGTTTTCTCATTTTGACTCTCATAGTTGTGGTCTACATATGATATCAATTGCAGGACTCTCTCATCTTTTTAAGTGGGAGAACTTGTACAATTGGTGGCTGACTAAATACTTTTTTCCCCCCATTATAACATCCAACAGTAATCTGCCATCATTGAGTCATTCCAAAAACCTGATAGCGGTGTTCCATTACTTTAATGTCCTGGTGAAACCACTCACCTTGTTCATCACTTACATCCCTAAGATTTTGAGGGAAGAATTCTAAATGTCAATGCAAAAAGTACATTTTCAGAGACATGCGACATCCAAGAAACTGGTATGCATATAGCAGTTCCTCAACACCTTCAACATATTCCGGAGATTTTTTTTCTAAGAAGTTTTCACAGATCCACTTGAGAAGCTTATCCAAGATTTCATTTCATTATCATTTAGAGTTCCTTCAAACACATCTTTTCTCATAATCTCTCTGATCTGAGGCCCAACAAATAACCCTTCCTTCAGTTTTGCTGGAGAATTTCTGTGAAATGTAATGGAACCCTTGTGAATTTGTCTTTGCCATGACTTTCACAAAATTTTTAATCAATCCCAACTTTATATGTAGTAGAGGAAGAAAGATTTTTAATGGGGTAACTAAAGGATTATGCTGAACATTGTCTCCACCTGGAGCATAGATGTTTCTCTGTCCCCAATCACGATGAACATAATGCTCTACTGTATTTCTACTATCCCATGAACACAAGAAGCAACAACATTTTGTGAAATCTCCTTGCATTCCCATTAGCAGACCAATTCCTTTCAACTCTCCACAGATATTCCATTGATGATGCTTATATTGTATAGCATCCAAAACAACTGACAGATTTTCATAACTTTCCTATATTTGAAATGAGTGAACAATAAGGATTGGTGGTTTCATATTTCCATTGTGAAGCAACACTGCTTTCAAACGTCTCTGGGATGAGTCAATAAACAATCACCAATCTGCAACAAAATACTCTTGATTCAGTTCTTCAAAGAGGCCATTCACATTGTTACCGTACACCATTGGTCCATCAACTGTGAAACATTGTGATAAAGTGTTACTTCTGTTTTGGTAATAACACACTTTGACATCATCATGAAGAAGATTCCTCTGTTTCCACCTAGATGCAAGAAGTTCAGCTTTGTCTTTTAACAGTGAAAGATCTGTGATGAGATCATTTAATTCATGTTGATTAAAGCATTCTGGCTGCTCGGCTGCTCCATCAGGTACATACTCATCTTTACTTGAGGTCTCCATGACTTTGCCAGTAACTTCAACTCCATAGTCTTCATATTTTACTTCATTTTCATCCAATCCAGACAACGGTGGTACAGAAACTGGCAAGGTACCATCCTGTGGAACTGGCCTAATCTCAGATTCAAGTTCAGGGTAATTAATCTTATGTTTGCTCTTTGTAGAAAAGCCCTTCAGTTTGACAAATCAAATGTAACAGTCATCACTATGATTTTTGGATTCTTTCCAAATCATGGGAACAGCAAATGGCATAGCCACTTTCCTCATATTCAACCAGTCACAAAGACCATTTGAATAACGTGAGCATATCACATGAGGGGCCCAGCTTTTGTTTTGATCACCAAGTGGATACTTAAAGTGCATCTGGTACATCTTTTTAATATCATGTCATGAGTGATTGAACATACTTGGCCTTTTGGTGTAAAAGAACCACACACATAGCAGAATCTGTTCGAATGATTGATACAGGGCCGGGCCATTTTTCTCCTTTAAATCAGATGAAATAGTAGAGTAAGTTCAGTTCAATAGTGGTGACAAACAAAAAAAAAAGAATTCGATGAGCCGGCCTACTATATGTAGATATTTCCCCAGAGACGACAGAGGCAGCTTGTATTTAAAACTGATTTTACTGGAGTTAATCTGGTAGATAACTATATACAGTTGTGAGGTAAATGGGTCGGCCTATTCCTTACAGATGAACATTTGCAGACAGGCAGTTTCTCATTGTGATATTGGCTGCTTTCAGGTTCTCTCTCTGTGGAGACCCTCATTCAGTTACATTTCAGTGGCTGAGCTGTTTTCTTCCCTCGGAGGCGACTTGCCCTCCCAGAAATGCAGTGAAAATCCTCTCACAATGGTGGCTGTCCGCTGCCTTCCCTTCTATCTCCCTGTGGCAGGGCTCAGATCCCTGTAGAGGCCTGTTTCCTGTCAGAGTCTCACACACCAGTCCTTGCTGCCATCACCATCCTTTTCTGACTGACTCAAATCTTACCGCCTCATAAGTTAGTCATTGGTTGACTGCACTGTCAATACTCCTTCCCACAAAACTCACTAAAACCTTTACTGATTTTGACCCTGTAAGAAAATTTACAATTAAGTAAGACAAGCAAACAAATGAGAATAACAGAGGAAAAACCACATACATTGAAAATGCAGAAGTAGCGTAATAACAAAAATACTTCCATCTCAGAAACTAAGCATATTTTTGGAATCAGCACAACTCCATAAAACAGACATATTACCTTTGCTGATGATTTTTTTGAGTTGACCAGTGTTATGAACATTTCCGCTCCATTCATCCAGTGGACCAGAGATGTGCAAGATCGACCACCACATATAATCTGATAGAATTTAATGACTATGATTTAGAGACTCAAATCTTGCTAGGCAGTGTTGCACACAAAGTTTGTATGGCAGCTTACAGAACCAACCACCATGCACTACTCTCCATGCACTGGCAAATGTTATGTGCACAGATATATTTAATGCTTCTAGGGAAGAATTCCTCCATACATTTGAAGTCTGCAGGAGCATGAAACGATTGCTTTTTTAGTGGTTTTGTATAGTATTAGGCAGTAAAACTCTGTCTCCTCATAAAATTGTACAAATTCAGAGATAATATAGCCATGTACATAAGCCCTTATGCAACCAGTGAAGGTAATCGTACCAAAACTTAGTTTACGATCCTAGGCATCTTAATGTCGATGAGAATTGTGTAAGGCTTAAAGAGGTTGTACTAAGTATATGTTATCTTTATCAACTATCGATATAATATGGATAGGGTAAGGAATAAGCTTATTGCTCTCTGGGAGTCCAACGGCTGAGACCCCACCTACCTCCCAACAATGGTGATCAAAAGATCTCTATCTAATTGCAGCAGATTAAAAGTACATGCAGCTCGTCTACATTCATTTTCTAAGAGACTTCTAATGACAGCCAAATACTTTGCACAGCAATTTCCAGCAGTCCCACCGAGAATGGAGGGAGTGAATTGCTCCTGCTCGACCTCTACTCCATTCAGATCGGACTCTGCAGAGCCCCATTCTCAGGAATGGGAGGTTCCCAATGGAGAGATCCCAGAGATCAATCAGTTATCGCTTAGGCAAAGTTCACATTAGCGTTTGAGTCTGCAGAGTGGTGCTGCAGACTTCTTTCCTTAAGCTCCACCTAGCCTACTTCCGCATGCATCCTGCATACCTATCTTTAACATTGGGTACGCAGGGACACGCATTTTATGCGAATGCATCCGCGTGCGTTGGTTTGCCATGCCAGTCGAACGCAACATGTTGCATTTTCTTGCATTCGGCAGGCACGTCTAATCGATGCATCCACATACAACGCATGTCCCTGTGTACCCAATGTTAACTCCTTTCTGACATGGGACGTACTATCCCGTCGAGGTGGGGTGGGCCCCCATGACCACGGCGGGATAGTACGTCCAGCGCGATCGGCGGCGCTCACGGGGGGAGCGCCGCCGATCGCGGCCGGGTGTCAGCTGTTTATCGCAGCTGACATCCGGCACTATGTGCCAGGAGCGGTCACGGACCGCCCCCGGCACATTAACCCCTGGCACACCGCGATCAAAGATGATCGCGATGTGCCGGCGGTATAGGGAAGCTTCCCGCAGGGAGGGGGCTCCCTGCGGGCTTCCCTGAGCCCCCCGCAGCAACGCGATGTGATCGCGTTGCTGCGAGGGTCTCACCTCTGCTCAGAGCAGGCACTGTGAAGGCTGCAGCGCTGCATGTCAGATCAGTGATCTGACAGAGTGCTGTGCACACTGTCAGATCACTGATCTGTGATGTCCCCCCCTGGGACAATGTAAAAAAGTTTAAAAAAAAATTTCAAAATGTGTAAAAAAAAATAAAAAAAAATATTCCTAAATAATGAAAAAAAAAAAAAATATTATTCCCCTAAATACATTTCTTTATCTAAATAAAAAAAAAAACAATAAAAGTACACAAATTTAGTATCACCACGTCCGTAACGGCCCGACCTATAAAACTGGCCCACTAGTTAACCCCTTCAGTAAACACCGTAAGAAAAAAAAATAAAAACGAGGCAAAAAACAACGCTTTATTATCATACCGCCGAACAAAAAGTGGAATAACACGCGATCAAAAAGACAGATATAAATAACCATGATACTGCTGAAAGCGTCATCTTGTCCCGCAAAAAACGAGCCACAATACAGCATCATCAGCAAAAAAAAAAAAAGTTATAGTCCTGAGAATAAAGCGATGCAAAAATAATTATTTTTTCTATAAAATAGTTTTTATCGTATAAAAGCGCCAAATCATAAAAAAATGATATAAATGAGGTGTCGCTGTAATCGTACTGACCCGAAGAATAAAACTGCTTTATCAATTTTACCAAACGCGGAACGGTATAAACGCCTCCCCCAAAAGAAATTCATGAATAGCTGGTTTTTGGTCATTCTGCCTCGCAAAAATCGGAATAAAAGGCGATCAAAAAATGTAACGTGCCCGAAAATGATACCAATAAAAACGTCAACTCGTCCCGCAAAAAACAAGACCTCACATGACTCTGTGAACCAAAATATGGAAAAATTATAGCTCTCAAAATGTGGTAACGCAAAAAATATTTTTTGCAATAAAAAGCATCTTTCAGTGTGTGACGGCTGCCAATCATAAAAATCCGCTAAAAAACCCACTATAAAAGTAAATCAAACCCCCCTTCATCACCCCCTTAGTTAGGGAAAAATTTAAAAAATGTATTTATTTCCATTTTTCCATTAGGGCTAGGGTTAGGGCTAGGGTTAGGGCTAGGGTTAGGGTTTGGGCTAGGGCTAGGGTTAGGGCTAGGGTTAGGGTTAGGGCTAGGGTTAGGGTTTGGGTTAGGGCTAGGGCTAGGGTTAGGGCTAGGGTTAGGGCTAGGGCTAGGGCTAGGGTTAGGGCTAGGGTTAGGGCTAGGGTTAGGGTTAGGGCTAGGGTTAGGGCTATGGTTAGGGCTAGGGTTAAGGCTACAGTTAGGGTTGGGGCTAAAGTTAGGGTTAGGGCTATGGTTAGGGCTAGGGTTAGGGCTACAGTTTGGGTTGGGGCTAAAGTTAGGGTTGGGGCTAGGGTTAAGGCTACAGTTAGGGTTGGGGCTAAAGTTACGGTTAGGGTTGGGGCTAAAGTTAGGGTTAGGGTTTAGATTACATTTACAGTTGGGAATAGGGTTGGGATTAGGGTTAGGTGTGTGTCAGGGTTAGAGGTGTGGTTAGGGTTACTGTTGGGATTAGGGTTAGGGGTGTGTTTGGATTAGGGTTTCAGTTATAATTGGGGGGTTTCCACTGTTTAGGCACATCAGGGGCTCTCCAAACCCGACATGGCGTCCGATCTCAATTCCAGCCAATTCTGCATTGAAAAAGTAAAACAGTGCTCCTTCCCTTCCGAGCTCTCCCGTGTGCCCAAACAGGGGTTTACCCCAACATATGGGGTATCAGCGTACTCAGGACAAATTGGACAACAACTTTTGGGGTCAAATTTCTCCTCTTACCCTCGGGAAAATACAAAACTGGGGGCTAAAAAATAATTTTTGGGGGAAAGATTTTTTTTTCAATTTTCACGGCTCTGCGTTACAAACTGTAGTGAAACACTTGGGGGATCAAAGCTCTCACAACACATCTAGATGAGTTCCTTAGGGGGTCTAGTTTCCAAAATGGTGTCACTTGTGGGGGTTTCTACTGTTTCGGTACATTAGGGGCTCTGCAAATGCAATGTGACACCTGCAGACCATTCCATCTAAGCCTGCATTCCAAGTGGAGCTCCTTCCCTTCCGAGCCCTCCTATGCGCCCAAACAGTGGTTCCCCCCCCCATATGGAGTATCAGCGCACTCAGAACAAATTGGACAACAAATTTTGGGGTCCAATTTCTCCTGTTACCCTCGGGAAAATACAAAACTGGGGGCTAAAAAATAATTTTTGCGGGAAAAATTTTTTGTTTTATTTTTACGGCTCTCCATTATAAACTTCTGTGAAGCCCTTGGTGGGTCAAAGTGCTCACCACACATGTAGATAAGTTCCATAGGGGGTCTACTTTCCAAAATGGTGTCACTTGTGGGGGGTTTCTACTGTTTAGGTACATTAGGGGCTCTGCAAACGCAATGTGACACCTGCAGACCATTCCATCTAATTCTGCATTCAAATGGCACTCCTTCCCTTCCGAACCCTCCCATGCGCCCAATCAGTGGTTTCCCCCACATATGGTGTATCATCGCACTCAGGACAAATTGGGCAACAAATTTTGGGGTCCAATTTTGGCGGTGTGCCAGGTGTCGACGGATAAAGTAGGGGGAGGAGGGGGAGGCAGCGGGCTGTCAGGCAGGCAGAGTTAGGAGAGTGCACTGCGGCCAGTCTCTCTGAGTCTCATGAGCAGATGAGGCTTTAGGTGGCTGCGCCTGGCAGTGTGTGGCTCATGAGGGAAGGCGAGTGGGGGCTGCATCCTACAGGGTTCAGTGGGAGAATAGTGGGGAGTGGGACTGCCGCCCCCACTAGCCTCCCCCCTGGGCCCTGCAGCCCCCACTAGCCTCCCCCCTGGGCCCTGCAGCCCCCAGTTCCACTAGCCTCCCCCTGGACCATGCAGCCCCCAGCCCCCACCAGTCTCTCCTCGGGGCCCTACAGCCCCCACTAGCCTCCCCTCGGGGCCCTGCAGCCCCCACTAGCCGCTGCCTCCCCCTGGACCATGCAACCTCCAGTCCCCACTAGCCTCCCCTCTGGGCCCTGCAGCCCCCAGTCCCACTAGCCTCCCCCTGGACAATGCAGCCCCCAGCCCCCACCAGTCTCCCCTCGGGGCCCTACAGCCCCCACTAGCCTCCCCCCTGGGCCCTGCAGCCCCCACTAGCCGCTGCCTCCCCCTGGACCATGCAACCTCCAGTCCCCACCAGCCTCCCCTCTGGGCCCTGCAGCCCCCAGTCCCACTAGCCTCCCCCTGGACCATGCAGCCCCCTGCCCCCACCAGTCTCCCCTCGGGGCCCTGCAGCCCCCACTAGCCTCCCCCCTGGGCCCTGCAGCCCCCACTAGCCACTGCCTCCCCCTGGACCCTGCAGCCCCCACTAGCCGCTGCCTCCCCCTGGACCCTGCAGCCCCCCAGTCCCCACTAGCCTCCCCCTGGACCATGCAACCTCCAGTCCCCACTAGCCTCCCCTCTGGGCCCTGCAGCCCCCAGTCCCACTAGCCTCCCCCTGGACCATGCAGCCCCCAGCCCCCACCAATCTCCCCTCGGGGCCCTGCAGCCCCCACTAGCCTCCCCCCTTGGCCCTGCAGCCCCCACTAGCCACTGCCTCCCCCTGGACCCTGCAGCCCCACAGTCCCCACTAGCCTCCCCCTAGGCCCTGCAGCCCCCACTAGCCGCTGCCTCCCCCTGGACCCTGCAGCCCCCCAGTCCCCACTAGCCTCCCGCTGGACTCTGCAGCCCCCAGTAGCCTCCCCCTGGGCCCTGCAGCCCCAAGTCCCCACTATCCTCCCCCTGGGCCCTGCAGCCCTTTAGCCTCCCCCCTGGGCCCTGCAGCCCCAAGTCCCCACTATCCTCCCCCTGGGCCCTGCAGCCATTTAGCCTCCCCCCTGGGCCCTGCAGCCCCAAGTCCCCACTAGCCTCCCCCTTTGCCCTGCAGCCCTCTAGCCTTCCCTGGGCCCTGCTGGATGTGGCAGCCAGTCATGGACTGGAGCCACATCCAACAGGGCCCAGGGCGAGGCTAGTGGGAACTGGGGGCCACGTCCAACAGGGTGAGGGGAGGCTAGTAGGGTAAGGGTGCTAAGGGGAGTGTGCAGCCAGCAGGTGGAGATTGCTAGGGTGAGTCTGCGTCCTGCAGGGGGAATCTGTTGCGGGGAGTCTGCGTCCCATTGGTGGAGGCTGCTAGGGTGAATCTGCATTCCGCAGGAGGAATCTGCTGCGGGGAGGCTGTGGAGATGGCGAGGACAACCAGGGCTAGTCGACGATGGTGCCAACCTCTGCGAACAGGTAGCAAACAAGAATAGTTGACAATTGTAAAGAGTTGTGGAATTAATGGTGCTATAAAAGTAAGTAAAATAAACAATAATAATTCTTATTTATATAGCGCCAACACATTCCGCAGCACTTTACAATTTATAGAGGGGATTTGTACAGACAATAGACATTACAGCATAACAGAAATCACAGTTCAAAACAGATACCAGGAGGAATGAGGGCCCTGCTCGCAAGCTTACAATCTATGAGGAAAAGGGGAGACACGAGAGGTGGATGGTAACAATTGCTATAGTTATTCGGACCAGCCATAGTGTAAAGGTACCGTCACACTAAGCGACGCTGCAGCGATACCGACAACGATCCGGATCGCTGCAGCGTCGCTGTTTGTCGCTGGAGAGCTGTCACACAGACAGCTCTCCAGCGACCAACGATCCCGAGGTCCCCGGTAACCAGGGTAAACATCGGGTTACTAAGCGCAGGGCCGCGCTTAGTAACCCGATGTTTACCCTGGTTACCATCCTAAAAAGTAAAAAAACAAATGCTACATACTTACCTACCGCTGTCTGTCCTCGGCGCTCTGCTTCTCTGGTCTGGCTGTGAGCGCCGGGCAGCCGGAAAGCAGAGCCGTGACGTCACCGCTCTGCTTTCCGGCCGCTGTGCTCACAGCCAGACAAGAGAAGCAGAGCGCCGAGGACACAGCGGTAGGTAAGTATGTAGCGGTTGTTTTTTTTACTTTAACGATGGTAACCAGGGTAAACATCGGGTTACTAAGCGCGGCCCTGCGCTTAGTAACCCGATGTTTACCCTGGTTACCAGCGAAGACATCGCTGAATCGGTGTCACACACGCCGATTCAGCGATGTCTACGGGGAGTCCAGCGACCAAATAAAGTTCTGGACTTTCTTCCCCGACCAGCGACAGCACAGCAGGGGCCTGATCGCTGCTGCCTGTCACACTGGACGATATCACTAGCGAGGACGCTGCAACGTCACGGATCGCTAGCGATATCGTCTAGTGTGACCGTACCTTAAGGCTCAGGTGTTCATGTAAAGCTGTATGAACCAGTTAACTGCCTCAGTATGTAGCAGTACAGACACAGAGGGCTTCTAACTGCATAAAGTGAATGAGAACATAATGCGAGGAACCTGATTATGGTTTGTTTTTTGAATGGGCCACACAGGGATCGTTAGGTTAATGCATTGAGGCGGTAGGCCAGTCTGAACAAATGTGTTTTTAGGGCACGCTTAAAACTGTGGGGATTAATCGTATTAACCTGGGTAGTAAATAAATGGGGTGATCTCCCCTTTACTGTTGACTACTTTTTATTTTTTATACGATCACTTTGAGTTAAGTTTTGAGGTGTATTTATGTTCTACACTTTATTGGTATTTATTAAAAATCTATAAAGATATTTTTTAGTTTTGCATAATAGGTGATTATATATGCAATAATATACACTGTTTCCATTTATTTGGTGGGCAGGCTGAGGCGGCAGCGGTGGGCAGGCTGAGGCGACCATTAGATTCTTCTTGACTGGGTGGTGCGCGCTGTGGCAACATCGGCTGTGTGAGTAAATAACAAGTCCATGTATTCGTTTGTCCACCATTTCAGTATGTGATTGTATGATACAATCATTCCTTCCCCCTCCCCCTTTCACTCCCCAACAGCAATGTATATTTGTTACTGGATGATCCTGACCTGCTGCAAAACCTAATGACCAATTACAACATCAGGCAGCAGCTCAGGATCATCCAGTAACTTATAAGTTTTGGTTGGGAAGTGGGGTGGAGAATAATTCATGCAAGAGAGTATATATGATTGGGAAGCATCTTTATTATTATGGCAGCGTAATGTTCGAAAGGGGAAAATCGGTGCGCTCACACAGCAGTGCATGGATCGGGCGCCGATCTCCTGACCAGCATGCTCATACATGCTGTGAGGCTGCTGAGTTCAGGTCAGGAGACCCACGGCCCATCCCAAGTGCAGACTGATATTCACCAACGGTTCCACTAGTCAGATTCCTCTAGTTAGATCAAGAGTCTACCTTGTCGTGGTCGTGGCGGCTTAAAAACATCTTTTGGTCAAAACAAAAGCTGATAGCTATGTATATGATATGGTGTTAATGTGTGATTGGTGAGGACGTGGTGCAGAAGTGGAGTTTTTCCAAGAGTGGGCGGAAGGACTGTGGAAGGTTCGATGGGTGGAGGCGGAGCTAGGGTGGAGGTGGAACTAGGGGTGGAGCCTGGGCGGAGTTTGAGGGGGGGCCCCAAAATTTTGACAGTATGGGGCCCTGAAATCCCTAGTGGCAGCCCTGGGTACCACGCTGCGGACTCAAACGCTAATGTGAACTTAGCCTTATTCTATCAATAAGGGATCATTTCTATACATGGTGTACCTCTTCAATTTCCACTGTTGTGCCTTTGTATCACAGATTGGTTATAGTCGGGAAACGCTTCTAACAAATAAGGATTGTCTAAATCAGTGAACCATTTAAGATTTCTTGCAGGTTACATTGCCATGTGTTGGAGGCTCTATGATGGCAAACAGTACACTGCAGCTTTATGCTGACATGTCTCCTGCAGATCCCTACCACAATGTTCTACTGTAATAGTGGAGAAATCATTTAGGCAACCTCTCTGAAGACTTCTCATATATTATTTTCCTGGGTATTTACACCAGCTTCCAAATTATTATGCAAATGACATTTTTCTCAGATTTTCCTAAATGTTCCATGCAAATGACAGTCAGTCTAATAACATTCACTGAACAAAAAAGCTATTTAACTCCAAAACATCCTAACAGGCCAAGTTACATGTTAACATAGGAACTAGTGATGAGTAGTGTTGCGCGATACCTTCCGATATTTGAAAGTATCGGTATCGGATGGTATCGGCCGATACCGGCAAAATATCGGATCTCGCCGATACCGATACCCGATACCAATGCAAGTCAATGGGACACAAATACTCTCCTTCAGGCCCTGGGATCCATATTAATGTAAAAAATAAAGAATAAAAATAATAAATATGGATATACTCACCCCTCCGAAGGACCCTGCGAGCGTCTGCCTCCGTTCCCGAGAATTGCAGAGAGTGAAGGACCTTCGATGATGTCGCGGTCAGGTGACCGGTCACCTGACCGCTCACGTGACCGCTCACATGACTGCTCATGTGACCAAGACATCATCGAAGGTCCTTCACTCTCTGCAATTCTCAGGAACGGAGGCAGATGCTCACAGCGGTGACAGCCAGGGTTCGTCGGAGGGGTGAGTATATCCATATTTATTTTTATTCTTTATTTTTTTCATTAATATGGATCCCAGGGCCTGAAGGAGAGTTTCCTCTCCTCCAGACCCTGGGAACCATACGCACCGCACACGCCGATTCCGATCTCTGATATCACAAAAATATCGGAACTCGGTATCGGAATTCCGATACAGCAAATATCGGCCGATAACCGATACTTGTAGTATCGGAATGCTCAACACTAGTGATGAGCGAGTATACTCGCTGCTCGACATTTCCCCAGCACGCTTGGGTGTCCTCAAAGTGTTTTTTAGTGCTCAGAGATTTAGTTTTCTTCACCGCAGCTGAATGATTTACATATTTTAGTCAGCATAAGTACACATGGGGGTTGCCTGATTGCTAGGGAAATCTCGAGCAACGAGTATACTCGCTCATCACTAATAGGAACCCTACTTTGCTATCACCTTCACAATTCTTGCATCCATTGAACTTGTGAGTTTTTGGAGAGTTTCTGCTTGCATTTCTTTGCATGAAGTCAGAATAGCCTCCCAGATCTGCTGTTTTGATGTGAACTGCCTCCCACCCTCATAGATCTTTTGCTTGATGATACTCCAAAGGTTCTCTATAGGGATGAGGTCAGGGGAAGATAGTGGCCACACCATGAGTTTATCTCCTTTTATGCCCATAGCAGCCAATGACTCAGAAGTATTCTTTGCAGTATGAGATGTGCAATGTCATGCATGAAGATGATTTTGCTCCTGATGGCACATTTCTGCTTTTTATACCATGAAAGTTGTCAGTCAGAAACTCTATATACTTTGGAGAGTTCATTTTCACACCTTAAAGAACCTTAAAAGGCCCCTACCAGCTGTTTCCCCATGATTCCGGCCAAAAATATAACTCCTCCACCTCCTTGCTGACGTCGCAGCCTTGTTGAGACATGGTGACCATCCACCAACCATCCACTACTCCATCCATTTGGACCATCCAGGGTTGCTCGACACTCATCAGTAAACAAGACTGTTTGAAAATTAGCCTTAATGTATGTCTGAGCCCACTGCAACTGTTTCTGCTTGTGAACACTGTTTAGGGGTGGCCGAATAGTAGGTTTATGCACCACAGCAAGCCTTTGAAGGATCCTACACCTTGAAGTTCAAGGGACTCCAGAGGCACCAGCAGCTTCAAATACCTGCTTGCTGCTTTGTAATGGTATTTTGGCAGCTGCTCTCTTAATCTGATGAACTTGACTGGCAGAAACCTTCCTCATTATGCCTTTATCTGCATGAACTTTGTCTGTGCTCTGTTTCAGTCACAAATCTCTTCACAGTATGATGACCACTCTTAAGTTTTCGTGAAATATCTAATGTTTTCATATCTTGTCCAAGGCATTGCACTATTTAACGCTTTTCAGCAGCAGAGAGATCCTTTTTATTTCCCATATTGCTTGAAACCTGGGCCTACTTAATAATGTGGAACATCATTTTTAAGTAGTTTTCCTTTAATTAGAATCACCTGGAAAACTAATTAGCACATGTGTTTAAGATTGATTTCAGTGATCCATTGAGCCCTGAGACACAATACCATCCACGAGTTTATTTGAAAAACAAAACAATTAAATCTTTATGACACTTAAATCCAATTTACATAATAATTTGGAACACACTGTAGATATGACAGAGTAAACAATTAGTCCCAGCTCATGTTTGGAAAAGTAAAGTGTGCATATAGGAATTTAGTTCCTATTTGTAGGAGAGAGTTGGAGAGGAACTATTGAAGAAGAAGGAAGTATTACATACTGTTGGCCAGGCTATAGGCCACAAGTAAGATGTGTGTTCAGAAACAGGAAAATCTAAGGACAGCACGTTCTAGAGCAAGTTCACAAGCAACTGATTTATTACACAGCCAGAATGCAGAGACTGACGTTTCCTTTCAACATTAATGAGTACCAGCTGTAGCATAACAGAGCTGAGGGATGTGTAATTCTCCTAGGCTGCTAGGAGAGGGCTAAAACAGGCACCATGTTAACCAGTTCTCAAGGTTTAGAGAATTCCTAATCCAACCAGAAGAGGACACATGGTATCATTGAGGTGGACGATAAAGAAAGTAAAGGTCAGAGCTAAGAAGCTTGAGAATTACTCTGTCACTCACAAATAATACCAATACCATTGAAATGCCATGTGTGTTACGTATAATAAGAAAGCCTTTGTTTTACACAGAAGAAATGGTCCAAAAGTGTTGTGCCAGCTATCATTTGTTACGGTTCAGCAAAAACATCGGCATAGATGGTCCCGAGTACTGCGGCTCTTTAGGTGTTGTCTGTTAGGTGCTGCATGTCACAAATACATGTGTAATCTAGGTGTAATCTAGCATGCTATATACTTTTTATATCATATTGACAACATTTTCTTTATTTCATATAGTCTAAGGGGTTATGTTGCTCCTTGTTGAGAATGACAAGCCGAGCCTAGCTTGTCAGAGTGAGGAGACTTAAAAGCGATGTGCGACACTCACTAGGGCTATGGGGTACTCAGAACCGGGTCACATGGCTCTTAAAAGGGTGGTCACGACAGCAGTGACCCAGTCCGTGGCCCTTGACGTGCATTAAAAGGGATGAGGGAAATGTTTATAGGGGATTATTTGTGACACCATCTGTGGTGTTTGGCTACAGATGGCCAACGCTGCTTAAGGGGACCGCTGTGGCGGGTGGTGTTGCAGCTGAGATGATTTGACTCCCCAAAGGTGGAGCGGGGCCCCAGGGCTACCAGAACAGTCTATGAGGGGTTGTGGACATTGGGGTGCCAGAATAATTGGAGGATACAAGGACTGTGGTTTCTTTACCTTTAATTGTAGTTGCAGTCCGGGGCACAGGTAACAGGTGGTATTGGAGATTCGGGCAGCCTGGAAGCAGTTCAGAATTCCCCTAGCCAGGTGGGGCTGGATACCTCCCTACTGTGCTGCTCTATGGGTTCCTGGTGCTTGTAGTTCTCTTCAAGTCCCTCTCTCAGTCTGTCCACTTAGTGAAATGCTACTCGCATGGCAGGCAGCTTGAGCCTTTTCCAGGTGTCACTCCCTCGTGGTGACTCTGGGCTCTGGTATGTGGCTGTGCCTTCTGGTGTCAGCTATGGCCAGGAGACCTGCAATCTCCTGCCCTCCGGATTTGGCTGCGTGGCCTGTAGTTCCCATACAACCACGGACTCCCGTGTCTGCTTTGTTGACCTTAATCCTGGGGTGAGCTCAGTCGCAGCTCCACTCCCAGGCTCTCCTCACATGCTTCCTCTCCCTTCACTGTCTCACACTGAACTCACTAATCACGCCTCCAGACAAGAACTTATAAGAAGAAATTAAATGTCGCTGCTTCCAATAGGTGGCCCTAGAGTTATAGTCCTCTTCCTCTCTGAAGAGACAATTTGCAAATTTACTACATATAAAATTAAGACACATGGGGCTATAGTAGGTCTTACTTCCATTCGTTACAGTTGCCATAAAGAAATAACACCAAAATAAACATAAAGTCCAATCTTTGAAAGCTATGCAGTGACAGTATATTCGTTATCATTTTTTATGATGGTGATGGCTGAATGTTACATTTTAAAGGGAACCTGTCACCCCGAAAATCCGGGGTGAGGTAAGCCCACCGGCATCAGGGGCTTATCTACAGCATTCTGTAATGCTGTAGATAAGCCCCCGATGTAACCTGAAAAGGGAGAAAAAGACGTTAGATTATACTTACCCAGGGGCGGTCCCGCTGCTGGTCAGGTCGGATGGGCGTCTCCGGTCCGCTGCGGCGCCTCCTATCTTCTTTCCATGACGTCCTCTTCTGGTCTTCAGCCACGGCTCCAGCGCAGGCGTACTTTGCTCTGCCCTCTTAAGGGCAGAGGATAGTACTGCAGTGCGCAGGCGCCGGAAAGGTCAGAGGCCCGGCGCCTGCGCACTGCAGTACTTTATCTGCCCTCAACAGGGCAGAGCAAAGTACGCCTGCGCCGGAGCCGTGGCTGAAGATCAGAAGAGGACGTCATGGAAAGAAGATAGGAGGCGCCGCAGCGGACCGGAGATGCCCATCCGACCTGACCAGCAGCGGGACCGCCCCTGGGTGAGTATACTATAACGTCTTTTTCTCCCTTTTCAGGTTACATCGGGGGCTTATCTACAGCATTACAGAATGCTGTAGATAAGCCCCTGATGCCGGTGGGCTTACCTCACCCCGGATTTTCGGGGTGACAGGTTCCCTTTAAAGTTGCGGTCCTGGATGAGTGAGCGGTAGGTGTGAAAAGTGCCTAGCAGCGCACTGAGAGGCAGGTTTACAAGCGTCAGTCAATCTTACAGGACAGAAGTCTCCTTAGTAATCTTTTCAGATGCCAAAGCTGAATTGTAAGGAGTGCACCTCTCGCCTTGCTGACAAGATGTTTTGTGATATGCAGTTACAGCTAATGTTCTAGTATATACGGACACGGCACTGGGGAAGGTATTAACATTGTCATGTAGCCACATGCTTGCTCAAACAATATAGTAAGCTGCTTGGCTGGATGCTATATGCTACAGTTTACTAAAAAACAAACAAATGCTGGGTATATGAACCTGACTTGATCATCAATTGTTAGCATACAGTAACTATTGAATAAATTGATTTTTATTTGGATCTTTGAGGTAATATTACATTTCTGTTCACATGTTCCTTACCACAATCTATTTGTCTGCTCCGTTTTAGGAGCAGACAAACGGAATAAATAAACTGCTGAAAAATGGAGACAGATGGGTCCTATTGATTATTATGGGGTCCATTTGATGTCCTGCATGCAGAACGTTTTCTTCCATTTTTAAAAATTGAATTCAGAAGGACCACATAATAATTTATGGGACTACGCTTTCTACATTTGTGTAAGCGATACTACGGATCTCTTATTCTGTTTGTCTTAATAGCGGAGCAAACTGGATATGTGAATAGACATATGAACAAAACCTAAGACAAGGTGTGGGGTCTGAGGGGTAAGGTTTCTCCTTGTGGAGAGTGACATACCAGCTCTGGCTTGACTTTTCTGAAGAGGCAATTTGCGTAAGATATGGTGTAGCGTTTAAGTTAATTTCCTAACAAACAGGCATTCCTCACATGTATTCAGCGTATCTGGAAGCCGTAAATCATGCAGCTGAGGGGATGAAAACTATATCTCCGAGCAACAATAAATACTCGGAGGTCACCCGAGCATGCTCGGGAAAACCCGAGCAACCAGTACACTCACTCATCACTAGTAAATATACACTGTAATGTAGTGTTCAAAGTGTTTATTGCAAATGTGACTACCACCTCCCTCATCTTTCAGAAATCATCCATGTATACAGTAAATGGGTTTATTCCTGAGGTTGTGGGGGGTGGTAGTCACAATATACGGTACTGCAGGCACTGTACTGTAATTAACAGATTTCCAATAACAGAGCATCAGCCACAGATAATATTTTGGGTTTTTTTAAAGGTTTTTGCACTCTATTTGGCTCAAAATATTTTTTTTCTTATCTTACTCTCTAAAATCTAGGTGCGTCTTATAATCAATCAAAAAAAGGGTGTGGTCCAGCGGGAGACAGAATCTTCCATTAAAAAGCAATATTTATTAATCCATAAATAAAAATGATGTGTTGGTGTACCACAAAAGTGAGTGAGATTATATCTCGCACATTACAGCATAATGCACATATGCAGCGTTAACCAACGCGTTTCGACAAATGATTGATTAAGACGTTTGTCGAAACACATTAGTTAACGCTCACTCACTTTTGTGGCACACCAACACATCATTTTTATTTATGGATTAATAAATATTGCTTTTTAATGGAAGATTCTGTCTCCCCCTGGACAACACTCTTTTTTTGATTGTCTTGGACAGGCTGCTCAGCCTTTTTTCCGTGTGGGTATGGATGTGGAGAAGCCTCAGGTGAGCTGACAATTTCTACATTTTTGCGTCTTATAATTTAAATGCGTCTTATAAAGCGAAAAATACGGTAACTAGGTGAGAGAGGATCAAAAAGGCAAAACATTGTTATGCTAAAGGTTTTTTTAGCCTTTTTTTGGAGTCAGGTTTGTCATTCATTAAGAGTTAATTGTCCTACCTGGCCTAAATCTCGCCCTTCCACATTTTTTTTCTGCGGTGGGGTCGGGGTTGATTCCTGCGCCTTGCTGTTCCTGACATGTTGCTCTCTTATTGCTGTATTTAATTTTAGTCTTTTTAACCATCCAGGTATGGTCATCATGAAGACGTCCACAGAGAAGGGATGAGGATCACACCCCTAGTCTAGATACTGTATATTGTACATAAAAGAAGCTACATATCAGTAAAGGCAAGGTTCATGCACACGTTAAAGCAAAAACACCAAATTTAGGAGAACTGTTTGGATCACATCAAATTTTAGCAATAAATCAGTGAATCCGTTGAAGCCCTGAAAAATAGGGTTTGGGTGTTTCTGCCTATGGGCCACTATCTTTAATGAAGCAGACAGAGGCACTTTGCTAACCCCATTTTTGCCAGTGTCCATTTTTTTGAGATGAGCAAAAAAGAACAGTGGTAAATGCTTTTGCTCTCTCCTTAAAAAAAGGTAGACACTGTTGAAAAGGAGGTCAATGGCCCTCAATGGTGGAATCTGCTGAATTCTGGGCTTCATTAAAGAAGCCCCAATGGAGCCACTGAATTGTGGCTAAAATTGTGGCTAAAATGTGATGTGAACATAGCTTAACACATGTGTGTTACATGCAGTAGGTATGTGTGTGTTACATGGAGTATGGTGTGTGTGTGTGTGTGTGTGTGTGTGTATGTGTGATTGAATGTGTGTAACATATTACTTTGATGAAAGGAAAAAAAGTACCTGGACAGGTGAAATAGGTTAAACATCTTTTGTACCCCCTGTAAACAGTTAAATTAGTTTATTCCTCATTGCCCCTTGAAAGAAACATGCATGCTTGGGAAAAAACGAACTCAATACGACCATTAAAGTTAGTGTTTTTTGTGTTCCAGGATCGTCCTGCTGGTTCTATTACTCGTGATTGTGCGTTGTGTCGCTGCCTGCTGCTTCCATTGTTGTGTCAAGAGACCAGTAAAATTGTCTTCTAGAAAGATAGTCACAGTTGTCACCGTGAGTGGCTCAGATTCTGTATACGGTATGTACATTTACAAGGATTTTTCCACTCACAATTTCTTGATGGTAGAAACAACATAAATGATGGTGCTCTCTAATATTTATGTGGCCTAATATATGAAGATACATCTGCTTAGGAATTGGTTCTTCTTCCTGTTAGCAATTAATAAAGCTTACTGTAATGTTCAATAGTGGTTAACAAATAATACCTCAGGTACATCTTTACATCTTACGGCATTTGGATGTATTGGGCTATTTCTGCACAGTGTACAGTAGGTGGTGCACTTGGGTTTCTAACATTGAAGGTAACACACATTTTTCTTTCCCACAGTGACAGAAACCTTCGGAAGTCCTAATCCCCAGTCATGGTCCACACATCAAACTTTAGATTCCTCGGTTTCTTCTGTATCACTTGAGTTAGGCACTCCTCCATCATATGAAGAATTGTTCTCCAGCAGAAAATTCTAACTGCAAATGTGATTGGGCTTAATTTTGTTAGGCATACTTTTTCTTTAAAGTGAACCTGACAGCTGATGTTTGCTGCCCAAGCCACAGGCTTTTTAATTTCAGCCAAGTATGTTTTATTCTACAAATATACATTTAAAAGCCATCCTGGGACAAAAATAAAGTGGTCTGTGTGACTATACATCTGGGGTGACTAAAGCAAGAGGACTTCTCATCGCCCCTCTTCTCTTCAGTGACAGGTCTCTCCCAAAATGTGTGCGTAGGGAGAGACCTTTGAAGACTTGAACTAGTCACCCAAGTGGCATGATCCTCAACCGGCTTCTATATGTATGTTTTCTATAAAATGCCGAAGTATTTCAGAATGAAACATACCTGCCCAAAAAGTTGGAATAGGACGCTGATTAATGCTGTCTGTGGTTCAGGAGCGCCATGAATCAGCCGTTAGGTTCCCTTAACTAAACTTATTGTTTCGTATTGTTTTGGAGTAAATGATTACATGGTTTGATTGGTGGCTTTTGGAATGTGGCAGTAAAACAAGCGCAGCAATTCTTCGGTGTCCTTCGCACAATTTTCTTATGATTAGCCACTTACCATGTATGTTAGTAATATAATTAATGCATAGGCTCTATGCTAGGAAACGCAATACTGCCTTTATGTTTTACTGTGGCAATTGTTGGCGGTCACAGAGCACAGATTCATATAACAGACCTATCAAGCGTTTATAAGTTAGAGTTAAAATGGCCGAGTAAAAATGGCTTAAAAACTAACAAGATCTAGTTATTGTTGCTGTCCTTAAATAACAATGAATATTATCATGATAAAATGCAGTCACATTAATTGTTTCTATGCATGAAGACAAATTCTTTATCGCCTAACACTGGATGATCTTGTGATTACTAAGATTTGAGAGATCGGTGGAATGCGACGTAACCCCTTCCATGGTGGGCAGGTAATTCTTGTTACACTTTTTTGGTGCATCTTGCATAAAGTGTCTCTTTTATATGCAAATTCTTTCCAGGTACCACATTGGATATTTTAAACATCATGTATCCATGTATTTAATATGAGCTTCATTAAAGCAGTACTAAAAGAATAAAACTGTTGAGCATTTTTTGTTTCAAGCATGACATCCAAGTTTCTGCATGATCAATATGTCAAATGACAAATTATGTTTTGGTCATTCATCCTTTGGTGTTTTAAGGCATCATGTTTTAATGAACACATACATATGAGTGTAATATTGAATCATTTAAACATTAAACAATAACATTAAGATATACAAAAAATGAAGACAAAGCAAAGAAAAACAGAATATGAGCCTTCCATCTTTTTATTTTGCATATATAATGTTGGTCAGATCTTAACCAGATAGAACAAAAAAACTCCATAATGTAGAGTTATATTGACAATTTCAGAAAGATTTCCAGTATATTAAGACTTAAACTGTACAATTTATTTGTGAACCAACTCTCTGCAAACCATTAATTACTGTATCATTATAACAAATGTACAGTATTGTACAAAAAGTTTAGGCAGGTGAGGAAAAATGCTGCAAAGTAAGAATGCTTTAGAAAATGGAAGTGTTAATATTTGCAAATTGCACATTGAATAAACAAAAGGGAAATCTAAATCTTATACATTTTTTGGTGTAACCATTCTTTGCCTTCAAAACAGCATCAAAGTATCAATTTTTCTAGGTACACTTGCACACAGACATTGAAGGAACTTTGCAGGTAGGGTTTTCCCAACATCTTGGAGAACTAACCTCAGATATTCTGTGGATGTAGGCTTGTAAAAGTCCTTCCATCTCTCAAAATGTATTTAGAACCAATCTGATGTCTCCGTGATGGCATTACATGATGGATAAGTATATGCCTGTATTTCTCAGCATTGGGAACACCATTAATCTTGACTAAATTCCCAACTCCATTCACATAAATGCAGCCCAAAGCTTGTTTGGAACCTCCACCATGCTTCACTGTTGCCTGCAGATATTCATTATTGTACCACTGTTCAACATGTTGCGATCAAGCAGCTTTCTATTATAGTAAAATATTTCACATTTTGACTCATTAGTCATTAGTATTTTTAATGCATAGTTGAGCGGCTTAAACTTGTTTCCATGCTCAATGTGTAAATTTTGGATGCAATTATTCCATGAAGACCACTTCTGGACAGATTTATCTGAACAATAGTTGGCTACAGCTGCATTTCAGAAATTGCTGTCAGTTCTGAGCTGAAGGCGCTGATGGAATCTTCCAATTTAGAACGGAAGTAAGCATGATTTTCTCCACAGTAGATGGAGCAGTGGTCAGAATGTGTTTAATGATGTGATTAACCCTGCTCATACCCTTGATTGGCAGCTTCTTGTGTATACTGTACACAGTAGCTTAGCTACCAGGTGGGCAGAGGGGCAGTGGCCCTAAGCCCACACTCTGAGGGGGCCCACCCAGAGCTACGCTTCTGCACACCATAAACAGCATACCTATATAGATATGTTCTGCTGCAGAGCAGGGAGACTCAATCCCCCTGCATTTACACCTGGCTACTATGGGGCCCCTGAGCAGGCGAGGGGGCCCAGTGCCAGCAGTGGGCCCCCGCCCTTCATAGCAAGTTCAACTGTATCGGATAGATGTTAATGCAGTTGACCGCATTGATGAGAGTGGGAGCGCTCCGCTCTCTCTCCCACCATCTCCCTCTCAGCGTCTGATGTCCCTGATGCAGACACTGACAGCAAGTGTGATGATGTCATTACTCGGCACCCACTGTCTGGAGATGTGCGGGTGCTTGGAGCAGCGGTGAAACCAGGAGGAGAGGTGAGTATTGGATGCATTTATTTTTTTATGGGGGGTGCTTCATATTATATAGAGTCTGCCTATGGGGGTGCATTATACTATAGAATCTGACTATGGGGGTGTATTATACTATATAGAGTCTACCTGTGGGGGTGCATTATACCATATAGAGTCTGCCCATGGGGGGTGCATTATACTATATAGAGTCTTCCTATGGGGGCTGAATTATACTATAAAGTGTGCCTATGGGGAGTGCATTATCCTATATAGAGTCTGCCTATGGGGGTACATTATACTATAGAGAGTCTGCCTATGGGGGGTAAATTATACAATATAGAGTCTACCTATAGGGGTGCATTATACTATAGAGTCTGCAATCTAATATATGTGTAGGCAATCTAATATATTTTTCTATATTGGAAAGACTATTTGTCCTCTCTTGGTTAGATTTACGGAACATTTCAATTTTATAGGTTCAGGTAAAGTGTTCCCCGCTTAATTAATCATGTAAGAAAATGTCCTGGAGAAATGCAGAAATGTTACAATTTGCAGGAGTAGAGAGGGTTAACTTACCTTGCAAGGGAGGTGATCTCCATAGACTTCTACTTAGAAGAAAGGCCAGGTGGATTCTACGTGCTCGTGCATTGGGGCCTATGGGTTTCAATGATAGGATTGACATGTCTGTTTTTTTATAACAATTTGATGTTTTGTATGGAATTTGTGTTATGGTTCATGCATTATTTGTTTTTAATGATGCATTATTTTCACTTCTGTAATGTTTCTTACACTCTAGTAGGTGGGTGTTTGTTTGGTATCAAACAATCATGTTAGGTGTGGGGCTGATACCTTTGCCACTTGCAGGTATAGGTGCCTCTCCACTTTCTTTCAGGACCCGTAGAAGCACAGCCACACGAAACGGCCGTCATCGTTGTATCCCACACATTACTCCCCTGCTGAAGATTTTGTTTCAATAAATCTTGGATTTTTATTAGACGGTGAGTGCCATCCATTTAAATCTTTCCATATGGACTTTGGCAATGAATTTTCCTTGGGATTGAGCACCCTGACATCTGGGAATGTGAGCCTCAAGCGGTTGTGATTCCATTATCGGATTAGACAGTATAGTGGTGCAGCGGTGCAGATTATTTGTCTTTTTGCATTGACTATTATACAATATAGAGTCTGCCTATGGGGGTGCATTATACAATATAGAGTCTCCCTATGGGGGGTGCACTATATTACAATACAATATGATACAATACACTTTATTGATCCCAAGGGAAATTATGGAATTATATATATACTAGATTGTGGCCCGATTCTAACGCATCGGGTATTCTAGAGTATGCATGTCCCCGTAGTATATGGACAATGATGATTCCAGAATTCGCGGCAGACTGTGCCCGTCGCTGATTGGTCGAGGCAACCTTTATGACATCATCATCGCCTGGCGGCCTCGACCAATCAGAGACGCGGGATTTCCAGGACAGACAGACAGACAGACAGACAGAAAAACCCTTAGACAATTATATAGATACTAGATTGTGGCCCGATTCTAACGCATCGGGTATTCTAGAATATGCATGTCCCCGTAGTATATGGACAATCATGATTCCAGAATTCTCGGCAGACTGTGCCCGTCGCTAATTGGTCGAGGCAACCTTTATGACATCATCGTCGCCATGGCAACCATTATGACATCTACGTCGATACTGTGCCCGTTGCTGATTGGTCGAGGCAACCTTTATGACATCATCGTCGCCATGGCAACCATTATGACATCTACGTCGATACTGTGCCCATCGCTGATTGGTCGAGGCCTGGCTGCCTCGACCAATCAGACGCGGGATGTCTACGTCCTTTATGACATCATCGTCGCTGTGCCCATCGCTGATTGGTCGAGGCCTAGCGGCCTCGACCAATCAGAGACGCGGGATTTCCAGGACAGACAGACAGACAGACAGATGGAAAAACCCTTAGACAATTATATATATAGATATATACTAGATTGTGGCCCGATTCTAACGCATCGGGTATTCTAGAATATGCATGTCCCCGAAGTATATGGACAATGATGATTCCAGAATTCGCGGCAGACTGTGCCGTCGCTGATTGGTCGAGGCAACCTTTATGACATCATCGTCGCCATGGCAACCATTATGACATCTACGTCGATACTGTGCTCATTGCTGATTGGTCGAGGCCTAGCGGCCTCGACCAATCAGAGACGCGGGATGTCTACGTCCTTTATGACATCATCGTCGCTGTGCCCGTCGCTGATTGGTCGAGGCCTGGCAGCCTCGACCAATCAGAGACGCGGGATTTCTATGTCGATACTGTGCCCGTCGCTGATTGGTCGAGGCCTGGCGGCCTCGACCAATCAGAGACGTAGGATTTCCTGGACAGACAGACAGACAGACATACAGACAGACAGACGGAAAAACCCTTAGACATATATATACTAGATTGTGGCCTGATTCTAACGCATCGGGTATTCTAGAATATGCATCTCCCCGTAGTATATGGACAATGATGATTCCAGAATTCGCGGCAGACTGTGCCCTTCGCTGATTGGTCGAGGGAACCTTTATGACATCATCGTCGCCATGGCAACCATTATGACATCTACGTCGATACTGTGCCCGTCGCTGATTGGTCGAGGCAACCTTTATGACATCATCGTCGCCATGCTGTGCCCGTCGCTGATTGGTCGAGGCCTGGCGGCTTCGACCAATCAGAGACACGGGATTTCTACGTCAATACTGTGCCCGTCGCTGATTGGTCGATTCCTGGCGGCCTCGACCAATCAGAGACGCAGGATTTCCAGGACAGACAGACAGACAGACAGACGGAAAAACCCTTAGGCAATTATATATATAGATATATATTATATAGAGTCTCCATATGGGCGATGCATTATACTATATAGAATCTGGGTATGGTGAGTGCATTATACGATATAGAGTTTCCCTATGGGGATGCATTATGCAATATAGAGTCTGCCTATGGGGAGTGCATTATACTATATTGTGGACTATCTGGTGCATTATACTATATGGAGGCTGTCTAGGGGGCCATCACACAGTGTGGAGATTACAGTAAGGGGCCCATCATGCAGTGTTGGAGCCATCAAAAAGTTTGGGGCTACTAAAGGGTCAGTATGCTGCGTGGGTGGCACTATAAGGTGAGGGGGTATTATACTGTGTATAAGAAAGCATCATACTGTGTATAAGGGAGCTGTGCAGGAGGAGACTTAGGACATTATTAACTGTAAAGTAGGCACTTATTGTTATAGGGGAACTCAGGTTATTGTGACTGTCAAAGGGGCACACAGGGCATTATTACTTTCTAGGTTCCTAGGGGGCAAAATGAGGGCACTGTTTTTTAGGGCAATACTATATTATAGAGGTTTGTTTTACCATTTAGAGGGCACACAGAAACACACAGTAGGTGCAGTAATGGGGACACGTAGCGGCAGCAGCAGCTCAGCATTCAGGTATCAGCAGGATGATCAGTTTTGGCAGATTTGGAATAGATGGGGATGGTGCTGAAAATATGAAACATGAAATATGTCTTCTGTAATCTCTGCAGCCGAATGGTGGTTGGAAGAAGTTGTCTTGTCGGAACGAAAACGTCCTATGTAAGTCACCATCTATAACTGTGCTGTAATCACTTATATATTCCCCACAGGACTGGTATTTTACACTGACCTTATGGCGGTAATATCAATGTTGGTCTTTGTATAGAGATTATTTTCAGCAACATCTGTTACCTGGTTAGGGGCCAACTCAGAAGTTTGCCTTCTCCCCCCCAAACCAAAATCCTAGCTACACCTCTGACTATACATTGTCAGCAAGCTGCTAATAAGTGGTGATGACAGGGCTATACAGATCAAGGCCTGCATGTCAGACCTAGTCAGACAGTGATAATCTCCTGCAGATAAAACATTGATTGTATTGAAATTACAGCACACAGCCTGAAAGTGACACATCGCTGTATTATGCTGCTGTCAGATTAAATAAATAAACCTGCTGACAGATTCCTTTTAAATGCTCTTTCTGACTTCCGTGGATTTCAGTCTGATCTCAGACCGCAATGCAGAGACTGGTCGCCGGTCTTGCAACTCAAGCATGACAGCATCATAGAAATATTTGAAGCTGTCACGCTCAGGTCGGGTATGACATGGCCAGTCTATGCTTTAGTGGTGTGTGATCTGACTAATTGGCACAGGCATCTGAATAAGCTTTAAGGCTGGTTTCACACGTCAGTGGCTCTGGTATGTGAGGTGACAGTTTCCTCACGTACCGGAGACACTGACTCACGTAGACACATTAAAATCAATGTGTCTCTGCACATGTCAGCGTGTTTTCACGGACCGTGTGTCCATTTGAAAAACACGGAGACATGTCAGTGTTTGTGGGAACGCACGGATCACACGGACCCATTAAAGTCAATGGGTCCGTGTAAAACATGTACCGCACACGGATGCTGTCCGTGTGCAGTCCGTGTGCCATGCAGGAGACAGCGCTACTGTAAGCACTGTCCCCCCCGCATGTGGTGCTGAAGCCGGAATTCATCCCTTCTTCCCAGCTGTGTTCACTGGAGAGAAGGAATGAATAATCTTTTTTTTTTCATTCCCCTTAAAAATAAAGTTTGTGCATCCCCTCCCGCCTCCCATCCCCTGTGCGCCCCCCCCCCCCCTGCTTGCCAGGAAATACTCACTGACACCCAACTCCAGCGATGTCTCCTCTCAGCGGCTGCAGCCTGTGCTGTGTGAGCGGTCACGTGGTCCTGCTCATTACAGTGAGGAATATGCACAAACTTTATTTTTAAGGGGAAAGGAAAAAAAAAGATTATTCATTCTTTCTCTCCAGCGAACGCTGCTGGGAAGAAGGGATGAATACCGGCTTCAGCACCGCACGCAGGGGACAGCGCTTAACTGTAGCACGGTCCGTGTGGTCCTCAGTCAGCACACGGGTGGCACACGGCTGCCGCACGTGTGCCACACTGATGTGCTACGTAAGCACACGGACACACGGACATGGACAATTCCGGTACCGATTTTTCCGCTACCGGAATTATCTGGACATGTGCGACTGGCCTAACACTGAAACGAATTGAAAAGATAGCAAGTAGGGTTTCAAAATATCAACGAGCCAGAGCTTCAAGCGAGAACTCACTGGTGTCTCTCAAGACTGCGCACACCATTAACGTTAAGTACTGAGAGACTTTCTAGCTTTTTCATAACCTGTTTTAATCCTCTATATTGTTAAATTGCACATTTACTAACCGTAATTGTTTAGAAGGTATTGTATAAAAATACCAATATATCAACCCCTGGCTGTTTCCACCTTGTGGTCTCTGTAAGTTGCATCCAGGCACCTGCATTAGATTGTCCTCACATTGCATTTATTTGACTATGAGCGTTGTGTTCCTTCATCTGGGGTTCTAGATATCTGTCTCTGTTACCCTGGGGTTGCACACATATCCTAGGGATTCCCAGCGAGGCGCCATATCCGCTGTCCAGTAGGGTGCCAAGCTCCGCTGATAGGTAGGCTGGTATGTGTAGGAGACAGCTGAGGGAAGGGGAAACATTTATAAAGGTGTATCTTCCATTCTCTCATTTTTAAATTGGTGTGATTGGGTGATTGACTTCACTCACCTAAAGGGAATCTCAGGGCAGTCAGGGCCAGCGGACGAGGAGCAGGGGCGCCATTTTTTTGCATAGATTCAAATAGGGTGCAAACTTCCGCTGATAGGCAGGTGTCAAAATTTAGGGTCTGGTATGGAGGGTGAGCTTAGTATGCACTTTATATGGTGTTTGTTTGCTTGATTTTTAAAGTTATATTGTATATCTATTTTGGGGACTTCTTATGTAACTCTTTAAGCCTTATCACAACTATTTTTTCCATCCCTGTCTAAAATTTTTGTACAAATAATTTTTTTTTATTCTTTTATGAACAATAAACATTGCTAATTTTAATACTTTAGTAATAAGAGCATACAATTTTTTTTTATCTAATATATTTTACAATTATATCTACTTCTTCCACAATCATTAAGTCTTAATACATGCAGTTCATTTATTTAATGGTGAACTTTAAAATCCAGGCATTGCAGCTTGAAATTTGTATCCTCTAAACACTGCAACTCTCTTGCTTGAAAGGACGTCATCTTTGTTTGCATTGTGTGACCTTTTCCGTACGTTACTGTAGTACATTAAAACATTTTATTTGATAATTTGTGTAAACTGAGAAAAGGGCAGAAACGAGATTGGAGCACAATGGTCAGAGGCTGAGCTTCTTCCTCTTATGTTAGAGCCATGTCTGTAATTCCAAGACAAGCAATGTATTGCTTTCTCTGTATTTTTAAGACACTGCTAAATATCTTGCTATGAATATCGGCCGCAGATTGTGTGCAATCGTTTGAGACAAGACCAACACAAATAAGTACATTTTTTGTAAATCTTTAGAATTTTCTGGCATTATACATCCCACTGTGTTAAAGTAAAACACAATCTTTAGTGACAATTACGATACCATAGGTTATGTGCTATTTGGTGGGCAGTATTGAAAATCAAGCATTTGTTCTGGAGCGCCCCCAGACGCAGGGCCGCGGGGTACTCGCTCCGGGGTTGTCACGGTGGCTAGACCCGGTCCGTGACCCTGCTAAGGGGCGTCCAATGAAAGGTGATGGTGCGTGGTGCAAGGTGCGAGGAATAACGAGGACACAGGGTTGCAGTCTCTTTACCTTTTTACTGAAGGCTTCGGGATCCGCAATCCAGAGCACTGCTAACAGGGCTGGCTGAGACCGGCCGGGCCGAAGGCACATCTAGAGTTCCCTTCGCAGGTGGGGATCAGTGTCTACCTTCTAGCGCCTGTGTGTTGTAGTCCTTCCCTGCTGAGCACCAAGGGATAGTCCTCACAACTGTCGTATCTGTTCTTTCTATCTCCATCCCCCAGATAATATGGATATGACGCACCCGTATGACAGGTAGGCCTGGAGTTATTCTGGGACCCTAGAGACGCCCCTCTCCCACGATTGCCTCCTATGTCCGTGTAGGTGATTTAAGTCAGACAGCCAACCTGTAATTAACTGTCCTGCCTCTGTTTGAAGTAATGCGTGGAGTCTGTTACTTCCTCGGTGCTCCGGCCACCGACTACGCGCCTCAAAAGGATGTTGCCACAGTCTTAGGGACACGACTCCTTCTGGTTCTATCTCCTTCGTACTATGATCCCGCTTCTCACTTCTCCACAATATCCTTTGCTTCGTGTCCTTCCTTGAGATGCCACCGCAAGGTAGTGCAGGCGCGGCTCCGTACAATCTGTCCTTTCTGCTAAGTACCTGCCAGGTTCCCACTCCTGACAGGTCCTCCCTGGAGCTCTCCCAGGCTGCGTTTTTTCCTAACTTCCTACCCAACCCCCAGTTTTACCAAAGTGTGAAGAGTGGCCTAATACATAGTGCCTTTTGCTCCCCCTGGTGGCCAGAGTGTGAAGTGTAATGTGTGACTGTGATACCTGGTCAGGTGAACTCCTTTAGTGCAATCAGACATAACATCACTCCCCTTAGTGACAGAGCTACATTACTGCAACGACCAGGACTCTAGGGCGCTGCAGTTCTGCTATAGAAAACTATCTTCAAAACAACATCCGTTTCTGTAATAGCAGAATAGACATCATGATGTGCAGCTGACAGAAATCCCTGCCAACTCTCCCATACACAAGCATGCTCGGCCGAGCATTACTGTGTTCTCTTTGAGAATGTTGCTGCCAGAATAATCTAGCAATGATTTGTCAACAGGAAGAAAAAAAGGATTTTCCTTTGCAATCCAGCATACTGGATCCTTGTGTCCCCAACATCACTCGGAAGAGAGTCATTCGGATGAGTAACAGGTGCAACATCTCCTGGGCCCATGTGGCAGGGGAATCCGCCAATGCCAGCACCAATTTCACCTGAATGTGCCTTATTGGATGCACATTCAGCTGAAATGTGTTGCAGCTCAGAGATTCATTGCCTCCCTGCACTACATGCTGCTGGCAAATCAAAGGCCAGCAACTGCCAGGTTTTGTGTAGGCTATAGAAGAGGATGCTGCATGTCGTGGGAGCCGGAGAAGGTTAGAATAATCATTTGTTTCTATTTAAAATGTGCTGGAGAAGAAATGAAGGGTCCAGGATGAAGGGCATTGTACCCATAAGGGACTCAGGATGGAGGACATTATGACAGGATGGGGTGATGACTGGTACAATATTATATGGGTGAGGTGTACATGCAGGTCTTTATACAATCTAAAATGCTGCAAGGACCCATAAATTTGACCAACATGCAGGTTGGGGGCCCATGTCCAAATTTTTCATCGGTGCCCATGAGATTTTAGTTACCCAACGGGGAGGCCCCTATACATATTAAACTGACAGCCGATGCCAAAACTGTTGGCATAGTCAGTCAACGTTCATCTATTGTGTATGGGGTCTTTTACAGGGAGAATAAGCTTAGTTAGTTCTGTATCTTTGTCAGATGAAGCAGTCCTATGTTGCTGTGCCTACATGCTCTGCCTTCTTATCTAGCCAGGGCTAATGTTAGGATCAGGCAGACTAAGCATCTGCCTAGGGCTCCCATTCCCCCAGAGTCCCCCAGCTAGTGACCTGCCAGTGTTCTCCCTCCCTCCCGCAACATGCATTTAACTTATCGGCATCATAGATGCCGATACAGTTAAAAGCAATGATGGAGGAGAGCATCAAAGGAAGTTCCCTCTCCGATCATTCCCCCTTTCCTTCTGATGCAGATGGCACCCGATGACATCACTTCACCATGTGCCACGCTGTGCCAGCAGTGGAGCTGATGAAATGTGCTGCAGAAGCCAGAACTGTGAGGGAATGGGGAGTGGTAAGTATTATGTGTGTGTGTCTGCATTATACTTTGTGTAACACTGCTGAACTGTGGGGCTGCATTATAATGTGTGTGTGTCGAGGCTGCATTATACTGTGTGCTTGGGGGGCTGCATTATAATGTGGGGGTGGGCTGCATTATACTGTGTGTGTAAGGGGGCTGCATTATACTGTGTGTGAGGGGCTGCATTATAATCTATTGTCACGTCCTCGGATACTTACCTGCCTTCTCCCATCCCTCGGCAAGCTCCCGTCTCGGTCCCTTCCCACTCCTCCTCTGTCTTCTCCATGTCTTGGCGCGTTCTATCCCCGCATATGCGCAGTCACGTCTCCTCTGCCGCTGGGTTACCTGGGAGGCCACAACCTCCCCAATATGGCGGCACCCATCAGGTATTTCTTCCCGGCGTCTTCCTAGGTAACACGCCTGTGCTTCTTAGGGTATCGCTTAGCATATCTTGCCAGCATCCTCTTTATCCTCAGGCCACTCTTTGTCTCTTCTGTTCTAGTCCTGTGCATCTCCCGTGCCTGCCCTGAGTCTCCGCCATGCCTGCTTGATGTCCCTGCCATTCCAGTCCCTTGCCTCTCCTGTGCCTGCCCCAAGACTCCACCGTGCCTGCCTGGTGTCCCTGCCATTCCAGTCCCGTGCCTCTCCCTTGTCTGCCCTGAGTCTCTGTCCTGCCTGCCTGGTGTCCCTGCCGTTCCAGTCTTGTGCCTTTCTCGTGTCTACCCTGAGTCTCCATCCTGCCTGCCTGGTGTCCCTGCTGTTCCAGTCCTGTGCCTCTCCCGTGCCTGTCCTGAGTGCCTGCTGTACCAGCCCAGAGTCCCAGCTGTATCTGTCTGGTGTCTTTGCAGTTCCTGCCCTGTGTCTCTGCTGTACCAGCCCAGAGTCTCTGCTGTGCCTACCTCGCGTCACTATTGTGCCAGCCTTGTGCCACTGCCTCACTCGCCCTCTGCCTCTGCCATATCTCTCCTGTGTCTCCGCTGTGTCTCACCTGTGCCTCAACCCTAACAGTCAGGCATCAAGTCTAGCCTCCCAGTTCTCCCTACTAGTACCCTTTACCTCCGGTCCTCTGTCGTCTTTCCTCTCCTCCTTGTATCGCCCCTTTGGCTCTAGCAGTGGTGTGTCAATCCCCCTTGGGCCTGCTCCTAATGCTCCCTGTATAGGGGGTGGTTCCATCTGGTCCACTCGCCCTCGGGGGCTCTAGAGCTATGACTCAGAGGGTCCACTCTCGGGTTCTCCCTGAATCCTAATATCTATGAGGTGGCTGCATTATACTCTGAGGGTGGGTTGCGTACTAGGACGCGGGCACATCACAGGTAATATACCGATACATATTCGCTGTTTTGATATTTAGGCATCATGCAGGTAGTGGATTATACACATGAATAGGTTACCTTTGCATTTCTGCCACTTAGGTTTTGCCAGTGGCTAGAATTAAAGTGCGGTATAGGGAGGCTTTATATGTGTTCTGTAACACACCATGTTGTGCATATATATGTTTTGTGCCTGATATTTATCAATACAGCATTTGTGATTTGTGCTTTACTCCTAGTGGCCTCTAGTTGTGGTTTGAGGTACCTAGGTAGTTATGATACATGTTTAATGTTGGTTTACTATAATAAAAAATTTTGGATTTTACATTCCTTGTGCCATTAGTTTATTTATCTTGATGGTACTGTGGTTCAATTATTGTTATGGAATGTGACCAAGCCTTTTGCTTAGGTCATTTGGATTAATATGTATACTATTATACTCTGAGGGGTGTGCATTATACTCTATGAGGGGGCTGCATTATATCCTGAGAGCGGCTGCATTATACTTTGAGGGGCACTGCATTGTACTCTTTGAGAATGACTGCATTATATTCTATGAGAAGGGCTGCATTATACTGTATGGGGTGGCCACATTATGCTCTAAGGGGTGGACACATTGTACTCTATAGGGTAGCCGCATTGTACTCTATAGGGTGTTTGTATTATACTCTATGAGGGGGGCTTCATTATGTTCTAAGGAGGGCTGCATTCATTATACTCTATTGAGAACTATGGGTTGCATTATACTATATGGGGCCTGCATTATACTGTATTGAAGATTATGAGGAATGCATTATACTATCTGAAGGACTATGGGATGTATTATACTATATGAAGGACTATGGGGAGTGTGTTATACTATAAGGAGCATATTATACTATATGGGGGACTATGGTGAGAGTACTGGACTATGGGAAGTGTATTATACTCTATGGAGGACTATGGGAAATGTACTAAAGTACATGGAGTGATATGGGGCATATTATACTATATGGAGGACTATGTGGTATGTATTATAAAATATGGAGGATTATGGGGTGCATTATACTATGTGGAGCACTATGGGGTGTATTATACTAAACAAGTATTTACTTCCTCAGACAGTGTAAATAGAAAGGAGAACAAGAATCAAACAACTTCAATATTGTCGATCATGCTCGTTTAATGGTCTGAACTCAGTGCATGTAAATACAACCAAAAAGTATGTGAGCATTTGGGACCCCACTTTAAACTTTTGCTCAGAGCCCCACTTTGTCAAAAAACGGACCTGCATCTAGCCACCAACTTTATATAAAGGGTTTGCACCAAGACTGTAAAATTCTCTCCCATCGCTAAAACAGGGCATAACACGTTTGATTTCTAGGGGTCTAACTTTGGTGTTCGAGTTTTTCACACCTCTGATACATATAATCTCATTGAGATTGCCTGAAATAGCAGCGTACAGAACTCAGCTATTGCATCACCAATAGCGCGTAGACAATGAAAAGAGCTAATGTGTGCATTTTTTAGGTCTGTTGTTTTATCCAGAGCCCCTTTGTTAAGTTGCCAAACTCCAGTGATTAGTCAGCTATCCATTATCCTTAAGCGATACAACTCATAAACTTAGTACAATGCAGTTAAGAAAAGTAATCAAACAGAAAGCTAAGAATATTTATGTATGTTTGTCATAGTGATTTTATGTGTATTATTCAATCTTTTTTACATGGTATTGGTGCAACATATTATACTCTAGTATTCAGTATGTCCATATTCTAACTTTACAGTGCCTTTCAGATTTCCAGTCATTAAATAGTGGAGACTAGTTTGTATAAAGTACACCCTCTCAGGTATGGCATAAGACAAAATAAAATGCACTGTTCAAAAAATAAAGGGAACACTTAAACCACACAATGTAACTCCAAGTTAATCACACTTCTGTGAAATCATCCTGTCCAGTTATGAAGCAACACAGATCGTAAATCAATTTCTCCTACTGTTGTGCAAACTAAACAGACAACAGGTAGAAATGATAGGCAATTAGCAAGACAACCCCTATAAAGGAGTGGTTCTCCTGGGGGTGACCACAGACTATTTTTCTGTTCTCATCCTTTTTGGCTGTTGCTTTCATCACTTTTGCATATAGTTATTGCTCTCACCCCTAAAGGTACTGTACAGAATCACAAGGCGGTGTCTTCAATCACCCACAGAAGTTGCTCAGGTAGTGCTGTTCATCCAGGATGGCATATGAATGCGAGTTGTGGCAAGAAGTGTAGCTGTGTCTGCCAGCACAGTGTCTAGAGCATGGAGCAGACACCAGGAGCAGTACACCAGGACACGTGGCAAGAGAGGTATCAGGGCAACAACACAGCAGCACGACCGCTAACTCCTCCTTCGTGCAAGGAGGAACAGAAGGAGTAGTACCAGATCCCTGCAAATTGACCTCAAGCAGGCAACTAATATCCATATGTCTGCTAGAACAGTCAGATACAGACTCAATGAGGCTTGTATGAAAGCCCAATGTCCACTAGTGGGTGTTGTGCTTACAGCCCAACACCATGGAGGGTGATTGGCATTTGCCAGTGAACTCCAAGATTGACAGATTCGACATTGGTGCCCTGTGTTCTTCACAGATGAGAGCAGGTTCACAATGAGCACATGTGACAGAGGTGACAGAGGCTGAAGATGCTGTAGAGAATGTTCTGTTGCCTGCAACATCCTCCAGCATGACCTGTTTGGCAGTGGGTAAGTAATGGTATGGGGAGGCAGTTCTGTGGAGGGCCACACAGCTCTCCATGTGCTGCTATTAGGTTCCAGGATGAGATTCTCAGATCCATTGTGAGACTGGAGTGCCCGCTAGAACCGAGGAGTACTTGGGCTGGGTCCAATGGTTCTTCAGAGGGTTGCTACGGCAGCAGTGACCTGGTCCATGGCCCTGGGTGTCCAATAAAATTAATGAAATGAAGGGGAAATAAAGTCTTTATAGGGAGTTAGTTTGTGACGCCACCTGTGGCGTTCGGCAATGGATGACTGATGCTGCTTAAGGGGACTGCTGGGGCCGATGGTGATGCAGCTGGGATGGTTCTGCTCCCCATAGGTGGAGCGGGGCCCCAGGGCTACTGGTACAGTTGGTAAGGGATCGCAGATGATGGGGTGCAGGACTAAGGGTGTGGGAAATGACTAGAGGACACAAGGATTGCAGTTTCCTTTACCTTTACTTGTTAATTGCAGGTGCAGTCTGGGGCATGGGTAACAAGTGATGATGGCATCCAGGCAGCTTGAAACCAACTTAGGATCCACCTATCCAGTTGGGTTCAGAGGCCTTCCTTCTGCGCTGCATTCTCAGATCTTTGCTGCCTGAAGCACTGCGCAGGTTCCTCTCACTGTCTGTTGCTCCTAACCAATATGGCAGACAGCGTGAGCCTATCACAGGCACTGCCTTTTCACTGGCAGCCCCGGGCTCCTGGCCTGCTGTGGTGCCCTCTAGATTCGTCTGTCGGGGCGTACAGCACCCACTTAGCCAAGGTCTCTGGCGTCCTCTTGGTCAGCACTCTGTTCTGGGGTGAGCTTGGTTGCAGCTCCACTATCCAGGTTCTCTTCGAATTTTCTCCTCTCCCTCTCAGACTTAGACTCTCACTCATTAACCCTGCCTCCAGGCCAGAACTTATAGGGAAGTTCTCCTGAAATTGGGTGTCAGAGCTCCCCCTTCTGGTCTGGAGTCAGAAAGGTGTTGGATGCTAGTATTACCTGATAAGGGGACCCCTCCTTCCTTCCAGGCATGACATCACTCCCTGTGGGGGCAACTGGACTCCTGGGGCTCCACAAGACCATATGCAGCTGCAGTAGGCCCTGGGTTCCTTCTGATGCATGATAATGCTAGGTCTCATGTGGCTGCACTATATCCTAAGTTCCTGCATGATGAAAGCATTGATGCTATAGACTGACCTGCCCATTCCCCAGACCTAAATCTAATCGAGCACATCTGAGACATGTCTCATTTCATCCACCAGCGCCACATTGCAACACAGACTGACTAGGAGTTGACTGATGCTTCAATCCAGGTCTGGGAAGAGATCCCTCAGAATATCCTCTACCTCATCAGGAGCGAGCCCAGGCTTTGTAGGGAGGTCATAAGGGAGCATCATTTCCTTGTCTTGATGAATTTCCAATAAAGTTAGATCAGCCTATAATTGGATTTTCAGCTTTGATTTTGAGTATACTTCCAAATCCAGACATCCTTGGAATATTAATTTTGATTTATATTGATCATTTTTATATTTCATTGTTCTCAACTCATTCCATTAGGTAATAAATGAAAATTTGCAACTGGAATATTTCATTCAATGATATCTAGGATGTTGTAATTTAGTGTTACCTTTATTTTTTTGAGCAGCGTATATTCTGACACATTGGAAACTGATATTCATCATACAACACCAGTAAATAAGGCTTTACAAAAACCACTTCTGTGTGCAGTTTGGAAATTTTTAATTTCTCCCAACATTTCCAAATGGAAATCAAAAGGCGCAAATCTCTATTCAATAAATGCCACACCTGCTCTCTGTACATCTGCTCATCTTCATTTTCTGTATATGTGCCCTGTGTATCTCTAAGGTCAATCACCATCTGAGAATTAACAGGAAAACAATGACTCATGAAATTGTGTCTGGAACATTGATTTAATGATGTGACTAATGAAAGTGATGACATGAACCTGGAAGAAGTGGCGTACTGATCCAATTCCCTGCTGCAGTTTTCAACTGAATGTGCATCCTCAGAAGTACATTAAGTTGAAATATATTGCAGTACAGGAAGCCACCAGCTTCCTGCACTGCAATAGTTAACAGCAGCCAGCCAATTAGAGGACCCACACATCAACATGCTCTGGCCTGTCCATGCTGCACATGAAGAGAGGAAGAAGACCACGATCAGGTGAGAAGAAACTTTATTTTACTGAAAAGTCCCAATACGGGGGACATACATACTGTATGAGGACCAAAATGGTGACATATGAGGATAGTATGGAAACATTATGGGGCCAGGATGAAGACATATGGGGTAAAGTAGACATATTCAGCCAAAATGGAGAAATATTGGCACAGGTTGAGGGAAATTATTACATTAAGGGGCCAGGATGGGTGATATTATTAAATAATGAACCACAAGATGAAGGACATTACAGGAAGGGGACAAGGATGGGGGGTATTATTAAATAATGAAGCACAAGATAAAGGACAATACAGGAAAGAGACAAGGATGGGGGACATTGTAGGAAGGGCCCAGATTGGGGTAAACATTACAGGAAGTGGCTTACAATTCAGGACTTTATTATAGAAAGGTTCCAGGATGGAGAACATTATTACAGGAAGTGGCCAGGATGGGTACATTATTACATGATAGGGCCAGGATAGGGGACATTATTACTGTAGGGGCTAATTAGGGGATATTATTACTGCTGTGATTAATTAAATTTTTAGCATACTGTTTTCAATGGAGGGGATGTCCTTTTACTCTGCAGGGCGGCACTATGCTGCTGTTTTTCTTTGTCTGGTGAAGTGTAGAAGTCGGGGGAAAAGTGGAGAAAGTGCTCTAGATGCAATCAGCTATAATGACTGTGTGCTATTTTCTGCAGTCAGGTCCTGGCTGGAAGAAGTGATGTACTGGCTGAAAGAAAAGCGAAGATGAGTCACTTCAACAACAGAAGTCTCTGTGTTACTTGTGCACTTACATTATATAGTATATACAGAGCTCCTGTGTAAAATGTCACTGGTGATTCCTGTATTACCTATACACTATATACTATATACTGAGCTCCTATGTATAATGTCTATGCTGAGTCACTGTATCACCTATACACTATACACTGTATACTATACACAGAGCTCCTGAGAATGGTGGCACGTATGGTAATATTAGTGTTATTAGTATTGTGTTTTTTTTAAATAATGATCAGTATTGTAGTATTTGGTGACTATGTGATAGTAATATGGTTTCCGGTCATGATGTGGTGATATTTGTGATGATATTTGTCCCTAATATATGGTATTATCACTATATGAGGATAATATCTGGTCTGATCAATGTGTAGTGGTATTTTCCCCCCTGTATGTGGTATTATTTGGTCACTATGTGAAGGTAATATGGAATCTGTTTATATTGTGGTGGTATTTATCCCCTGTAAATGGTATTATTTGGTCACTATGTGGAGGTAATATGTAGTCTGGTCATGGTGAATTGTTATTTTGCACACATTTGTTACTGAGGCCAGAGATAGATTGCAGCAGACAATTTAGATGACAGATGGATAGGAAGTCATCCTTTCCAATTTGAGAAGGGTTTCTTTAGTTCTAATTGTCAAAACTTGCAGAAAACCTTTTAAAACCATCCACCATACTAAGAAGTGACTGGGACAATGTGTGGCGGACAGGAAGCAATAAGACTTCGATACTTTCTTATATTTTGTGGTTGAAGAAAATGTGAGTGAAAATGGTCATATCTAGCAAAAAAAAAAAAGAGTGTGTTTTTATAAATAAGTGTGGAATTTTAGATGTGCAAGGAATTTTAAATGGGCGTGGCTTCCAAACACAACAGAGAACCTATTGTTAAAAAATTCAACCCCAAGTTTCACACAGTACCTGCATCCATTCTTTTATGTAATACATTCACATCACAGTTCATGGTCATAAAATCAGTTGGCAAAATTCAAATTAGGTGCAAATGGAAGTTTTTTTTGAGACACTTTCCAGACATTTCAACTGTTTGTTGTCCTCTGAAAAACAAAGAATTCTGCTCAAAGAGATGTAATTTGCTGAATTATACTCGTGTACCTACAGCATACATCTTTGCAGTTTCTGTCTGAGGAGATGAAAACTTGGTTACAGAACTTCTTGCACGAAGATAAGTTTTTCTAGAAGAATACGGATGATTCCTTGCATATCTTGACTCTGAAATAAATATATACATGAATGAACTTCTGCAACAAGTTAGGTAATTTTGCTAATATTTTTATAAATTACTGTTATGCAATTTACATTTTTCCCTTCTTATCTGATTACATGCCTCACATGACATAAAAAATATACTGTATGCAATGGCTTGCAAAAGCATTCAACCCCCTTGGCTTTCTACCTGTTTTGTTACATTATAACCTGTGTTTAAATATTTTTGCAATCCAATTTGTGTGTGATGCATTAGCACTAAATACTCTAAGTTGGTGAAGTGAGAAAAATACAGGTAAAATTAAATGTATGGGAGCAAATAACTAAAAATTGGTATGTACATACTGTATGTATTCACCCCATTTGCTTTAAAAGTCCCTAAAAATATCTGGTGCAAGCAATTACTTTCATAAGTCACAAACTTAGTAAAAGGAAGTTCACCTCTGTGCAATCTAAGTGTCACATGGTCTGTTAATATATACACACCTTTTCTGAATGGCCATGAAGGCTGCAACACCATTAATCAGAAGGCACCTGTCATGCTCACGCCCAGACTGGTTGGCGCGGGCATGCGGGGGTGTGGCCCCACTGTGCCACAGACCAGTCTACCCTGGAAGGGGCGTAACTAAGTAGCTTCCTTGGTATTCGCTGGAGCCTCTGATGGTGAGGTCAGGCTTGTGCGGCAGGAAGCTACCAGGTACCACACCAGGCTGGTGTCTGGCTGTGGCTGCTGATCCCACCGGGGGAACAGAACATAGATAGGCAGGCGGGCATGGCTGGCACTCTGGCAGACAAGCGGGCACGGCTGGGACACAGGCAGGCAGATGGGTACAACAGAGACACTCAGGCATGGCTGGGACACTGGCAGGCAGGCACGGCTGGCACTCTGGCAGGCAGGCGGGCTAGGCTGACACTCTGGCAGGACAGGCGGACAAGTTTGGTACACTGGCAGGACCAGTAGGGACCGGTATATAGGCAGATATGTGAAAACAGGTAGGAACCTGTTCAGACAGGAGGACTTATGAATGGGTAGAGAAAGACCGCAAGAGTGGATGCAGAGCGGAAGCACAGGAGGCGGAGCCAAGAGCTGGAGGCGGAGCCAAGAACAGAAACACAGGAAGTGGAGCCAAGAGCTGGAGGCGGAGCCAAGAACAGAAATGCAGGAGGCGAAGCCAAAAGCTGGAGGCAGAGCCAAGAAAAGAAATGCAGGAGGCAGAGCAGGGCAGAGCTGCAAGGAGCAGAGCGGAGTCACAGAGTGCAGAGACAAGAGCAGGGCAAAGCCACAGAGTGTAGAGCAGGGAGCCGAGCAAAGCAAGACACAGAGTGCAGAGCCCAGAGCAGAGCAAAGCAGGACACAGAGTACAGAGCCAAGAGCAGAACAAAGCAAGACACAGAGTGCAGAGCCAAGTGCAGAACAAAGTAAGACACAGAGTGCAGAGCCAAGATCAGAGCAAAGCAAGACACAGAGTGCAGAGCCGAAAACAGAGTAAAGGTAGATACAGAGTGCAGAGCCGAGAGCAGAGCAAAGCAAGACAGAGTGAAGAGTCGAGAGCAGAGCAAAACAAGTCACAGGGTGCAGAGCCGAGAGCATAGCAAAGCAAGATACAGAGGGCAGAGCCAAGAGCAGAGCAAAGCAAGACACAGAGTACACACAGCAGGGAAAGGAAACCAAGGCAGGGAAATAAAATGACACAGGAACAGGACTAGGCACAAGACAGAGTCAGGAACGGGAAAAGGCACAGAGACACGGACACAGGCCAGGGTGCAACGCCCCACTGGGTGGCAAGCACAGGCCACAGACCAAGGTATAACGCCCCACTGGGTGGTGGACACAAGACTCACAGAGACAGGGCCTGGCACCTCAGCAGCTAAAAACTGACTGAGGGAGTAAGTTGCACAGGCCCCCACCAATGGGTGGGGAAGTCTTAAATACAGGAAGCCTCATGGCAATTGGCCAGGGACACCTTAGCAAGGCACACACAGTCTCAATAAGAAACAGGAGTTGCCGGCGCCACCCCCCTATGCACACAGATGGAAGACATGCACAGAGCAAGCAAGAAACATGAGGCACAAGGAAGCTGGAAGCAGAGAGAAGTCACAACATGGCCCAGAGAAGTGAGTGAGTTTATGTGTAAGGCAGGTGGGGGATGGAAGGCCATGCAGTGAAGCTGGCAGGGTTGTTACAGCACCACTAGCCAAACGACACCATGATGACTAAGGCTGGTTTCACATTTGCGTTTTAAAACGCAGCATTTTAAACGCATTTGGTGAAAAAACGCATTTAAACGCGTTTAAACGCGTTTAAACGCTGTGCTTTTAAGCGCATGCGTTTTTGCATGTTTTAACACAAACGCGGCGTTTTGACGTGTTTACATGCGTTTTTTTCCTGTGTTTGCGTTTTTGAAACGCATGATGAGAAGTGTGTGACAGCTGCCAATCATCAAAATCAACTAGAAAACCCACTATAAACAGAAATACCTAGGGTTAGGGATAGAGTTAGGGTTAGGGTTAGGATCCCTAGTAACCCTAGGGATCCTAACCCTAATCCTAAACCTAAAACACAAACTCTAACCCTAACCCTAAAACACAAACTCTAACCCTAAAACACAAACTCTAACCCTAACCCTAAACCTAAAACACAAACTCTAACCCTAACCCTAAAACACAAACTCTAACCCTAACCCTGAAACACAAACTCTAACCCTAACCCTAAAACACAAACTCTAACCCTAACCCTAACACAAACTCTAACACAAACTCTAACACTAACCATAACACAAACTCTAACACAAACTGTAACACAAACTCTAACCCTAACCATAACACAAACTCTAACACAAACTCTAACACAAACTCTAACCCTAACACAAACTCTAACCTTAACCCTAACCCAAAAACACAAACTCTAACCCTATCCCTAAAACACAAACCCTAACCCTAACCCTAGGGATCCTAACCCTAACCCTAGGGACTCTAACCCTAACCCTAACCCTAGGGACCCTAACCCTAACCCTAGGGACCCTAACCCTAACCCTAAGAGATCCTAACCCTAACCCTAGGGATCCTAACCCTAACCCTTAGGGTTAGGGTTAGGATCCCTAGGGTTAGGGTTAGGATCTCTTAGGGTTAGGGTTAGGGTTGGAGGGTGGCTTTTCAGTGTGTATTCTTGTGTTTTTCTATAAAAACGCATGCAAACGCATGTGCTTAAAAACGCATGCGTTTACATAGACATCAATAGGTTTTTTTTGCGCCAAAATTACTACATGTTGTATTTCTGCAACACAACGCATGCAGAGAAAAAACACATGCGTTGCAAAAACGCATCAAAACGCATGCAAAAAAATGTTAATGTTTAATGTTAAGTATAGGGAAAAAAACGCATGCATTTTAAACGCATTTGGTGAAAAAACGCATTTAAACGCGTTTAAACGCGTTTAAACGCTGTGCTTTTAAGCGCATGCGTTTTTGCATGTTTTAACACAAACGCGGCGTTTTGACGTGTTTACATGCGTTTTTTTCCTGTGTTTGCGTTTTTGAAACGCATGATGAGAAGTGTGTGACAGCTGCCAATCATCAAAATCAACTAGAAAACCCACTATAAACAGAAATACCTAGGGTTAGGGATAGAGTTAGGGTTAGGGTTAGGATCCCTAGTAACCCTAGGGATCCTAACCCTAATCCTAAACCTAAAACACAAACTCTAACCCTAACCCTAAAACACAAACTCTAACCCTAAAACACAAACTCTAACCCTAACCCTAACACACAAACTCTAACCCTAAAACACAAACTCTAACCCTAACCCTAAACCTAAAACACAAACTCTAACCCTAACCCTAAAACACAAACTCTAACCCTAACCCTGAAACAAAAACTCTAACCCTAACCCTAAAACACAAACTCTAACCCTAACCCTAACACAAACTCTAACACAAACTCTAACACTAACCATAACACAAACTCTAACACAAACTGTAACACAAACTCTAACCCTAACCATAACACAAACTCTAACACAAAACTGTAACACAAACTCTAACCCTAACCATAACACAAACTCTAACACAAACTCTAACACAAACTCTAACACAAACTCTAACCCTAACACAAACTCTAACCTTAACCCTAACCCAAAAACACAAACTCTAACCCTATCCCTAAAACACAAACCCTAACCCTAACCCTAGGGATCCTAACCCTAACCCTAGGGACTCTAACCCTAACCCTAGGGACCCTAACCCTAACCCTAGGGACCCTAACCCTAACCCTAAGAGATCCTAACCCTAACCCTACGGATCCTAACCCTAACTCTTAGGGTTAGGGTTAGGATCCCTAGGGTTAGGGTTAGGATCCCTTAGGGTTAGGGTTAGGGTTGGGGGGTGGCTTTTCAGTGTGTATTCTTGTGTTTTTCTATAAAAACGCATGCAAACGCATGTGCTTAAAAACGCATGCGTTTACATAGACATCAATAGGTTTTTTTTGCGCCAAAATTACTACATGTTGCATTTCTGCAACACAACGCATGCAGAGAAAAAACACATGCGTTGCAAAAACGCATCAAAACGCATGCAAAAAAATGTTAATGTTTAATGTTAAGTATAGGGAAAAAAACGCATGCATTTTTTTGCGCAAAAACGCAAATGTGAAACCAGCCTAAGAAGATCTCCAAACAAGTCAGGGACAAAATTGTTGAGAAGTCAGGATTGGGTTATAAAAAAAATTCTAATCTCTGATGATTCCCCGGAGCATCATCAAAATCATTAACATCAAATGGAAGAACATAGTACCAAAACAAACCTGCCAAGGGAGGGTAGCCCACCAAAACTCTCAGCCCAGACATGGAGGGTATTAATCAGAGAGGCAAAATAGAAACCAAAGGTAACCCTGAAGGAGATTTAGAGTTCTCAAGCAGAGACTGGAGTATCTGTCCATATGACCACACAAAGCTGTAAACTCCGTAGAGGTGGTCTTTATGGAAGAGTGGGCAGAAAAAATATTGCAAGGCTTGTTTGGAGTTTGCCAAAAGACATGTTGGAGACTTCTGAAATGTATGGAGGAATGTGCTGTTGTCAGATGAGCTCAAAATTGAACTTTTTGGCCACAAATGTGAGCGCGATCTCTGGTGTCAAATCAACACAGCTAATCACCTCAAGATCACCATCCCCACATTGAAACATGGTGGTGACAGCTTCATGCTGTGCAGATTTTTTTTTGACAGCAGGGACCAAGGAAAATGGTCTGAGTCTAGGATGGTAAGAAATAAGGGATATTATTGAGCAAAACCTGTATCAGTCTGTGATTTGAAACTTGGACGGAGGTTCATCTTCCAACAAGACAATGATCTAAAGCATAATTTAAAGTAACACTCGAGTAGTTTAAGGGGAAACATGTAAATATTTTAGAGTGGCCTATTCAAAAGCCAGACCTTAATCTGACTGAGAATCTGTGGTCAGATTTGAAGATTGCAGTTCACCAGAGGAAATCATCCAGTTTGAAAGAGCTGGAACAGATTTGCCTTGAGGAATGGTAAAACAAACTAGTGGCAAGAGGTGAAAATTTCATAGAGACTTATCCAAAATGACTTGCAGCTGTATTTACCACAAAACGAGGCTCTACGAAGCACTGACTTTAAGGCCGGGGTCACACTAGAGAGGATTACGGATGAGGGAGAGGCGCAGAAATAACGCATAGCTCACGGACCAATGTTTCTCTATGGGGCAGCTCCCCTCACCCGTACATTTCTCAGACGTATTTTGTGGGCTGAGAAAATTACAGCATGCTGCGTTTGTCAGCGTATTGCACAAAAAATCCGCCAATGAAAGTCTATGGGGCGAGAAAAATACGGATTACACACGGACCATGGGTGTAACTTGTGAGAAATACGCACCGGTGTTCTATAGAAAAGCCAAAAATTCAGTGTGGTGTACAGTAAAATCACGCTGACAGGTTAGAATAGAATAGCTAAAATAAATGTGTACACATAGAATAGGTGTATATATATACGGTATATATACAGTACAAACCAAATGTTTGGACACACTTTCTCGTTTAAAGATTTTTCTGTATTTTCATGACTATGAAAATTGTACATTCACACTGAAGGCATCAAAACTGTGAATTAACACATATGGAATTATATACTTAACAAAAAGTGTGAAACAACTGAAATTATGTCTTATATTCTAGGTTCTTCAAAGTAGCTACCTCTTGTTTTGATGACTGCTTTGCATACTCTTGGCATTCTCTTGATGAGCTTCAAGAGGTAGTCACCGGGAATGGTTTTCAATTCACAGGTGTGCCCTGTCAGGTTTAATAAGTGGGATTTCTTGCCTTATAAATGGGGTTGGGACCATCAGTTGTGTTGTGCAGAAGTCTGGTGAATACCCAGCTGATAGTCCTACTGAATAGACTGTTAGAATTTGAATTATGGCAAGAAAAAAGCAGCAAAGAAAAGAAAAATGATTGTCCATTATTACTTTAAGAAATGAAGGTCAGTCAGTCCGAAAAATTGGGCAAACTTTGAAAGTGTCCCCAAGTGCAGTGGCAAAAACCATCAAGCGCTACAAAGAAACTGGCTCACATGAGGACTGCCCCAGGAAAGGAAGACCAAGAGTCACTTCTGCTACTGAGGATAAGTTTATCCAAGTCACCAGCCTCAGAAATCGCAGGTTAACAGCAGCTCAGATTAGAGACCAGGTCAATGCCACACAGAGTTCTAGCAGGGGACACATCTCTACAACAACTGTTAAGAGGAGACTTTGTGCAGCAGGCCTTCATGGTAAAATAGCTGCTAGGAAACCACTGCTAAGGACAGGCAACAAGCAGTAGAGACTTGTTTGGGCTAAAGAACACAAGGAATGGACATGAGACAGGTGAAAATCTGTGCTTTGGTCTGATGAGTCCAAATTTGAGATCTTTGGTTCCAACCACCGTGTTTTTGTGCGATACAGAAAAGGTGAACGGATGGACTCTACATGCCTGGTTCCCACCATGCAGCATGGAGGAGGAGGTGTGATGTGTGGGGGTGCTTTGCTGGTGACACTGTTGGGGATTTATTCAAAATTGAAGGCATAATGAACCAGCATGGCTACCACAGCATCTTGCAGCGGCATGCCATGCCATCCGGTTTGCGTTTAGTTGGACTATTATTTATTTTTCAACAGGACAATGACCCCAAACAGGCTGTGTAAGGGCTAGTTGACCAAGAAGAAGAGTGATGGGGTGCTACGCCAGATGACCTGGCCTCCACAGTCACCAGACATAAACCCAATTGAGATGGTTTGGGGTGAGCTGGACCGCAGAGTGAAAGCAAAAGGGCCAACAAGTGCTAAGCACCTCTGGGAACTACTTCAAGATTGTTGGAAGACCATTCCCGGTGACTACCTCTTGAAGCTCATCAAGAGAATGCCAAGAGCAGTCATCAAAGCAAAAGGTGGCTACTTTGAAGAACCTAGAATATAAGACATAATTTCAATTGTTTCACACTTTTTTGTTAAGTATATAATTCCTTATTGCCGGCTTTTGCTATCTCCTTATCAAACCCAAAAGGATATGAGACATGGTTTACATACAGTAAACAATTTCATATCTGTTATATTTTTACATATTCCTCACTAATAATGTTAGAAGTGTCTGTATGTAAAATTTGGGAGCTCTAGGTATTAAAATAAAGGGTGTCAGATCTTTTGGATCTCCAAAAAGTGAACCCGCAGAACCACGACAACGAACCTCCCAAGGGTGAGCCCCCAATACAGGTAGTGTTAGGGGCAGGCCCAAGGGAGACTATTGCCGCAGAAGCTGATACTGGGGCACAGGAAGTAGGAGAGGAAAAACGCGGAAGTGGCTAAGGCGGAGACAAAGGTCAGAGTGACAGTGACTGAAACACAGAGTGGACTGGATATGGCGGACACCTAGGACAGACAGAGTATGGCAGAGACACAGGACGGACAGGATATGGCAGACAGACTAAATATGGCGGAAACACAGGACAAGCAGGATATGGTGGAGACTCTGGACAAGCAGGATATGGTGAACACCCAGGATAAACAAGATATGGCGAAGACACAGGATGGACAGGGTATGGCGGACAGATTGGATATGGCAGAAACACTGAACAAGCAGGATATGGCGGATGACCAGGACTGACAGGATAAGGCGTAGACACAAGATAGATAGAGTATCGCACTGGAGAGAACAAAGCACAGAAGGACCTGGGTCAAGTGAGGACAAATGACAATCGGGCAAGGAGCAGAGGAAGGAGATATCTTAAATAGACTGAGTGCTGCAGAACATCTGGGTTGAGATCTTCCAGAGTCATGGAGAGGAGGAACGGAGCGTCTGCAGAGCAGAGGAAGGAAGTGCGCGTGTTCAGAAGGAGTTGGAGAGAGGAGTGCGCATGCGCACCCGATGGGAGCCAGGAACTGGCGGCGAGACTGGAGGAGTAGAGACCGGAAGGCGCGCGCACACCGCAGGAGCACGCTGGGATGGGTAAGTATGCTGGCAAACAGAAAGGTGAGTGGCAGGCGCGGCAGCAGGAGCGGCAGCGCATAGAGGCATCCTGACAAAGGTTTAAATCACAGAAAACCTGGCTTGGGCTCCCGTACAATTTTCTCCACCAAAGTGGGAAAGCCAGTGACTGAGGGCAGATATTAATAGCCTAGAGAGGGACCATGGTTATTGGCCCCCCTGGCTAAAAACATCTGCCCCCAGCCACCCCAGAAAAGACACATCTGTAAGATGCGCCTATTCTGGCATTTAGCCACTCTCTTCCCACTCCCGAGTAGCGGTGGAATATGGAGTAATAAGGGGTTAATGTCACCTTGCTAATGTAAGGTGACACTAAGCCAGGTTAATGATGGAGAGATGTCAATAAGACATCTATCCATTATTAATCCATTAGTAATAAAGGATTAAATAAACACACACATTATGAATAAAGTATTTTAATGAAATAAATAAACACACGGGGCTTTAATATCTTTATTGTACGCTCAATCCAACTGCCAACCCTCGATCTTCTAAAAAAAGGAAAAATAAAAAAACCACAATATCCCATACCTGTCCACCCTACAGTCATGTCCCACACTGTAAATCCATCTGAAGGGGTTAAATCATTTTACAACCAGGAGCCTGCTAATGCAGTTGCCCCAGGCTGTAAAAACTGATGAAGGAATGTAATGCAGCTTCGTTGACTTGCGGTGCTGTGCCCCCTGGTGGCATAAACTCACATGAACTCTAGCGTGAGAAAATATTCAGAAAAATTCCCATGCTAGAGTTCATATGAGTTTATGCAGATGTCCATGAAGAAGAATGTGGATGAGGTGAAGGTGGTAAATTAAGTGCCCTCTAGTGTAGAGGTGTCACCATTCACCACCTTTCCTGCTTGCAGTAGTGCATCACTAGCGTTCAAGGAAATTGACTAAGTGGGACATGAAAGGCAAGTACTTTTACTTTCCGTCTTCATAATTTCTATTGTTGATGGTTGAATGCACCTTTTAGACAAATCCAAGGAACAGCCCACTGCACTGCTGATGCTGGGACTGCTGTTGCTGGCCTTACACTGCCAGTTATCTTATTGCCTGGCCCATCATCTTGTTATACAGTGCAGCTTCTGCCGCTGCCATGGCCGCCAGACATCCACAGACACCAGACATCATTTCCTATGCTTTTCTAGTGTGTTGTATAGCTATAGCAATATAGTAATATTGCTCTTGGGAAGTGAACTCTCTTGAATATACACAAACATGAAACTCCCAAAATAGGAATATTTTTATGGCTAGCTACAAGCCACTGCTTCATCACTTTGAAAACAACTAAACTTTTCCTATTCCCTAAATAATTGGATCATTTTAGGTTGTCTTGATAGAAACATTTTATTTTGAGAATAAAAAACCTGTTGTGGGTTGCATAAAAGGAATAATTTTTTAATTCCTTATTGAGAAGTCCATACTTACTCACTTTGAAAACAGCTAAACTATCCCTACTCCCTACATAAAGAAATAATTATTTAGCAAAGAACAAAGCTCGTCAAACTCCTTAAAGGGAATCTGTCAGTAAAATCAACCCTTCTAAGCCGTCTACATGGGCATGTAGGTCATAGGAAGCTGAATAAAATGATACCTTCCATAAACATACAAAATTAGCAAGGGATCAAATACTTATTTCCCTCACTCAAGTCTATAATACTGTTACACTGTACAGGACTTCTTATAACGGCTGAATGCCAAAGTTAATCATCATAAGACATATAAAATAATGAACTGAAGGCAACATATAAATAAATATAAAACCATAAATGAGCTAGTCTCTTCAATACCTGTAAAAATATATTAAATGCATTCATTTTTTTATATAGCTTTCCTGAAGTAAACGTTAGCAAATAAACGCCTAAATGTTGAGAATAAATTGCTTTCTGAGAGCTAACATTTTTGTGAATAATGCTTAGGAGTTGGTTATAATATGAGTTGTAGATCAAATTCACTACACCATTTATCAAGACAGCTGGCAGAACCAATAGTGGAAAATACAAGAGCTTCAATTTGCTGAACTAATCTGAAATTCCAAAATGAATTAAATGTTTTATGTACAATGTATTCGAGGGATTTCTCCTCAGTAGTTAAAAGCAAGAAAAACATAACGCTAGTCAACAGTATTAGAGCATTCACAGGTATTAGCTTTTAAGATTTCTTCACATATAGTTTTTTTGCAGATTTTTGGAAATAATTGCAATATTTTTTTTTGCTTATTTTATTAAAATGTTTAACATGCAGTTTTTAAGGTGTTTTTTTTCAAGTCCTATGGAGAAACCTGTGGCAAAAAGCAAGGCTATAAAAATCACTATACACAAAGCATGCAGTGTTTTGAAAAAAATGTCATGAACTTAAAAAACATGTCATTCGGAAATTCAGATGAAGACCCCGATGTAAGAGCTTAGCATAGAGCTCGGGATAAATGTGATATAAAATGTTATGTAAAATGTTCCCAATAAAAGCTTTTACTCAATCTACAAAAAAGCAAGTCCCCACTCAGGTTTGTCACCTGTCAATGGAAATATGAGGGGCTTCCATGTTACTGGTAACACAAATACTCTGGAAAAGTATAATGAATCCTCATCCCCCCCCCAAACTGATCCAGTTTATGGCTCCGCTCCCAAATTCAAATGCCCCACCACCCCTCTGAGCACCACACTGTGACACTCATTTTTAAAGGAAATATTCATCAATAGATAGATAGATAGATAGATAGATAGATAGATAGATAGATAGATAGATAGATAAAAAGCCGGCAAATCAAGTGCATGTACAGTAAATCACACTGACTGTAATGCAACTGCAAGGCAGTTGCACGCAACCTCAACCAGGGGGTGCAGGTAAGGGGGAAAAAGGAAGCACTCACCATGTAGCACCACAGTGCAAAGCGAGGAGCGCCACCAGGAGGTGGCAGAGTAGTCAGATTGACCGGTCAGCAACAAACAGGAATACGAAGTACCAGAGGTGACAGCAATGCACGAGGTCAGAGACAAGCCAGAAATCAGAACAAGATGGGAGCACGGGATCCAAACGTGAGACAAAAGATGTAGTCGGGGTATGAGCCAGAGAGTCAAAGCCAGACAGGAAATGTAGTACCAGAGACGGACAGCAGGAGGCAGGTTTCAAAATACATGCCGAGTCTAACGCTGTAAACCACCAAACACACACTAAGTCAGGAACAGGGAATGGGTCAGGCACAAATACGGGTAATCAGAGGCAGAAGGATCACTAGGGCATACGGGTCAGCAGCTAATTCACCAGTGGTTTTCAGCCGGGACGGTTGCATCTTGGCATCATCCTGGTTGAAAACTAATTATCCCCCAGATATGGATTACAGCATGGGACACAACAATGGACAGGTATGGTATATTGTTGCCATTTTCCTTTAATTTTATTACAGGAGATCGAGGGCTTCGCTGGAATTAGGTGAGGTCGTAAGTATGGTTTAATTAAGAGTATTAAAGGAGTCTGTGTCTGTTTTTTTACAATGTGACTATGGGGCATCTTATTGACACCTCTCCATTGCTAACCTCGGGGCTTGATGTCACCATCAACTATTACCCCACTTGCCACCGCTACAGGGCAAGTGGGAAGAGTGAGGCTAGGTGCCAGAATTGGCACATATTAGAGATTCGCCTTTTCTGGGGCGGCTGAGAGCTAATGTTTTTAGCCGGGGGGGTCAATATCCATGGCCCCTTCCTAGGCTACTAATATCAGCACACAGCTGTTTGCATAGCCTTTGCTGGTTATTAATTATGGGGGACTCCACGTCATTTTTTGAGGGGTCCCCCAATTTAATAGCCAGTAAAGGCCAAGTATACAGTTGTGAGCTGATATTAATAGCCTGGGAAGCTCCATGGGTATTACTTCCTTCCCAGTCTATAAACATCTGCCCCAAGTTGTCGGTTTTCCCTCTACTGGTTACGAAAATTGCTTGGGAGCGCACACCATTTTTTCCCAAAAAATAATCTTTTATTAATTAAATACATGTCCAGTAATTTTCCCACACACTGTACTAATTGTATTTGTCACAGACATCTATATATCTATCTATTCTATGTGTATTTACTGTACATAATCCATCTCTTCTATCCTGTCAGCTCCTGCTGTGATTTTACACTACCACGGGTGCTGAATTACCGGCTTTTCTTCTATCTATCTTTCTATGTAATATAAATACATATATATAGTATACCTGTATATGTGTGTCACTGACATCTATATAAATAAATTTGTATTCTATGTGTATATATCTATTCTATCTATTCTATTCTAGCCTGTCAGTGTGATTTTACTGTACCTGCATATGAATTGCCGGCTTTTACAAGGAGATCGGTGTGTAAAAATCGGACAGAACTCGCATGGTCCGAGTGCTGTTTGATTTTTTTCTCGCACCCATTGACTTCTATTGCGGATGCAATCCAAATTCCGATTACAAGCGCAGCATGCTGTGACTTTTTTCCAGTCCGATCATGATTCGAGCTGGAAAAAGAAATGCAGCTAAAGATACCATCATAGAATAGCATTAGTCCGAATTAAATCCAATATTCGGTTTGTTTTCATCCGATTTCATCGCAAGTGGGAATAAGCCCTTAGCATCCATATATTTTGCATTTTAAAGCGATGAGAGATTGCTTAATTTATGGGTGCATGTCACCAGAAGCATGAGCTGGGCATAATGCACGGGTACTATAATGTGCTGGGCACTACAATGCATTACACTACATTAGCAAATTTTCAATTTTCACTAGGGAAAATTCACTGCTGCTTGTTTCTGGGAAACACCAATGGAGTCAAAATCGTCACTACACCTGTAGATAAACTCCCAAAGGGTTATATTTTCAGAATCGGGATTTTGATTTTCTATCTGTATATGGAGCAAACTAATCTAAGAAAATCTGCGCTCTAGGAGGCAAATAGCACTCAGTAATGTAATTATTCTTTGACCCCTTAGCCATTTTTCATTTTTGCATTTTCGTTTTTTGCTCCCCTTCTTCCCAGGGCCATAACTTTTTTATTTTTTGGTCAATATGGCCATGTGAGTGCTTGATTTTTGTACTTTTGAAAAACATCATTGGAGTTAATCAATCGTGTACTGTAAAATGGGAAAATTTCTACTGCGGTGAAATTGCAAAAGAAGTGTACTTGCACAGTTCTGTTTATTTTTTTTTACCATGTTTATTAAATGCTAAAACTGACCTGCCATTATGATTAACCACCAGGTCATTATGAGTTCACAGACCCCAAAGATGTATATGTTCTTTTATATGTAAGTGGTGCAAAAAAATCCAAAATTTGTTTTAAAAAAAGGCGCCATTTTCAGCGACCTGTAGCATCTCCATTTTTTGTGATCTGGAGTTGGGTGAGGGCTTATTTTGTTTTTTGAGTACAGAGCTGAAATTTCTATTGATACAATTTTGGTGTATATACATTGTTTTGATCGCCCGTTATTGCTTTTTATTGCAATGTAGTGGCGACCAAAAAAACATAATTCTTGCATTTTGAATTTTTTTTATCATTACGCCGTTAACCTATCTGGTTAATTCTTTTTTTTAGCCCTAGAATTTTTACATGGATAGCTCGAGCAATTCTGAATGTGGCGATACCAAATATGTGTATATTTGATTTTTTTAATTGTTTTATTTTGAATGGGACTATTATATACTAGATAGTGGCCCGATTCTAACGCATCAGGTATTCTAGAATATGCATGTCCACGTAGTATATTGTCCAGCCACGTAGTATATTGCCCAGCTACGTAGTATATTGCCCAGCCACGTAGTATATTGCCCATCGACGTTGTATATTGCCCAGCGACGTAGTATACAGCACAGAGCCACGTAGTATATTGCCCAGTTATGTAGTATCTTGCCCATTTATGTAGTATATTGCCCAGCCACGTAGTATATTGCCCAGTCATGTAGTCTATTGCCCAGCCATGTAGTATACAGCACAGAGCCACGTAGTATATTGCACAGCGACGTAGTATATTGGCCAGCCACGTAGTATATTGCCCAGCCACGTAGTATACAGCACAGAGCCACGTAGTATATTGCCCAGCCACGTAGTATACAGCACAGTGCCACGTAGTATATTGCCCAGCCACGTAGTATACAGCACAGAGCCACATAGTATATTGCACAGCGATGTAGTATATTGCCCAGCCACGTAGTATACAGCACAGAGCCACGTAGTATATTGCACAGCGAGGTAGTATATTGTCCAGCCACGTAGTATACAGCACAGAGCCAGGTAGTATATTGCACAGCGACATAGTATATTGGCCAGCCACGTAGTATATTGCCCAGCCACGTAGTATACAGCACAGAGCCATGAAGTATATTGCCCAGCCACGTAGTATACAGCACAGAGTCACGTAGTATATTGCCCAGCCAGGTAGTATACAGCACAGAGCGAGGTAGTATATTGCACAGTCACGTAGTATATTGTCCAGCCACGTAGTATACAGCACAGAGCCAGGTAGTATATTGCACAGTGACTTAGTATATTGCCCAGCCTTGTAGTAGACAGCACAGAGCCACGTAGTATATTGCCCAGTGATGTAGTATACAGCACAGAGCCACGTAATATATTGCCCAGTGACGTAGTATATTACCGAGCCATGTATGTCACAGGTTAAAAAAATAAAAAATAAACATACTCGCCTAACGATCCGAGGGTCCCTTGTAGTTTAACATACTCACCATTCTGGTCACTGCTCCTCAGCATCCCGTCTCTCCGGCTCCTGGGATCCAACGGCGCTGTGCAGATGGGCGCGCGGCTGCAGCCATCTTGCGCTCCCAGGATGCTTTGCGAAATTACTCATATGACTTAGCGGTCTCGCGAGACCGCTAGGTCTTCTGGGTAATTTCGCAAAGCATCACTGGGAAAGGAAGATGGCGGCAGGCGCAGCGCCTCAGCGGACAACAGAGGGTGAGTATAGCAGGTTTTTTTTTTTTACTATTTTTAACATTACTTTTTGTTACTATTGATGCCGCATAGGCAGCATCAATAGTAAAAGGTTGGGGACACACAGAGTTAATAGCGATGATAACGGAATGCGTTACCCACGGCATAACGCGGTCCGTTACCGCCGGCATTAACCCTGTGGTGACCGGAGGGGAGTATGGAGCGGGCGCCAGGGACACTGACTGCGGGGAGCGGAGCGCCGGGGACACTGACTGCGGGGAGCAGAGTGCCGGGGACACTGACTGCGGGGAGCGGAGCACCGGGGACACTGACTGCGGGGAGTGGAGCGCCGCGGACACTGACTGCGGGGAGCGGAGTGCGGGGACACTGACTGCGGGGAGCAGAGTGCCTGGGACACTGACTGCGGGGAGCGGGGAGTATGGAGCGGGTGCCGGCCACTGACTGCGGGGAGTATGGAGCGGCCATTTTCTTCCGGACTGTGCCCATCGCTGATTGGTCGTGGCTGTTTTGCGGCGTCCAATCAGCGACTTGGATTTCCATGATAGACAGAGGCCACGACCAATGAATATCCGTGACAGACAGACAGACAGAAGGACAGACGGAAGTACCCCTTAGACAATTATATAGTAGATTTTTAAAAAAATTTTAAAACATTTTTTACTTTTTACATGCTTCAATATTCTCTATGGGAGACTAGATGCTTCGGTACTTTGATCGTCTCTGCTACACACAAATAATGATCAGATCGCCTGTGTGTGGCAGAAATGCTCACCTGCTATGAGCACCAACCACGTGGCAACACTTATAGCAATCTAGCATTGACAACCACAGAGGTCTGCTGCAGACCGTTGGTTGTCATGCCGACTCATTGGTGACCCGCTTTCATGTGACGGGTCACCGATAGGCGAAGCCAGTGACTCGCTTGCTGTAAGTGCGAGTTAACAGCCGCGTGTAGATCGCAATTCCATCTGCGGCTGTTGCGGGCACATGTCAGCAGTATAGATCAGCTGTCATGTGACCGGAAAGGTGCAGGCTCAGTGCCAGAAGGAGGAAAAATAAGCCAGCTCACCCGTGATGCATAAGCCAATCTTCGGGAGCACGGACCCGCTGTGTCCAGGCGTGTAAAATCAAAAAAAGAAGGAATGTCCAGCTTCACCGAATCCGTAAAAAAAAGTTTTCTTTATTCACAAACTTTAAACATGGAGGATACAGACTTCAGCACGAACCATATAGGTAGGAATCTCAACGCGTTTCTGGAGACTAAGCTCCCTTAATGATTAATGATTAAGGGAGCTTAGTCTCCAGAAACGCGTTGAGATTCCTACCTATATGGTTCGTGCTGAAGTCTGAATCCTCCATGTTTAAAGTTTGTGAATAAAGAAAACTCTTTTTTACGGATTCGGTGAAGTTGGACATTCCTTCTTTTTTTGATTTTCAGCACCAGAAGCCCACACCAAACAGGGGGAATCTGGCATATGCGTATTATTATGACACATGTCAGAAAGGGGTTATTCGCTGATCAAATGTATGAAATTCTGTGAGGCACATGTGGTGTCACCATTCTCACTACACCTCTAGATGAATTCATTCAGGGTGTATTTTGCAAAATGGGGTTACTTATTGAGGGGCTTTGCTATTCTGGCACATCAGGGGCTCTGCCAATGTGACATAGCACTTTTAAACAATTATAGCTAAATCAGAACTTCAATTTATCGCTTCCCTTCAGAGCTTTGCATTGTTCCTCAAAAGTGGTTTTTGATCACACATGGTGTATTGGCATATTCAGGAGAAATCGATTAACACATTAAATTGTTCATTTGATCCGATTATCTATTTCAAAACTAAAAACTAGGTGGCCAGAGGAACATTTTAGTGGAAAAAATGGTAATTTTCCAATGACTCAGCCTAATGTCACACAATTCTGTAAATTGCCTGTATGCTTACTTATACCCCTAAATGAATTCCTCATGAGATGTAGATTCAAAAATGGGGTCATTTGTGAGGGCTTTTTGCTTGTTTGGCATGTCAGGGGCTCTTCAAATGTGACATGGCTTCCGCAATCTATTACAGCCAAAATTTGAACTACAGAATTCTGGTTGAGCCCCTTAGCTTCCGAGACTGGTCCATATTATCCTGTTGCCCTTGTGAAAAGGAAAAATTTGATGCAAAACCAACATTTTCACTGTTCAAAGGTTTAAAATTCTATGAAGCACCTGTGCGTTCAAGGTGCTCACCAAACCTCTAGATAAGTTCCTACAGGGGCGTAATTTTCAAAATGGGGTTACTTGTGGGGGTTTCTACTGTTTAGACACATCAGGGGCTCTGCAAACATGACATGGTGTCCGCTATCTATTCCAGCCAATTTGCATTCCAAAAGTCAGATGGTGTTCCTTCTTTTCCAAGCCCTGCCGTGTGCCAAGACAGTAGTTTTTTCCCCCATATATGGAGTATTGGCAATAAATTGCACAACATATTGTACTGTCCCTATTCTTCCTTTACCCTTGTTAAAATGAAAAATCTGCACTGGCTTTACTGTCTCTGACGTAATTTTGAAACCTGCAACATGTCAATTTGTCTTGCGGCAAATAGATTATTTGCATATTTTTCTCATAAGATTAAATGAGATAAGGTAAATCCACAGGTAAAAAAAAACAAAAATCGCATGTGTTGCCATTGCATTTTTACAATAGAAGCACATTGAAATCCTAATGCTTATTGCAGGAACTAAGGCTTTGCCAAAAAGTAATGCCGCATTTCATATCTCCTCAGAGTTATACGTAAGTCTTATCAAAGACCATGAAGTTTGATGGTACTCAGTATATTCCAATTTTTGGCTAATCATAAACCAGACAAAAATAAAAAAATATAAGGATGGCATTTATTCCTGCCTTTTTTTTATTAGGCCTCATGTAGACATCTGTTTTTGAGGAACATGCTCATCTGTGTTTTTCACCCATTATAGTCCATGGAGCTGGTCAAATGAATAAAAAATGAATAAAATGCACCTCTCGGGTACAAATAAAAGTCTATGAAAAAAGAACAGCACAGATTTGTTTTCAAGGGCGGTCTATTTTTTACTGTATACTAAGAATGACAAGTTTGGAATTTTCTTTTTGTTTGATTAAATACGACAAAAACGGATACCATACTTATAGTGGAAAATCTACACAAGGACCACACTGATGAAAAATTACCTCTTTTTTTTAATATGCAAAATAAGGACATCTCAAGGAAGCCTTATTAAAAATGCTGCAGACAGAGCTGTTATGTAATATAACAAGTAAAGCACTGTGCAAACAGTTTGATTTTTGGCACGTTTTTCCTCTCTCAATGTTAATTTTTAGAGAAAGTGGTGTCTTTTTAGATGCAGCATGCTCTAGGTGTAGTAATTTTTTTATTCACTCTAAGGGCTCGTTCATACAAACGTATACATCGGATGGGTGCTATCAAATTTTTAATCAGATAACACTCAGACCAATATTATTCAATGGGCTAATACTGTTACATGTTTTTTTCATTGACAGATTCCGACAGCATACCGTGATCACACTTTGAAATCGGATGCCAATCACCCATTCAATTATATAGGAGCGTGGAAAACATCGGTGCGATCGGATGGATTTCGCAGGCTCACGTAATGGAGATGAAAATGTCTTCACCTTCTCCTCACAGTATACTCCAATTCTGTTGTATGATGTGTAAGACTCATGCTGGTGTGGTAGTTGGAGGCAGGTATATCTCGCCCAGGTGTTTGTCCTATGTGAATTAGGCCACTCAGTATCTTCAGGGTGCTAATGGGTTAATGATTGCAGGAATAAAAGATGACCAGCTGGGGGTTTCCAGTGTCTGCCTGGGGCACACAGATTGCCTGCCTGTGTGAGACAAACGTGAGTGAAGAGCTGTGCTCAAGATCTGTGTGATGTTAGCTGGGTGGGAGAAGCCCCCCCAGTTGTTGAGATAGCAACATATTTGTTTAGTTAGTGCCGGACAGGCTAGGATTTATTTTTATGTTTTGCTTTGTTCATGTTGCTTTCACGTTAATAAATCTGACCTGAGGTCAGCCTGCTCAGAAACCTGCTGTACGCCTCAGATTCAATGCACAAACCACGTGACCTTTGACCCCAGCAAAGGCGATCCCAGAGTGTTTTGTCACATTGTGGTGGAGAACGCGGGCATACCGTGGCACAGGCGACAGCATGGAAGATGTGGTGAAAGCCTTAGTACAGTCCACTGCCGTACAGCAGCAGGCCACTGCCGCACAGCACGAAGCTAATCGCTTGATGGCCGCACAGCTGAAGGAGTTAGTGGACATGACGGTTGCAGACCATCAGCTTCTCCAACAGGTGGCGCAGCGCCTGGTGAGCATGCCTGACGCTGACCCGGAGGCAGAGTCCAGAAGGATCCATGTGAGTCGATACTGGCAAAAGCTGACTGCAGAAGATGACGTTGAGGCATACCTGACAACGTTTGAGCGGACGGCGTTGAGAGAGAAGTGGCCGAAGGCACGATGGGCCGATATGATCGCCCCGCTTCTCTCCGGCGAGGCCCAAAAAGCTTACCATGATTTGGACCCGGAGGTCGCTCAGGACTTTGTGAAACTGAAAGCTGAGATCCTGGCCCGGCTGGGTGTGACGACGGCTGTCCGGGCACAGAGGGTACATCAGTGGACATACCAGCAAGATAAACCGGCGCGGTCTCAGATGTTTGACCTGATCTACTTAACAAAGAAATGGCTGCAACCTGAGGTACTGACAATACCCGAAATAATCCAGCGGGTTGTCCTGGACAAGTACCAGAGAGTACTACCCTCAGCGCTGAAAAGGTGGGTAAGCCAAGGAAATCCCACGACAGCGGATCAACTTGTGGAGTTGGTCGAGCGTTATTCCGTGGCAGAAGGACTTCCCGACGACACCGCCAACCCCCAGTCTGTGCCTCCTCCTCGTGGAACCGGTAAGACTGTTCCAGGGACCACGGGTGAAGGAAAATCGCTTAAAACTGTGGGGGAGGAGTCCGGGACTGCTCGCACTCCGAGACCAAGAGTATTGGACGGTGGTCTCAGTAGGGGACCTGTTAGGTGTTTCCGCTGCCATGAGAAGGGTCATGTTTCTGCGAACTGTCCTGTTACCGCTGAACTCATGCAGTGCGACGTTATAGACTCTAGAAAACGCATGTCTTTGGTTACACAGCTAGTGAGTGTAAATGCGGGTCAAAATGATACAGTGAAACACCTGTGTGAATTATCTGTTGATGGGAAAAATGTTGTGGCATTACTAGACTCTGGAAGTGTGGTGACTCTGGTGAAAGCTAGTCTGGTGGCACTTCCGTCTGGTCCGTCTCACAAGTTTTCTGTGACGTGTGTGCATGGTGACACCCGCTCGTACTTAACAGCGGTCATATGGATTTCTACTCCCTATGGGTCAGTGCAGCACAAAGTGGGACTCGTTCCCGCATTGTTGCAGGATGTAATCCTGGGCAGGGATTTTCCCTATTTCTGGCAGTTGTGGGAGAATCAGTTGCTCCTTCACGGTAGTTGTACCCGTGAATCTTCTCCCATGCCATCTGGAGGTCCCGAGTCCCTAGAGGAGACCCCACAGGAAGATGTTGCTGGGGAGGTTAGTGAATCTAACCTTCAGTACCCCTTCTCCGTCATGGCGGGGGAAACGGAGGAAACTGAGGAACCTCAGCGAGAGGCGGAGGCAGACAGCCATCCGGCACCCTGCCTGCCAGATTTGGGAGTCCAGGTGGATGACTTCCACAGCGAGCAAATGAAAGATCCTACCTTGACTCCGGCTAGGAAAAATGTAAAAATGATAGATGGGGTACCCATAGAACCTGACACTAGGCTAGCGTACCTGTATATGGTTCTTGAAAATGATTTGCTCTACCAGGTAGAAAAAAAAGGGGAAGACACAGTGCAATGGTTAGTGGTACCCAAACCTTATCGGCGGAAGGTACTGGATTTGGCCCACGGACATATAATGGGGGGACATCTGGGGGTACAGAAAACCACAGAAAGGATATTGCATTGTTTTGTGTGGCCTGGAATACATTGTGATGTGCGTAACTATTGTGAGTCCTGTCCAGAGTGCCAAATCGCGGCCCCTAAATCTCAGTTCCGTAGCCCTTTGGTACCCCTTCCTATCATCGGGGTCCCTTTTGAGAGAATTGGGATGGATTTGGTTGGGCCCCTTCCCCGATCCGCACGTGGGCACCAACATATCCTCGTCATCGTGGACTATGCCACTCGTTACCCGGAAGCCGTCCCTTTGCGTAACACAGCTACCAAGACGATCGCCAAGGAATTGGTACAAGTGTTTAGTCGGGTGGGAATTCCAAAACAGATACTCACCGACCAGGGGACTCCCTTTATGTCGAGGGTAATGAAGGAGCTCTGCAGGCTCTTACAAATAGACCCGTTGCGTACGTCTGTCTATCACCCTCAAACAGATGGCCTGGTTGAGCGCTTCAACAAAACCTTAAAACAGATGCTCCGGAAGGCGATAGACAAAGATGGGAAGAACTGGGATTACTTGTTACCCTATTTGCTGTTTGCCATTAGGGAAGTTCCCCAGTCTTCCACAGGGTTTTCGCCTTTCGAACTGTTGTACGCCCGTCGTCCCCGAGGACTGCTGGACGTCGCAAAAGAAACCTGGGAAGGCCAAGTCACTCCCTTTAAAACGTTGATTGACCATGTAACACAAATGCAGGATCGTATTGCCGCTGTCATGCCCATTGTTAGGGACCATATGTTACAGGCCCAGGGAGCCCAGAGGCAAAGTTATGATAGAGGCGCTAAGGTCCGTACATTTGCACCCGGCGATAGGGTGTTGGCCCTAATCCCTACGGTGGATAGTAAATTCCTGGCGAAATGGCAGGGCCCATTTGAGGTCCAAGAAAGAGTTGGTGAAGTGAACTATAAAGTGTACCAGCCAGGTAAGAGAAAACCGGAACAGATTTATCATGTGAATCTGATAAAATCCTGGAAAGACCGCTCTGCCCTAACGGCGGATCTGCCCCGTCTGGTTTGTTCACCTACTGTACCGGAGGTGCAGGTTGCCGAGACTCTCTCAGAACGACAAAAATCTGAGGTTAAGCAATTTTTGTTACAGAACCGACAGGTTTTCTTCAAAAAACCTGGCCGGACTAATTTGGTGAAACATGAGATTGTCACAGAGCCTGGCGTCACTGTTCATGTGAAGCCCTACCGGATTCCGGAAGCCCGCCATGAAGCCGTCTCCCGGGAAGTAATGGCAATGTTGGACTTAGGAGTCATTGAGGAGTCGCACAGCGCCTGGTCCAGTCCAATTGTGTTGATACCTAAACCGGATGGCTCCATCCGGTTTTGTAATGACTTTAGGAAACTGAATGCAGTTTCTAAATTTGATGCATACCCTATGCCCCGGGTCGATGAGTTGATCGACCGGCTTGGTAAAGCCCAATACATTACGACCCTGGATTTAAAAAAGGGGTACTGGCAGATTCCTCTGGCCGAGGCGGCCAGAGAGAAGACGGCATTTGCTACACCAGAAGGTCTGTTCCAGTATGTCTATATGCCATTTGGACTTCACGGAGCTCCCGCAACGTTCCAGAGATTGATGGATCGAGTCTTGAGGCCTCACAGACAGTATGCTTCTGCCTACCTGGATGACATCGTAATTTACAGCATGGACTGGGAAACTCATCTCCAGAAGGTACAAGTGGTGATTGATGACCTGCGAGATGCAGGTTTAATGGCAAACCCCAAGAAATGCCACATCGGGCTTGAAGAAGCACGATACTTGGGCTACGTGATTGGCCGAGGAGTGGTTAAACCCCAGATCGACAAAATACAGGCAATTCAGGGCTGGCCACAACCAGTGAACAAAAAACAAGTACAGGCTTTCCTGGGGATTGCTGGCTATTATCGCCGGTTCATACCCAATTTTGCAGCCATGGCTACTCCCTTGACGGATCTTACCAAGGGGAAGGGTCCCGTGATGGTAAAATGGACCTCAGCTGCTGAAGAGGCCTTCCACAGCCTGAAACGGGCTTTGTGCTCTCAGCCCGTACTAGTGACTCCTGATTTCAGCAGCGAGTTTGTGGTACAAACTGATGCCTCTGATACTGGTGTCGGAGCTGTACTTTCCCAGGTGAGGGACGGAGTCGAATACCCGGTCCTCTATCTCAGTCGGAAACTGAATGTACATGAGCAGAGGTATGCGGTGGTTGAAAAAGAGTGCCTAGCCATTAAATGGGCTCTCGACTCCCTCAAGTATTACCTGGCCGGTAGGAAGTTTAGGCTGGTCACAGACCATGCCCCTCTCAAGTGGATGCACCTCCACAAAGACCGTAATAGTCGGGTAACCCGGTGGTTCCTTGCCCTGCAGGCTTACTCTTTTATGGTGGAGCACCGACCTGGGGTGCAGATGGGGAACGCCGATGCCCTATCCCGAGTGCACTGTTTCAAAAGTGTTCTTGCTCGACCGGAGTGATCTGAGCAAGGGGAGGGGGGATATGTAAGACTCATGCTGGTGTGGTAGTTGGAGGCAGGTATATCTCGCCCAGGTGTTTGTCCTATGTGAATTAGGCCACTCAGTATCTTCAGGGTGCTAATGGGTTAATGATTGCAGGAATAAAAGATGACCAGCTGGGGGTTTCCAGTGTCTGCCTGGGGCACACAGATTGCCTGCCTGTGTGAGACAAACGTGAGAAGAGCTGTGCTCAAGATCTGTGTGATGTTAGCTGGGTGGGAGAAGCCCCCCCAGTTGTTGAGATAGCAACGTATTTGTTTAGTTAGTGCCGGACAGGCTAAGATTTATTTTTATGTTTTGCTTTGTTCATGTTGCTTTCACGTTAATAAATCTGACCTGAGGTCAGCCTGCTCAGAAACCTGCTGTACGCCTCAGATTCAATGCACAAACCACGTGACCTTTGACCCCAGCAAAGGCGATCCCAGAGTGTTTTGTCACAGATGGTATCGGATCACATTATGCTGACACTCTGATCAAACTCTGATTAGAGTTTGATCAAAGTGTCATTTGCATAATAGGCCCGATTCTCTCGGATGAGAGAGTCTATGGCTGTCTGACTATAGCCCAATTCATTAAAAAAAACATAATATGTTGATATAAAGTGTTTAGTGCCGTTTTCTGAAACTCAGCATCTGCCCATTGAGCACGGAAATTGTGCATGTGCATTGCCATAGTTTACAATAGAGTCTATCCACCTACAGCCACATTTAGGATAATAACGCAATGCAGTCTGCAGATGACATTGTACTAAACAAGGACCCACAACTTTACAGAGATATTGGTGCTAATCTACTTATATCAATATATTAGTAAGGGACTTGTAATGCAATTTTAAGCATATTTTTTGAAATAATTATAAAGTGTCCAACGACTTTAAGAAAATGTTTCAGTTTTGACAACCCAATTCCATACTGCTTGTCAGAGAGAGTCCAGCTGTATATCTAAGAGGATTGGTCATTGATTATGCATCCTCATTTGAAATTATTTCCAAAGAAATAAAATCAGCTATAATCAACCATAAATCTCATACTATAAGAGAGATTTCTCTACCTAAATGCACCGGAATAGAGCAAATAAATAAAAAATTAAACTGCCTTCCATGATTGGCATCATATTTCTTATGTTTTTAGACACTTTCTTTGACTTGTCCTACAAGGGTGTGTGGCTTGGATGAAATTTGGTATGGTTTGGTGGGAAACTGTTTGGCATTATAGGCAACACTGTGCACCAAAAAATATGCATAATTGTGGCACAAAGTAAACCATCTAGTACATGGCGTAAACTTAGACTACACAATTTAAAGATATGACATATTTATCATACATCCTGAACCACTATGATAAATCTTTTAGGACTGTTTAGACTATGACTCGATTCATCAAGACCGGCAGTGTTCATGCCAATCTTGATAAGTGTGCGCTTTGGTTCAGATGCTTCTGACTCATTAAAAGGTGCATGCCTCTTACTGAATAGAGAGTATCTACCAAGTGGCATTCTCCTCCATTTTAAAAGTTGCAAAATGTTTGCACAAACCTGTATTCTGCAAAAAATTTAGCGACTTTTCAAACTGATTTACTCCAGAATATTTGCGTAATCGCTTTGATGAATCAGGACCTGTGTTTACACTCAGAGGCTAAATTCAAATTTCCATGAGCCATGGTCTATTTAGGGACCAAGATGTACAGGCTGGCCTTGGTCTGACTAGTTAAGTTTGTGTTGGCTGATTGTTGGTGATTCTCGAAATCACAGTCCCTATACGGACTCTGTTATCATGAATGTTTGAATTTGGCATAAAAATTTGACACTATTAATAAATAGGCTACTGTAATGTCAGTAAACACTTCACAGATCCGCTTGACTCCCAAGCAAGAACTCCCTATACTAGGTATTTACATAAGGAAGATGTGTTGCAGACATTGCTAACATACATGAAATGGTCTTGCAGAAATCCATGCACTTGTTGCAGAAACAACCTCTTTGGAATAAATGGGAAATCTTTTAAGAAATACATAATAATACATATAGAATGGTTTGTCTATCACATACTTCCATCCCACATACCTGCCCAGGAAAATGTAAAAGTTCCATAATAACATTTTATTTAGAATGGAGGCCTTCTTGTTCATGAAGAAACCTAGTCTTACTTTTGTGAAGGATAGACATAATGACCACAGTAGTGGCCATCCACATAGAACAAAAGGCGACAGATAGTAAGCCTGAAATAACAAATCTTTGGCTAGACTTCATTGCAAACAATAAAGAACACAAATCTTTCATTTTGAAAATGTACTGTATGTAACACTAATGATATTGTGTAGATGAGGTTACAGCATTTTTGTCTGATTTAATACATGTGAAATATGGTTACCTTTAAAAAAGTGATGACAAGAAATGAGCAGAGCACCACATAAAAAGCATCCCAAGGATCCAAATATTCCAAGCCAGCAAGACCAGCCAAATTTATATTGGATTCCCAAAAATACATTGTTTATAATCAAGCTTGAACGTTCCACATAAACGTCAATGGCGTACCACACAGAGCCAATGATCCCGGGAACACCTGGAGGAAAAGTGCCACAGAAAACACAAGCATATTATACAATACCGAAAATTTAGATTAGTTATATATATTGTAGACGAATCATAAGTATGAATGTGGAAGGAACATGAAAAATAATAATAAAAATTAAATAAATGCCTACAAGAGCCACAGCCAGCTCACCGTTGCATGTAAAGAAGCTGCGGAAACACCATCACGTGTTTCTCGACGCAAGCAGTGAATAGCCAGGCCTTTCCCCGGGAAGGAACAACCACGGGAAGGGCAGCATCCTATGAAGGAAAGCCACCTATGCCAAGCATGGTATCCATCCACAGACAGCTGTTTCGGGGTTTTTGCCCCTCATCAGTGTGGAGTAGGAATCTGGCTATTAGGAGCAGTGCCTAGTAAAAAGGCTATAAAGGCATAGGATGCTGCCCTTCCCGTGGTTGTTCCTTCCCGGGGAAAGGCCTGGCTATTCACTGCTTGCGTCGAGAAACACGTGATGGTGTCTCCGCGGTGTTGGATGTTTTGGTCTCCCCGAGGCCAATCATCTGTGCCTTTATAGCCTTTTCACTAGGCACTGCTCCTAATAGCCAGATTCCTACAGGTGCACGGAACTCCGTCTTGACTTGGACGAGTAGTAATGAGAAATGAAACGAAAGGTAATGTTCCAGCTCCTTAAAATCAATTATTCTTTATTATTCCATTAAAAATTTCTTCACCTGTATAAATCCTTGCACAAGTGAATTGCGTACATGTAGAAAAAGAAGGATAAATGCGACCCGTTTCGATCTAATAAGATCTTATGCAAGGACTAAGATCTTATTAGATCCAAACACGTCGCATTTATCCTTTTTTTTTCTACATGTACACAATTCACTTGTGCAAGGATTTATACAGATGAATACATTTTTAATGGAATAATAAAGAATCATTGACTTTAAGGAGCTGGAACATTACCTTTCTTTTCATTTCTCATGAAAAATAATGTTCACATTAAAGGGGTTATCCACTACGCTAACCTGATTATGCCATAAATGTAAAACAAAAGACACCCATATAACTTTTACGCTGTATTTTATTGGGTTTCTGCTCTCTTGCCATGAGCTCAGATAGTTCAATAGTTTTTTCCTTTCCCTTGGCTTCTTTCCTACATAGCCTATCATTCCTTTCACTAGCCAGCATTTTTATCATGGACCCTGTAATTCTGCCAAAACCTCTCTCTACTTACCAGCTCCATATCGCCACTCACACAGATTCACACTAGGATCCTTTAAAGAGAACCTGTCAGCAGGATTTAGCCCTTTAACACTAGAAGTCCCAGAAATTTCGAACTCCAAAGGTTCCAAAGGTAGAAATGTTAAATGACCCCTCTCTGGGACTTCTAGTGTTAAACTCAAAGCATGACTAAATTATTATGCTGCTTGCAAGTACTTTCCGTTTCAGGAAAGCATCCACTAAAATAGCACTGTGATGCTAATTAATATGATATCTGATGTGACAGGATCTACTCAGTGGCTGCTGAATACTCACCTTATGAAGTTTTCGGAATATTACATCTTATGTGATTCAGGGCGGGACATGGGGCAGGGTCTTCTTCTTGTTCTCCGCCCCCCACCAGCTTCCTCTGTTTCTTGTTAAGGTCATTGATTATTTCTTTTGAAAATTAGGGTCTGCCATCATCATTGTGTGGATGGGAGCTGGCATTCTGTGTGCAGGACTGCAATACAATGCTACTGGAGGAGGCGCAGGTGCAAATCGAGATTTTAAGTCTGAACGGAGCCAAAATCTTGATCTACTCATGCGCTCATGCGTTCCCACTGCACACGCACTACCCACAAAGGAGGCAGTTTATTAAATAATCAGTGACCAAAACAAGAAACAGAGGAGACTGGTGGAGAACGAAAAGACCCTGCCCCACATCCCGCCCCAAAGCATACTGGAACACAGCAGAAGTCAGTTTCTGAAAACTTCATAAGGTAGTCACTTAGCAGCTCCCTTCACATCAGGTATCATATTATATCAGCATCACAGTGCCAATATAGCAATGCGTTTAGTTTATGGGGCTAAATCCTGCTGACAGGTTCTCTTTAAACAGGAGAATACTATAGACAAGTCACGTTCACAAGCTCCATAAGTACAGTATCAAGCACCACACACTTCCAGGAATAGTAGTAAAGCTCATCATTTTTCCTTATTCAACACTTACTGACACGTTTACTGACATACAGAAATGCCAAGTGCTTGTGACTAGGGTTGAGCGAAACGGGTCGTTCATTTTCAAAAGTCGCCGACTTTTGGCAAAGTCGGGTTTCATGAAACCCGATCCGACCCCTGTGCGGGGTCGGCCATGCGGTACGCGACTTTCGCGCCAAAGTCGCGTTTCAATGACGCGAAAAGCGCCATTTCTCAGACAATGAAGGTAAACGCAGAGTGTGGGCAGCGTGATGACATAGGTCCTGGTCCCCACCATCTTAGAGAAGGGCATTGCAGTGATTGGCTTGCTGTCTGCGGCGTCACAGGGGCTATAAAGGGGAGTTCCCGCCGACCGCCATGTTACTGCTGCTGATCTGAGCTTAGGGAGAGGTTGCTGCCGCTTCGTCAGAAGCAGGGATAGCGTTAGGCAGGGTCCATTAACCACCAAACCGCTTGTGCTGTAGCGATTTCCACTGCCCAACACCACCTTCGGTGTGCAGGGACAGTGGAAGCTACATTTTCTTTTTTTTTTCCCTCAGCGCTGTAGCTCATTGGGCTGCCCTAGAAGGCTCCCTGATAGCTGCATTGCTGTGTGTACGCCGCTGTGCAAACCAACTGCTTTTTTCAAAGCACAAATCCTCTTGTTCATTCCTTTCTGTCTGCACAGCTATCTTTTTGGTTTGTACACACTTTTTATTTAATTTGTGCATCAGTCCACTCCTTATTGCTGCCTGCCATACCTGGCTGAGATTACTGCAGGGAGATAGTAATTGAAGGACACTCCCTGTTTTTTTTTTTTTTTTTGTGGGAGATTAAGATTGACATTTCTGCTAGAGTGCCATCCCTGTCTGTGCCATCTCTCACTCAGTGGGCCATAGAAAGCCTATTTATTTTTTTGCTTGATTTGGGTTATAAAATCTACCTGAAAAAATCGCTACATCAATCAGTGGGAGAAAAATATTGGCCTCAGGGCTTGTGTGCCACTCTTGACTCCTGTGTGCATCATCACTCACTCAGTGGGCCATAGAAAGCCTATTTATTTTTTTGCTTGATTTTGGTTCTAAAATCTACCTGAAAAAATCACTACATCAATCAGTGGGAGAAAAATATTGGCCTCAGGGCTTGTGTGCCACTCCTGACTCCTGTGTGCATCACCACTCACTCAGTGGGCCATAGAAAGCCCTTTTTTTTTTTTTTTTTTGCTTTATTTGGGTTCTAAATTCTACCTGAAAAAATCAATAAATCAATCAGTGGGAGATTAATATTGGCCTTTGGGCTTGTGTGCCAGTCCTAAGCGTGCCATCTCTCTCTCTCAGATAGTGGGCCATAGAAAGCCTATTTATTTTTTTTTTTTTTTATTGGGTTTATAAATTTTCCCTGGAAAAAAAAAAAAAAAGTGGGAGATTAATATTGGCCTCTGGGCTTGTGTGCCAGTCCTGAGCATGCCATCTCTCTCACAAATAGTGGGCCATAGAAAGCCTATTTATTTTTTTTTTTTTGGTTTTATAAATTCTCCCTTAAAAAAAAAAGGGAGATTAATATTGGCCTTTGGGCTTGTGTGCCAGTCCTAAGCGTGCCATCTCTCTCTGTCTCTCAGATAGTGGGCCATAGAAAGCCTATTTATTATTTTTTTTATTGGGTTTATAAATTTTCCCTGGAACAAAAAAAAAAAAGTGGGAGATAAATATTGGCCTCTGGGCTTGTGTGCCACTCCTGACTCCTGTGTGCGTCATCTCTCACTCAGTGGGCCATAGAAAGCCTTTTTTTGTTTTATTTGTTTTCTAAATTCTCCCTGAAAAAATCATTTTATTCTATTATTTTTTTTTCCTAAAGTCTCCCTTAAAAAAAAAAAAAATCAAATCAGTGGGAGATTAATATTTACATTTGTGCTTCAGTGACAGTCCTGCGTGTGTGGCATCTCTCTCATTTGTTGCCACCAACAACAGAGTGTGTAACATTGAGACCACAACGAAAATCAGGCACACTCACCTGTAAAGGGGTAGCTAAATCATACTGAAGTTATAGCTCACCGTGTAATTGGTGTGACAGCAACAAATACCGTTAGTTTGTATACGTTTTTAAAACAATGAGGAAGTATGGTGGAAGAGGTCGTGGCCGGGGGCGTTCATTGTCAGCTGGTAATGAGGGTAGTAGTAGTGGTGGAGCATCAGCTGGTCGTGGGAAAAAAAATATTGCACCTAAGTCTGGAGCTGTGGAGCCAGGTTCGTCGTCTGGCTACACAAGGCCGCGAACGCTCCCTTTTCTGGGAGTAGGAAAACCGCTTTTAAAGCCGGAGCAGCAAGAGCAAGTTTTGGCTTATCTTGCTGACTCAGCCTCTAGCTCTTTTGCCTCCTCTCGTGAAACTGGTAAATGTCAAAGCAGCGCGTCGTTAGTGGATGTTCACGGTCAGGGACAAGTCGCTTCCTTGTCCTCTTCAGCAAAAACAACAACAGAGAAGAATGCAGCAGGCGACACAACGGGTTACTCCATGGAGCTCTTTACACATACCGTCCCTGGCTTAGAAAGTGAAGCAGTTAACAGTCCATGCCCATTACAAGTTGAATCTGACATGGAGTGCACTGATGCACAGCCACAGCCAGACTACTATGCTGGTCCTTTGACTCAGACCACAACATTGCCCTCGCAAGGTGCTGATCAAGAATCAGACCCTGATGAGACTATGTTGCCCCATCACGAACGCTATACCACCGACCGACATGGTGACACAGACGAAGTTGCACACGAGCTACAAGAAGAGGTAATAGATGACCCAGTTCTTGACCCCGATTGGCAGCCATTGGGGGAACAGGGTGCAGGCGGCAGCAGTTCTGAAGCGGAGGAGGAGGGGCCGCAGCAGGCATCAACATCGCAACAGGTTCCATCTGCCAGGCCCGTATCTTGCCCAAAACGCGTGGCAAAGCCAAAACCTGTTGGAGGACAGCGTGGCCATCCGGTTAAAGCTCAGTCTGCAATGCCTGAAAAGGTATCCGATGCAAGAAAGAGTGCAGTCTGGCATTTTTTTAAACAACATCCAATTGATCAGCGCAAAGTCATCTGTCAAAAATGTTCAACTACCTTAAGCAGAGGACAGAATCTGAAAAGTCTCAATACAAGTTGCATGCATAGACATTTAACCACCATGCATTTGCAAGCCTGGACTAACTACCAAACGTCCCTTAAGGTTGTAGCACCCTCGGCCAATGAAGCTAGTCAGCAACGCAACATCCCTTCCGGCAGTGTAGGGCCACCATTTTCCGCACAACCTGCAGTATCTGTGCAGGTTTCTTTGCCAGGCCAAAGCAGTCAGGGTCAGGGAATCACCAGTTTCGTAGTAGGAAACACTGCATCTAGGGCACCGGTGGCAACAATACCATCTCCCACCGTCTCTCAGTCTGCCATGTCCACCGGCACCCCCGCTAGTTCCACGATCTCCAGCTCTCCAGTCCAGCTCACCCTACATGAGACTATGGTTAGAAAAAGGAAGTACTTAGCCTCGCATCCACGTACACAGGGTTTGAACGCACACATAGCTAGACTAATCTCGTTAGAGATGATGCCCTACCGGTTAGTTGAAAGTGAAGCTTTCAAAGCCCTGATGGACTACGCTGTACCACGCTACGAGCTACCCAGTCGACACTTTTTTTCCAGAAAAGCCATCCCAGCCCTCCGCCAGCATGTTAAAGAGCGCATCGTCCATGCACTCAGGCAATTTGTGAGCACAAAGGTGCACCTGACAACAGATGCATGGACCAGTAGGCATGGCCAGGGACGTTACGTGTCCATCACGGCACACTGGGTAAATGTGGTGGATGCAGGGTCCACAGGGGACAGCAAGTTTGGGACAGTTCTGCCTAGCCCACGGTCTAGGAAACAATTGGCTGTAGCCGTTCGCACCCCCTCCTCCTCCTCTTCGTCCTCCTGCAGAAGCGAGAGCTCGTCCACAGACCGCAGTCGCACAACCACTCCATCCGCAGCTGCCACTGTTGCACACCAGGTCTCCCATTATGGGGCAGCTACTGGCAAACGTCAGCAGGCTGTATTGGCTATGAAGTGTTTGGGCGACAACAGACACACCGCGGAAGTTCTGTCCGAGTTCTTGCAGAAAGAAACGCAGTCGTGGCTGGGCACTGTAGATCTTGAGGCAGGCAAGGTAGTGAGTGATAACGGAAGGAATTTCATGGCTGCCATCTCCCTTTCCCAACTGAAACACATTCCTTGCCTGGCTCACACCTTAAACCTGGTGGTGCAGTGCTTCCTGAAAAGTTATCCGGGGTTATCCGACCTGCTCCTCAAAGTGCGTGGACTTTGCTCACATATCCGCCGTTCGCCCGTACACTCCAGCCGTATGCAGACCTATCAGCGTTCTTTGAACCTTCCCCAGCATCGCCTAATCATAGATGTTGCAACAAGGTGGAACTCAACATTGCACATGCTTCAGAGACTGTGTGAACAGAGGCGGGCTGTTATGTTTTTGTGGGAGGATACACATACACGGGCAGGCAGTAGGATGGCAGACATGGAGTTGTCAGGTGTGCAGTGGTCGAAGATTCAAGACATGTGTCAAGTCCTTCAGTGTTTTGAGGAATGCACACGGCTGGTTAGTGCAGACAACGCCATAATAAGCATGAGCATCCCCCTAATGCGTCTGCTGATGCAAAGTTTGACGCACATAAAGGATCAGGCGTCTGCAGCTGAGGAAGAGGAAAGCCTTGATGACAGTCAGCCATTGTCTGGCCAGGGCAGTGTACAGGACGAGGTAGCGGGCGAAGAGGAGGAGGAGGACGAGGAGGATGATGGGGATGATTATATTTTTAATGAGGAAGCTTTTCCGGGGCCACTGGAAATTGGTGGCGCGGCAAGGCCGGGTTCTGGTTTTTTGAGGGACACAAGTGACGTGGATTTGCCTGAAACTGCCCCTCAACCAAGCACAACCGCAGATTTGAGAACTGGAACTTTGGCCCACATGGCGGATTATGCCTTACGTATCCTCAAAAGGGACACACGCATAACTAAAATGATGAATGATGACGATTACTGGTTGGCCTGCCTCCTTGATCCTCGCTATAAAGGCAAATTGCAAAATATAATGCCACATGAGAACTTGGAACTAATATTAGCAACCAAACAATCAACTCTTGTTGACCGTTTGCTTCTGGCATTCCCTGCACACAGCGCCCGTGATCGTTCTCACACGAGCTGCAGGGGCCAGCAGACCAGAGGAGTTAGAGGGGCAGAAATCAGAAGTGGCGTTGGCCAGAAGGGTTTTCTGACCAGGTTGTGGAGTGATTTTGCTATGACCGCAGACAGGACAGGTACTGCACCATCAATTCAAAGTGACAGGAGACAACATTTGTCCAGTATGGTTACAAACTATTTTTCATCCCTTATCGATGTTCTCCCTCAACCGTCATTCCCATTTGATTACTGGGCATCAAAATTAGACACCTGGCCAGAATTGGCAGAATATGCATTGCAGGAGCTTGCTTGCCCGGCAGCTAGTGTCCTATCAGAAAGAGTATTCAGTGCTGCAGGTTCAATACTAACAGAAAAAAGGACTCGTCTGGCTACCCAAAATGTAGATGATCTAACCTTCATTAAAATGAACCACAACTGGATTTCGAAATCTTTTGCCCCACCTTGCCCGGCTGACACCTAGCTTTCCTATGAAAAGGTCTTGCCTGTGGACTATTCTGAATGCCTTTTCCAATCTCGTAATTTTCTGCACCTGATTGTCCAGCATACGACATGTTTACACCTCACTAAATGGCTAAACTCCCCACACGGGGCCGTGGTATCGACACTTGGCGACAGCACCCGTGAGAGTGCAGTTTGTCTGAAGAGGTGGGTGAGCCCGCTTTTGGTCGACGGCACTGCCACTGGGTCCCTCCTAGTACAATAAAGTGTCTCTGGCGGTGGTGGTGCGCACCCAACGTCAGACACACCGTTGTAATATGAGGGGCCCTGGGCCTGTACCGCCGGCCACAAGACAGTTTCCCCCCACCCCAGCTCAAACAGTGCTCTACCACTTGCAAAATTATCTCACAGCTCCACCAATGTTTAGTCTATGCGCTGACATCCTTCAATGCCTGCCACTGACAATACCATTGTATTGACATTTTTGTTATGTTAGGCCTTCGATGCCTGTCTGTGGTCACTCCTTCCACTAGGCCTCCACTGACCACACCACTGCTGCCCGTGTACCCCTGTAACCAATTTAAAATTGCCTACAGCCATGTGTTATTATTTTAGGCCTTCGATGCCTTTCTGCGGTGACTCCTTCCACTAGGCCTCCACTGACCACACCACTGCTGCCCGTGTACCCCTGGAACCAATTTAAAATTGCCTACAGCCATGTGTTATTATTTTAGGCCTTCGATGCCTGTCTGCGGTCACTCCTTCCACTAGGCCTCCACTGACCACACCACTGCTGCCCGTGTACCCCTGGAACCAATTTAAAATTGCCTACAGCCATGTGTTATTATTTTAGGCCTTCGATGCCTGTCTGCGGTCACTCCTTCCACTAGGCCTCCACTGACCACACCACTGCTGCCCGTGTACCCCTGGAACCAATTTAAAATTGCCTACAGCCATGTGTTATTATTTTAGGCCTTCGATGCCTGTCTGCGGTCACTCCTTCCACTAGGCCTCCACTGACCACACCACTGCTGCCCGTGTACCCCTGGAACCAATTTAAAATTGCCTACAGCCATGTGTTATTATTTTAGGCCTTCGATGCCTGTCTGCGGTCACTCCTTCCACTAGGCCTCCACTGACCACACCACTGCTGCCCGTGTACCCCTGGAACCAATTTAAAATTGCCTACAGCCAGCCCAATTTTTTTTATTTTAGGCCTTCGATGCCTGTCTGTGGTCCATTCTTTCTACTACTACTACACTGACCAGGGCACTGCTGCCCGTGTACCCCTGGAACCAATTTAAAATTGCCTACAGCCATGTGTTATTATTTTAGGCCTTCGATGCCTGTCTGTGGTCACTCCTTCCACTAGGCCTCCACTGACCACACCACTGCTGCCCGTGTACCCCTGGAACCAATTTAAAATTGCCTACAGCCATGTGTTATTATTTTAGGCCTTCGATGCCTGTCTGCGGTGACTCCTTCCACTAGGCCTCCACTGACCACACCACTGCTGCCCGTGTACACCTGGAACCAATTTAAAATTGCCTACAGCCATGTGTTATTATTTTAGGCCTTCGATGCCTGTCTGCGGTCACTCCTTCCACTAGGCCTCCACTGACCACACCACTGCTGCCTGTGTACCCCTGGAACCAACATCAGAAAATATAAAAATAAGTATTTTGCTTATAAAAAAGAAAATACTGGAGAGATATCAAATGCAGACATTTTAACATTAAAAACAAACACATACAACAAAAATCTGGTACAGTACTAAAAATGGCCACCAGCTACAATAACTTTCTCCTGCAAGTAGTTAACTGAAAGGTTTTTTCAATTTTAAACACAGATATGGCATCCACCGAGTGTTGTCCTGTCGCGTCTTCTTTATATTATTGCCAAGAAGATGCAAAACAATGAAAATAATAAAATCATTATTTACCAAAAAAATAGAGTAAGTCAAAACCACATTGCAAATAAACATTCATTACAAATAAAGAAGCAGGGCGCGTCCGAGGGTGAGTATATACCTAATAAGAATATAATCACCCTCGGACGCACCTTACTTCTTTCCGACAGCCTTCCTTCCTAAGAATCAGCCCTTCCGTGGTGTAGAGAGAGGGTTTGTTACACTCCAAGGTGTTCCCCAGGTTGCCTTTCCTGAGCTTCGCTCTTCCGGCTCTCATTTAGTAGTTGTTGGAAACTACGCTGCATTGGGCCTACAAATTGGGTATGGGGTGTAGAGAGATGGTGTGTTCCACTCCAAGGTGTTCCCCAGGTTGCCTTTCCTGAGCTTCGATCTTCCGGCTCTCGTTTAGTAGTTGTTGGAAATTACGCTGCATTAGGCCTACAAATTGGGTATGGGGTGTAGAGAGATGGTGTGTTCCACTCCAAGGTGTTCCCCAGGTTTCCTCGCTAATGCTTCGATCATCATGCTCTCGTTTAGTAGTTGTTGGAAACTACGCTGCATTAGGCCTACAAATTGGGTATGGGGTGTAGAGAGATGGTGTGTTCCACTCCAAGGTGTTCCCCAGGTTTCCTCTCCATTGCTTCGATCTTCATGCTCTCGTTTAGTAGTTGTTGGAAACTACGCTGCATTAGGCCTACAAATTGGGTATGGGGTGTAGAGAGATGGTGTGTTACACTCCAAGGTGTTCCCCAGGTTTCCTCTCCATTGCTTCGATCTTCCGGCTCTCGTTTAGTAGTTGTTGGAAACTACGCTGCATTAGGCCTACAAATTGGGTATGGGGTGTAGAGAGATGGTGTGTTACACTCCAAGGTGTTCCCCAGGTTTCCTCTCCATTGCTTCGATCTTCCGGCTCTCGTTTAGTAGTTGTTGGAAACTACGCTGCATTAGGCCTACAAATTGGGTATGGGGTGTAGAGAGATGGTGTGTTCCACTCCAAGGTGTTCCCCAGGTTGCCTTTCCTGAGCTTCGATCTTCCGGCTCTCGTTTAGTAGTTGTTGGAAACTACGCTGCATTAGGCCTACAAATTGGGTATGGGGTGTAGAGAGATGGTGTGTTCCACTGTAGAGAGATGGTGTGTTCCACTCCAAGGTGTTCCCCAGGTTTCCTCGCCAATGCTTCGATCATCATGCTCTCGTTTAGTAGTTGTTGGAAACTACGCTGCATTAGACCTACAAATTGGGTATGGGGTGTAGAGAGATGGTGTGTTCCACTCCAAGGTGTTCTCCAGGTTGCCTTTCCTGAACTTCTATTTTCAGGCTCTCATTAAATTGTGGTTAAACGGAACAACTGCATTTGGCGTACTAGTTGGTTTGGGGCCTACTATCGGTGTCTGCCGCTCCTTGCTGTTCTCCTGGTTTCCTGTCCTGAAATTCCGTTTTCAGGCGCTCGTTAAGTAGTTGTTAATGTTAGACTGCATTTGGCCTACTAGTTGGGTTGGGGCCTACTATCGGTGTCTGCCACTCCTTGCTGTTCTCCTCCACTGAACAAAGCTGTGCCGCCTGTTTACTACTGTTGCCAATTTTGAACTGCATTTCGACTACTTACTGATTTGGGCCTACTCTCTGTGTCAGCCTCTCATTCCAGTTGTCCTCCACTGCAATGCCCCCTGATTAGTCCTGTGTTACCAATTTTGAACTGCATTTAGCCCACTTTATTCTTTGGGCCTATATCTGTGTTTCCTCCTCATCCTGCCCATTGCCCAGCCAGTGATAGATGAGTCTGCTGGTACATTGACCCATAACGCAACATTTCCCGTGCACGCTACACTGCAAGATTGTGACCCTGCTGAAAGTCAGGTCCCCCTTCCCGCATACCATACCACCTTACACGGGGACAAACAGGAAGGTGCAGATGAAAGTGCAGGTTCCTTCATCAGGTGGGGGGAGGAATACTAGTTGGCGACGTCACTGGCACAGGTCCTCTCATGGTACGCAAAAGTGTTGCTGCCGGTGGGAGGCGCCCCCGCCGTGCAAACACACCGCTGTACTTTGAGGGGCCCTGTGCCAGTGCCAATGCCAACGAGTGGGCCCCCCTGCTTGCTCAGGTTCACAGCACTTGCAAAGTTGAAATACTTACCTCTCCCTGCTCCACTGCCGTGACGTGGTCCAGATTTCCTGGGCCCACTAATTACTTGAACCAGCCCTACCCACTACAACTTTAGCCAAATGACCCCCAATTTCAAATGCCTTCCAATTATTATAAGGTAAATTACGCTTGACAAGCTTCATTAAGAAGAATGGATGGTTTTGACATTAAAATGGGCACTCTAGGTGTTTTCCTGGCCCCCACTCACTGCCGACTATGCTGCCCCATTGACTTGCATTGGGTTTCGTGTTTCGGTCGATCCCGACTTTACGTCATAATCGGCCGATTTCACTCGACCCGACTTTTGAGATAGTCGGGTTTCGCGAAACCCGGCTCGACTCTAAAAAGGTCAAGGTCGCTCAACTCTACTTGTGACATCTCTTCGGAATCCAGAATCCAAAACACTGAGTTAGGGAAATTTGGAAGGATCTGATGTGACAACACATGAAATAAGAGAAATCTTTGCTTTGAAATCAGTTGACCAGAAATGGGAATGGCAATTCCAGAAACATTTTGGAAAACCAAGGTATTAGTAAAAGTATGCATCTGTGGCTGTATTAATACATGGCAGAACCAAGAAAAGTAAAGCAAAACTTCTTTAATATCAATGTTAGAAAAACCCTTGAATTATGTTGTGTGAAGTCGTTTCTTATTACACCTTGTTTTATTACCAGACATGAAAAGGTTCGGTGCACTTTATATTCCTCATAATAGTAGGAGAATAATCTGAGCAATTATTTTCATAATAGAAGACTCTTTACTTAATGAGAAAAATCAGAGAGGAAATGGAATTATAGCAAATAAAGACTTAATATTGGTCTGTAATTAAATGTACATGATAATTATCATAAAGGGTTCTCCCATAGCTCCTTAGGGCTGCCACTACATATAAATCCTGCTCAATACTGATGTGTTAAGGAGGAGGATTAGCAGAACTGTACTGATTGGTGGGATTTCCCTGGGAGTTGAAACATCCAAGTTTTGGATTGCATAAGTTGCTCTTTCAGTCATGGAAGTGGTGCAACAAGGTTTCAGTCAACGTTCTGTACATAGTGAGCGGTGACTGTTACTGATCTCTGGGTGTAATGCAAATGTTGAGATACAACTCACAGAGAACGCGAGTCAGAAACAGTCAGCAACTGGTATAATTCAGTTTACATGCAATAGTAATTTACAGTAATTCTTAACAATTAGGGATAATAACAAAGAACATTAAACCTGAATGAAATAATGATAAGATTGAAATAGCAATGCAAGCTCTTCTCTATATAATGCTAATGTCCCTTCTAATGAGGTGGTACTCTGATTCACGGGGTTTATCATGTAAGTTCTTCTTGTAGGTCTGGCCCTAGTAGGAGCCACCGGGATTTCCCGCTTCGCTACATGTCATTCTGATGTACTCTATCAATACGATAAGCCTCTCTCGCATGAACCTGCTTCCTCCAAACCTGTTGTCCTAGCCCTGACTCTTCCCGTTACCATTTATGAGAATTAGAAGTGACGGCCCTGCTCTCATGCGATCTTCCTCTGCAACTGCAGGTGTATATCTGTAGTCATTGCTTTCTTGCAGATCCTCACGGCTTGACCGTCGTCGGCAGTCTTAGGCCTAGAGCGGAAAGGACTGTGGCTCAACTCCCGATGAGTGATGTCTGGTCTCTGGGCCTTGACCGGCATAAAGCGCAGATCCTGACCTTGACTGGCGTAGCTGAGTTTTTTTAGCTGTAGTCTGGACCCTTTCAGACAGTGACCAGCAACTTAGCGACATGGACTTCCTGCTGAGGTATGTGTTGCTGGCATCTCCGCCACCTTTGGACTGCGTCTACTTTGCTCTCCTTCCTGGCGCCAAATATGCCTGTCATTTGGTGTGCAAGCCTTTTATATTCAGGAACTGTGGGGTTCTGGTCACTTAGCAAGGTCCAGCACCTGAAATTGCTCCCCTTCAGGTGCAAATCAGTTCCTTCTCACTCTGCCTGCCCAGCAAATGGCAGTCTTTTTCCATTAATGTGAACTTATGAAAGGGATATTCAGGGATATTTCTGCTTCCCCTTACATGAGCACTGACTTCCATGAGCCGGCGCTAATTCTGAGCTGTTGTCGGTCAGGGTCGGTGGAACAGTTCCTGCTAATGCTTTCTATACACAGAACGATAACTGAAACAATGCCAGCGTGACCCCCGTGACTGAAACCCAAACATTACAAGAAAAATTTAATTTCTTCCCTTCCGGCAGGGGGCAAAAAATGCTGGCGCCAGGCAGGTTCAGAATGCTATTATCCTGCAGATTAACCCCATATCTGCAGGTTGGTTTTTCACATGAAACATTCCCCTTAAGCATTCCAAATTTTTGTTCTCCAATGGTCCAACCTTCTGGTATGATTCAAGCTCCTACATGCTTGACAGTATGTTATGCACAGGTCTAATTCTATTTCATTAATACCATGCTAGCGTGGTACATTTGCCAATCACGTGCACCATCCCACATGCAGGAACTCTGCAAGATGCCAAAAGGCAGTGGTACTAGCCAGCGTATAAAATCATCACACCATATCAAAAGTTGTAGGTATGCATTAATAATAAGTTTTTAATGAGAAATGCACTGCAGCAGCATACATGTATCTGACACACTGATATTGTGATTTCCTTTAGTGTGCTCTAATTATCACAGCCTTACCTCCAATAATGAGGGTAAATCCAGCCACATAGCAGATTTTTAACTTGATGTGTGATTCATCTGTAAGGAATTTGACACAATCAAGCCCCAGGAGAAGGAAAATGAAGCCAAACCCTGCCAGAATATCGGCTGTTATCATAAGACCACGTGTCGCAACTAATTTCACTGGAAGACAAAGAAAAATATGATAACGTTTGTATGAATTCTATACTACAGGTTTACTTTAAATAATAATAATAATATGGTAATAATCATTTTATTTCTATAGTGCCAACATATTCTGCAGCACTTTACATTTTAGAGGGGACTTGTACAGACAATAGATATTACAGCGTAACAATAAACACATGGATCAAAACAGATACCAAGAGGAAAGAGGGCCCTGCTCGCAAGCTTACAATCGATGAGGAATATTTATTCCAGGTAAGAGGATAACATAATGTAATGAATAGGTCATGTCTGACACTATGATCATTGTTCCTAAAAAGTGCATCTGCTGCAATTTACACTTCCCTGTTGATGTATTGCACTTTAGAAAATTACAGTAAATTTGAAGTGCGCTCACAGACTGATGCTCAGAGGAACAGGCTGGATCTGGGCCAACGGTGCTGGATGTAAGGAAAAGATAACAGTTTATACCTTGTAGTTTGGGAGTTTCAATGCTTTATAGAATTATATGAGGGATCCAAGGCTCACATAAAGTTTTTTAAGACAGCACTGGCAATGATAGTAAAAGCAAACAAGGTCACGGGATCATAGGATGAAACACTTAGACACTTCATTCATTTGAAACGACAAGTTTTTAGTTGTAAAATATCATCTTCGGGTTCCAGCCTTGTAAATGACTAGTTCTTCAATAAGTAAAAATATAAAAAATATAAAGGACCTTTGAATAATTCAGTTTGCATAAGTAAATGTGACATTCTGTATTAATGTATTAAAGCAAAGAGTAAAAAATAAATCATATGATCATTTCAGGTGACCTTATTAGTGTTGCGTATCACCACCAGGGATATGAATTCATGTGACGGACATTTGGGCTATTACTTATTAACCCACTAATCGAAACACTTAATATGTTTATGAAAGGCAACCTGCCAGATAATTCATGCTGCCCAAACCACAGGCTGCATAGATCAGAGACCAGACCCATAAATTATAAATATCTACAGTATGTTTTATTCTTAAATGCTGCAGTGTGTTAGAGAAAACATAGTTTAGAGCCGAAGTCAGGAACAAGGTGAGTAATGCTGGCCATACACATCGGCCAATTAATCTTTTTACTGAACACTATATCTCCATACACAGGAACACTTAGATCAGGGGAGAACTCCTGTGTTGTCTAAGAGAGAGTCGGTACCAGATTCCTCTGGGGTGGGATTGTTTTAATAGGCTAGATCGAGTCAGAAGGCCGCATTTCATGTTAGATGGTCCACGTATCCTACAGAAATTGGCAGATTTGGATAAATTTATCTAATGCGTATAGTTGAATTTAAATGACAAGTCAATGGGTGAATCCCTGCTAGCTTCTCCTCTCCTGACTCTGCTTGTTTGAATAGTCTCTTCTTATACACACTTTCCCCTGTGATTAGTCATCTAAGTCATCTCATTCATGCAGTAGCTCCGGCTTCCAAATATGCTTTCTCTGAAACACAGTAACCTTTCATAGTACATCATGGGTATTTGTATTGATGGAGTCTGTCTCTGATTCCCGTTGCCTGTGGTTCAGGCAGCATGACTTACCTGACAGGCTCCCTGTAACCAAAAAGACCACACAGATTTGAGTCACCACTTTCTTTAATTTTGCCAGAAACCTTTTTCTGCATTGTAGTTTAGTGTAGTTTGAGGATAAGGTTTCACTTTGCATTTACAGTTCAGAATTATAAAATCAGGGCCAAAGCATATCATAGACATAGGAAGTGTCTGCCTTAGATTTTTTTTTCGGTATCACCAATTCTACCTTCAAGCAAGACTGAGGTGATAGATGGTGCTGCTGTTAGAGGAGATGTTCCAACTTATAGAAGTATAATGATATTTTTTTAATTTATTTGCTGTTAACGCCAATTATTTTTGGGATAAACCTTTCCCTTTGTTAGGAAAACTGATATATCGCACATGTTTTTGACGCAATCTACTTTTTTCTATTTCCAAAAATAGGCTTAGGAGGCTATCAACCTTGTTCAGGCCAATTATCTAACAAGCCTCCCTCATGCTATTTCCACCATGGCCTACCAGTACATTATTGTGATGATACTATGTAAAGTAGTGAAGATGCAGCCCACACCCCGCCTTGAAGATATTGTGAATAAATAATGCATCTTTTATATATATTGTTTTATCTATTTTGTATCCAGCAATAGTTAGTTAACTGAAGAATGGTTTAATTAAAGGGACCAGCCCAGGATTGGAGGACCTAAGTGGGCACAAGGGAATGCAGTTTACTGTTATTAGCCAGAAAGGGAAATTATTAAGATGGGAATAGAGCTAGGGTCTTGTTGCTCACAAACCTGTATTTAAATCGGTGCTGGTGTACCCAGAAGGGAGACCCATATATTTCCATGTTATTTTTCCAATAAATTTTTATTGAAATGTTTATGATAACTTGGGGAGGGAAGGATAAAGGGGAAGGAGGGATAGGCATAAAGGAAGGGAAAGGGGTGTATAAAGGGAAGGAAATAGAGAAAAGGAGGGGAGGGAAAAATAAGTGTAGACAGGCAAACTTATTTTCATGTTCTGAAGGAAAAGATTAAGTGGCAAACTGATTCCGGATCTCAGGCAAGGGGGCTTAGCAAAGACGTAGACTGAATTTGCAGAATGGGCAACACAAAAATTGGAATAGGACCCTCAGTTTACACAGAACATTATACTCAGTAATGAGGCAAACTTTTTTGGGTGGGCCATTTATATGGATACACCTAAATAACATGGGAATGGTGACAGTTTTCTTGCGTAGGGTGTCTTGCATTGAAATCTGCTGCAATGACCCAGGACTGCATTTACCAGACATCAACACAATTTCTATCCGCTCCTCACATGTTAACCTCTGCGACATGTCACTGGCGGTAAGCAAAGAGAAACTTGTAAATAACTAATTAAAGAATAAAGTTACATTAAAGCCAAGCACATCATTTTTTTTTCTCTTGTGAAATTCTCAATAAGTTGGATGTGTCCCATGACCCTCTTCCCATTGGAAAAAATAAAGTTGGATCTAAAATGGTCAACTTCAAAATGGCTGCCATGATTACCACCCATCTTGAAAAGTTGTCCCCCTCCCATATACTAATGTGCCACAAACAGGAAGTTGATATCACCATCCATTCCCATTTTATTTAGGTGTAGCCATATACTTCTCATCAAGTTATTAAAAAAAAAGTTTATTTTTTAGACTCTGATCTTCCTCATTCACATGTACCTCCTCTAGTCTTGGCCTGCAATGTCAATTTGCAACATGTGGTCTGCAGAGGCATATCTCCAAAGTAACAGCAGCACACATACCCAGCCAGGACCCCCATTGTCCTGTAGCAATGCAGGGATTAAATGCTGCAAGTTGTCCAGTAATGGACATTCTCTGTTATTAAGATTCATAGAACATCCTTTATTTACTACAGCCTTGAACTTATTGTCTAAAGCCTTTCACCAAGAGAGTATGCATAGTACTTGGTCCACACTGGTCCACACTAGTGTCAGAGCCTATGTTAGCAGGCTTCGTCACAAGTTCCCACATTTTTACCAAAGGAAAAGGCACATTAGAAAATAAAAAAAACTATATTATATTATAGTTAATGGCAATGTTGGAACAGAAAAACTAATCTCCAAAGTATGAACACAGACTCACAATTTCATGAAAAAATAAAACATTTTGTGCAACTGCCCTTAAAAGGTATTTTTTTTAACACTTTACATTTTTACAGCAAACATGGTAGTGCTGTTTTGTGACTTTAAACCAGTTACTTGCTCATAGAAAAACAACAGTATACGTTGATATTTGCAAATGGAGGTTAAGGTGTAACTTTAAACTCCTAGGGCCCTGAGCAAAGTGTGTAAAAATTGACTCTAATGTGTCAATAACAGATTGTTATGCTCAATCTCCGGCAGCACATTGCTCCTTTACCTGCTGGTAATTGGTTAAAAGTTCAAGCCAGCAGCTTGGTTGTATTGTTAGCTCCAATTGTTCCCTCTCCAATGCTGCAAACAGAGGATGCTTTGCCTCTGCATCATCAAAGCAATAACATGACTGAAGTTGGTTGGATCTACAGTAGCATGTGCAAACCCTACAGCAATGAGCTTCCAAGCATTGCAATCTTTGCCAACAAAAGCGGCCACCTCTGCAGTCTATCACTTGTCAATGAGTATGGAACAAATTAAAAAATTAATTAAAAATCCCTCCTTTTATTAGAACAAAAATAATTTTAACCACTTAATGACTTCTGCTTATATGCCTTTTTATAGTGGTGATTAAAAGGTACCTGTCATCTGTTTCATGCTGGTTCTATGTACAAAATGATCAATTCCATAATTAAAAACATGCCAAAATTGTAGCTTTTTCATCATAACAACACACAAGTAATCAAAAATCATAAAAAAGTACATAAAATAAAGTCTTATCAATAAAATGGGCCAACTCATCTTGAAAAACAGCAAACCCTCATACAGCACTGTCAATGGAAAAATACAAAGTTTGGCTGTGAGATTATGATGATAAAAAACTAAATTGATTTTAAACTCTTCACCTTCCCCCCAGTCGGTTTTCACCTTCCTGACCACGCCAATTTCTTCCATTCTGATCAGCATCACTTTATGAGTTTATAGTTCTAAAACTTTTCGACATATCCCAGAGATTCTGAGAATGTTTTCTTTACGACATATTGGACTTCCTGTCAGTGGTAAATGTTCATCGATATGATTTGCATTAATTCATGAAAATATTGAAAATTTGACAACATATATTTTCAATTTAGAAATTGTAAAGCTTTGCATTTTTGTGCCCTTAAACCAGATATTTATATCACACAAGATAGTTAATAAATAACATGTACCACATGTCTACTTCACATCAGCTTAAAAAAATTGTTAGGAAGTTAGAAGGGTTAAAAATTAATCAGCAATGTATCATTTTACCACCAAAATGTACAAAACTAATCTTTTTAGGGACCTCATCCAATTAGAAGTGACTTTGACTATGTTACAGAAAATACTCAAAAGTGGCAGCATTTTAAAAAGTACCACCTCAAAGGGTTTAAAACGAGATTCAAGAAGTTCTTGGTCAGACCTTATCTGGAATACTCTGTCCAGTTCTGGGCATTTTAAAAAAAGACATCGAAAAACTGGAGCAAGTTCAGAGAAGACCTACTAGGAAAGGAATTATCCTTATTCTCATATGGATATGGAAACAGGAGAGGCAATGGAATGAAAATGAAAAGGAGAAGATACAGATTAGATATTATTAAAAACTTTTTGACAGTAAGAATGATCAATGAGTGGAATAGGCTGCCACGAGACGTGGTGAGTTCTCCATTATTGGAAGTCTTCAAACAGAGGCTGGGCACACATCTGTCTGAGACGGTTTAGTGAATCTTGCATTGACACTATGAGTCTAGAGGTCCCTTCCAACTCTAACAATCTTTCATTGTTTGATTCTATAAATTAACCCTTTAGGAACTTTACAGGAACTGAAGCAATTTGGAAGGAAAAAACTAAAATGTAACTTTTTCCCACAATAATATTACTTTTTCCCCAAATTTAGCATTTTCAAAAGTGAACTAGGAGAACATGGACCATATAATTTGTTATGCAATTGCTCCTGAGTACACTGATACCCCATATGTGGCAGAAAACTACTGTTTGGGGGCACGGCAGGACTCGGAAGGGAAGGAGTGCCATTCAACTTTTGTAGTGCAAAAATAGTTGTAATACTTAACAGAGACCATGTTGTGTTTTAAGAGCCCCTGATGGGCCTAAACAGTGGAAACCCCAATTTTGGAAACTACGTCCTTCAAGGAATTTATCTAGAGGTGTGGTGAGCACCTTAAACCTACATGTGCTTCACAGAATTTGATAACGTCGAACAGGGCAGCACGGTGGCTCAGTGGATAGCACTGCAGCCTTGCAGTGCTGTAGTCCTGGGTTCAAATCCCACCAAGGGCAACATCTGCAAAGAGTTTGCGTGGGTTTCCTCCAGGTACTCTGGCTTACTCCCACATTCCAAAGACATACTGAAAAGGAATTTAGATTGTGAGCCCCAACGGGGACAGTGATGATAATGTGTGCAAACTGTAAAGAGCTGTGGAATATGTTAGTGCTATATAAAAATAAAGATTATTAAAAAAATAAAAAGTATTAACAGTGAAAATGAAAAATTACATTTTCCCCATAAAATGGTGCCTTAGTCCCATATTTTTTCAAGCTCAGAGGGGAAGAAGTGCCATATAAAAGTTCAGATTTTGCTGGAATTGTTCGAGAGTGCCATGTCCCATTGGCAGAGTCCCTGAGGTGCCAAACCAGAAGAACCCCTACATAAGTGACCCCATTTTTCAAACTACATCTCTCAATGAATTCAACTGAGGGTGCAGGGATCATATTGACAAGAAAGTTGTGAGACAGAATTTTGTACCATTGTGTACTGAAGAAAAAATAATTAAATTTTTACAAAAATGTTGTTTTAGCTACTGATTTTACATTTTCACATAGGGAAATGGGTAAAAAAAGGCAGCAAAATTTGTCACACAATTTCTGCTGATCGTTGCAATACCCCATAACTGGCTGTACAGTACTACTTAGCCACACACGTCGAGACTCGGGGGGGAATGAGCACTATTTGGCTCTTTATATCATTGAACAGTTTGTGGACTATATACAGTAGTGCTCAAAATTTACATACCTGTCAGAATGTTTGCTGTCTTGGCCTTTTTTCAGAGAATATGAATAACACCAAACCTTTTTGTACGCTCATGGTTAGTGGTTGGGTGAAGCCATTTATTGCCAATCTACTGTGTTTTCTCTATTTAAATCATAATGACAACCCAAGACATCCAAAGGACCCTGATCAAAAGTTTACATACCCTGGTGATTTTGGCCTGATAATATGCACAGAAGTTGACACAAAAGGGTTTGAATAGCTATTAAGGGTATCATCCTCTCCTGTGATCTGTTTGCTTGTAATCAGTGTGTATGCATAAAATCCGAGTGAGTTTCTGGGATCCAGACAGACTCTTGCATCTTTCATCCAGTCACTGACGTTTCTGGATTGTTAGTTATGGGGAAAACAAAAGAATTGTCAACAGATCTACGGGAAAAGGTAGTTAAACTGTATAAAACAGGAAAGGGATACAAAAAAGATATCCAAGGAGTCGATAATGCCAGTCAGCAGCGTTCATACTGTGATTAACAAATTAAAAATCAGGAGCTGTGTAAAAACAAAACCACGGTCAGGTAGACCAACAAAAATTTTGTCCACAACGGCCAGGAAAATTGTTCAGGATGCAAAGAAAAACCCACAAATAACATCAGCGGAAATTCTGGACTCTCTGAAAACTAGTGGTGTGGCTGTTTGAAGATCCACAATAAGGAGACACTTGAAGAAAAATGGGCTGCATTATCGAGTCGCCAGGAGCACGCCATTACTGTGCAAATGCCACAAAACATCTTGCCTACAATACGCAAAACAGCAGAGAGACAAACCTCAAAACTTCTGGAACAAGGTAATTTGGAGTGATGAGACCATAATTGAACTTTTTGGCCACAACCATAAATGTTACATTTGGAGATAGGTCATCTAGGCCTATGATGAAAGGAACACCATGCCTGCTGTAAAGCACAGAGGTGGATCACTGGTCTTTTGGGGATGTGTGAGCTGCAAAGGCATAGGAAGCTTGGTCAAAGTTGAAGGAAAGATGAATGCAGCATGCTATCAGCAAATACTGGAGGCAAATTTGCACTCATCAGCCCAGAAGCTGCGCATGGGATGTACTTGAACGTTCCAACATAACAACGATCCAAAACACAGGGCCAAGTCAACCTGTTGCTGGCTACAGCAATGCATGAAGTGAAGTAAAGGTTCTGGAGTGGCCATCTCAATATCCTGACCTCAATATCATTGAGCCACTCTGGGGAGATCTCAAGCACCCAGTTCATGCTAGACAGCCCAGGAACTTACAGGAACTGGAGGCTTTTTGCCAAGAAGAGTGGGCAGCTTTACCATGTGAGAAAATAAAGAACCTCATAAACAACTTCCACAAAAGACTTCAAACTGTCATTGATGTTAGAGGGGCAATACACGGTATTATGAAATGAGGTATGTAAACTTTCGATCAGGGTCATTTGGATGTTTTGGATTGTCATTATGATTTAAAAAAGAAAACACAGTAATTTGACAATAAATGGCTTCACGCAACCACTAACCATTTGTGGAGAAAAAGTTTGGGTGTTATAATTTATATTCTCTGAAAAAGGGCCAAGAAAACAAAAAAGTTAACTTTTGAGCACAACTGTATACCCTAAGTGCCAAAAGAGATAAAAGCTTCCTCAAATGACCCCATTTTGGAAATTTTACCCCTCTGATAATTTATCTATAGGTGTAGTGATGATTTTGACTTCATGTTTGTTTTCTAGAAAGTGGATGTTGCTGAGTGAAAATTGCAAATATGACATTACAGTGCCCATATATTGCAGTGCAAAGTATGTTGTGGTGCCTAGAACATTGTAGTGCCCATATATTGTAGTAGACCTACATTGTGTCCAGCCCATGCTTTTTGGGACACACACCCCGTAAATTAAGCTGGTCCTCATAGCTACAGAAATGCCAAACATGTGAACACTAAATATGGTTTAGGCTAACTGGGGCTCAGAAAGGAGGGGGACATTTGGATATGGGAGTGCAGAATTTTCTGAATTTCATTTAGGGGGTAAAGAGCTCTAGTGCTATATTTTCCAGGGCCTTTGTGCTACCAGTAACGTGAATTCCCCCTATAATTTTATTGACAGATGTTTTTGTGGATAGAGATGAAGCTTTTATTGGGAACATTTTACATAATATTTTGGATGACTATTTTCCTGGGCTCTATGCTAAGCACTGACACTCCAGTGTTAGCTATGCTGAGAGCCTGAGCAGAGTGTCAGTGCACTGTGCCCTGATACTCTCGCATGAAAGAATAGCAGCACAAGCATTGAGGAGACTGAGAAAGTAATTTCTCCTTTTCATCTATTGCCTGTCTCAGCATATATCGGACTGCACTGAGATGACATCCGAGTGCAGTCAGATATTTCACACACACCCATAGGCCTGTATGGGTGTTTAAGAGTCATGTCTTGCTGCTAATCGTAGAATGCTGAGATTGTTCTCTCATGCTAAATCGGCATGAGAAATTAATTGCAGATGTGAGCTGAACAGTAGAATAACACTGGTCCTAGTACTATGTGATGTTTTATTTCATAGCACTCGGCCATGTTATACTTTTGTGTGACCCCAGCCTAAATCTCCGAATGATGAGATTCAGATAAAACCCACGAGGGATTCATTCACCATAGTTCACCAGTGGCCTTCTTTTCAGAGGTGCACAAAACTGTGGCTGACCGCACTTTTATGCATGTTTAAAAATACAGACCCCACTATATCACAGGCCATGGTGTCACCAGTGTCTCCACCTGCCTCATTATAGGACATCTTCTGACAGGGGTTCTATCTGAATCACATATTTTAGAGATTTACACGGAAACCCCAGTGTAAGCACTCAGCATAGAGCACAGGATAAATGTGAAATGAGCAAACTGCGATCTTTTTTTGAGGCAGAGTAAACAAATCAACAGCAGGTCAAGATTTTTTTTTTTAATTCCTGTTTCTCATGCAGTATAAGTGATTAGACGACTTTATTATTCGGGTTGGTGTGGTTACAACAATACCAGATGTTTGGCTGCTATAGCACAGTAAAAAGCAATATTTTTTTTTTTTGGTGAGGGGAAAGATGATCCAATTGACAGCACAAAATAATTCAAAGAGGAGGGAAAGGATTAAAGCCATTCAGACACAGATTAGGACAAACGAAGCCCTTATCAATAACAAAGACCCCAACTCCCAACAGATATACACTGAAACCCTTAGATTAAAACAGGATTTGAATGGGGTGATCATGGAAGACTTTGAAAAAATTTCAAATAAATTTAAATTTAAAACATATGCCGAAACGAATAGGCCCACTAAATTCATGATGGCAAAAATGAAGAAAGAAAGAATAAAAAACAGAGTGCTCAAAATTAAAACTACTAATGGGGACATAAAACACCATCCGCAGGATATTGTGGAGGAGTTTGCTAACTTTTATAGGGAATTGTACAATATAAAGTCAGATTTTCCAACAAGATCCCAACAAACAATAGAATTCCTGAATAGATTAAGTCTCCCTCAGATTGACAAAACGGACTTGCTCATTCTCAACCAACCCTTTAATGAATCGGAGATTAGAGAAACAATCAAATCATTAAAATCCCAGAAATCCCCTGGTCCGGATGGTCTGATTAACGAGTATTATCAGAAATTTATGGAGGTTCTTGTCCCATGCTTAACTAGAGTCTTCAATCGGGCTTCACGGTCAGGTCAGTTCCCGGGTGAGATGCTAGAGGCAACCCTTATAATGATCCCGAAATCTCAGAATGATGCAGAGGAGGTCAGAAATTTCAGGCCAATATCTCTCATCAATACGGATATCAAGATCTATTCCAAAATAATGGCCACAAGGTTGAGAGATATACTCCCCAAGTTAATCAACAGTGACCAAACAGGTTTCATAAAAGACAGACAAACATCCGACGGGACTAGAAGGCTTATAAATATTATTCATAAGATTAACTCTACTCATACCCCGTCAATGCTGGTAGCCTTGGATGCTGAGAAGGCTTTCGACCGAATTAACTGGTCTTATCTAAAAAGAGTCCTTCTGAAATTTGGTTTTGATAACTCATGGGTGGATTCGGTCTTTTCCCTATACTCCAGCCCAAGTGCCAAAATCTACATTAACAATAGCCTCTCCAAGCCTTTTAGGATAGGAAACGGAACGAGACAGGGATGTCCATTGTCGCCCCTGCTCTTTGCCCTGGCAATTGAGCCTTTGGCGGAGGCAATAAGACAAAATATTAATATTACGGGAATTGAATCCACACTCAGACAGTTCAAGTTTAGTTTGTTTGCGGACGACATGCTGTTGACTCTCACGGACCCACTTAACTCTACCAGAGCTTTAATGGAAGCTCTCAGAGAGTTTTCCCTGATCTCTGACTTCAAAATCAACAATCATAAATCTAAAATTTTGCAGTTCCACATGACTGACGATTTGATAGAGTCTGTTAAGAAGGAATCGGACTTCTGCTGGGAGAGGGAGGAAATCAGCTACTTGGGGGTTGTATTTAGGAGGAATATTGCAGACACTGTCAGCGCGAATTGCAGATCACTATTGTCCACTATTACAAAAGATCTACTGGCATGGGAGAACGCGGGCTTATCTTGGTTTGGGAAAGCATTGGCAATCAAAACAATAATTCTACCTAAGCTGTTGTATTTGTTCAGAACTTTACCCTTGATATTTCCAGCAACCTTCTTTAGAGACTGCAATAAAAAAATCTTTGGATACATCTGGAGGGGGAAGAGGGCCAGAGTCTCCAGGGAAATCATGTACAAAAGTAAGTCCAATGGGGGAATGGGATTCCCGAGCATACATGCATATTATTTAACAAATTTGATCAAACAGAGCCAACTTTGGTTAATGGAAGGAATAACACCTGCATGGATGGATTTGGAGGCTCAGATTCATGATACCAAACCCATAAAGAGAATCTTCCTCGAACATATATTTAATCTAAATAATCATAAATCAAAACATCCTATCTTATCGGCAATTGTGTGTGCTTGGGGATCCCTGACCAACCAAAAGGACAAAACAGTGGGGATCCCTGGAGACAAACTTCCATTGACCTTAATAGCTACTGCTTTAGGGACCACTTTCCCAGAAAACTGGATAAAGGGTGGTATAGACAAGTTAGGTAACATAGTAACATAGTAACATAGTTAGTAAGGCCGAAAAAAGACATTTGTCCATCCAGTTCAGCCTATATTCCATCATAATAAATACCCAGATCTACGTCCTTCTACAGAACCTAATAATTGTATGATACAATATTGTTCTGCTCCAGGAAGACATCCAGGCCTCTCTTGAACCCCTCGATTGAGTTCGCCATCACCACCTCCTCAGGCAAGCAATTCCAGATTCTCACTGCCCTAACAGTAAAGAATCCTCTTCTATGTTGGTGGAAAAACCTTCTCTCCTCCAGACGCAAAGAATGCCCCCTTGTGCCCGTCACCTTCCTTGGTATAAACAGATCCTCAGCGAGATATTTGTATTGTCCCCTTATATACTTATACATGGTTATTAGATCGCCCCTCAGTCGTCTTTTTTCTAGACTAAATAATCCTAATTTCGCTAATCTATCTGGGTATTGTAGTTCTCCCATCCCCTTTATTAATTTTGTTGCCCTCCTTTGTACTCTCTCTAGTTCCATTATATCCTTCCTGAGCACCGGTGCCCAAAACTGGACACAGTACTCCATGTGCGGTCTAACTAGGGATTTGTACAGAGGCAGTATAATGCTCTCATCATGTGTATCCAGACCTCTTTTAATGCACCCCATGATCCTGTTTGCCTTGGCAGCTGCTGCCTGGCACTGGCTGCTCCAGGTAAGTTTATCATTAACTAGGATCCCCAAGTCCTTCTCCCTGTCAGATTTACCCAGTGGTTTCCCGTTCAGTGTGTAATGGTGATATTGATTCCCTCTTCCCATGTGTATAACCTTACATTTATCATTGTTAAACCTCATCTGCCACCTTTCAGCCCAAGTTTCCAACTTATCCAGATCCATCTGTAGCAGAATACTATCTTCTCTTGTATTAACTGCTTTACTTAGTTTTGTATCATCTGCAAATATCGATATTTTACTGTGTAAACCTTCTACCAGATCATTAATGAATATGTTGAAGAGAACAGGTCCCAATACTGACCCCTGCGGTACCCCACTGGTCACAGCGACCCAGTTAGAGACTATACCATTTATAACCACCCTCTGCTTTCTATCACTAAGCCAGTTACTAACCCATTTACACACATTTTCCCCCAGACCAAGCATTCTCATTTTGTGTACCAACCTCTTGTGCGGCACGGTATCAAACGCTTTGGAAAAATCGAGATATACCACGTCCAATGACTCACCGTGGTCCAGTCTATAGCTTACCTCTTCATAAAAACTGATTAGATTGGTTTGACAGGAGCGATTTCTCATAAACCCATGCTGATATGGAGTTAAACAGTTATTCTCATTGAGATAATCCAGAATAACATCCCTCAGAAACCCTTCAAATATTTTACCAACAATAGAGGTTAGACTTACTGGCCTATAATTTCCAGGTTCACTTTTAGAGCCCTTTTTGAATATTGGCACCACATTTGCTATGCGCCAGTCCTGCGGAACAGACCCTGTCGCTATAGAGTCACTAAAAATAAGAAATAATGGTTTATCTATTACATTACTTAGTTCTCTTAGTACTCGTGGGTGTATGCCATCCGGACCCGGAGATTTATCTATTTTAATCTTATTTAGCCGGTTTCGCACCTCTTCTTGGGTTAGATTGGTGACCCTTAATATAGGGTTTTCATTGTTTCTTGGGATTTCACCTAGCATTTCATTTTCCACCGTGAATACCGTGGAGAAGAAGGTGTTTAATATGTTAGCTTTTTCCTCGTCATCTACAACCATTCTTTCCTCACTATTTTTTAAGGGGCCTACATTTTCAGTTTTTATTCTTTTACTATTGATATAGTTGAAGAACAGTTTGGGATTAGTTTTACTCTCCTTAGCAATGTGCTTCTCTGTTTCCTTTTTGGCAGCTTTAATTAGTTTTTTAGATAAAGTATTTTTCTCCCTATAGTTTTTTAGAGCTTCAATGGTGCCATCCTGCTTTAGTAGTGCAAATGCTTTCTTTTTACTGTTAATTGCCTGTCTTACTTCTTTGTTTAGCCACATTGGGTTTTTCCTATTTCTAGTCCTTTTATTCCCACAAGGTATAAACCGCTTACACTGCCTATTTAGGATGTTCTTAAACATTTCCCATTTATTATCTGTATTCTCATTTCTGAGGATATTGTCCCAGTCTACCAGATTAAGGGCATCTCTAAGCTGTTCAAACTTTGCCTTCCTAAAGTTCAATGTTTTTGTGACTCCCTGACAAGTCCCCCTAGTGAAAGACAGGTGAAACTGCACAATATTGTGGTCGCTATTTCCTAAATGCCCAACCACCTGCAGATTTGTTATTCTGTCAGGTCTATTAGATAGTATTAGGTCTAAAAGTGCTGCTCCTCTGGTTGGATTCTGCACCAATTGTGAAAGATAATTTTTCTTGGTTATTAGCAGAAACCTGTTGCCTTTATGGGTTTCACAGGTTTCTGTTTCCCAGTTAATATCCGGGTAGTTAAAGTCCCCCATAACCAGGACCTCATTATGGGTTGCAGCTTCATCTATCTGCTTTAGAAGTAGACTTTCCATGGTTTCTGTTATATTTGGGGGTTTGTAACAGACCCCAATGAGAATTTTGTTACCATTTTTCCCTCCATGAATTTCGACCCATATGGACTCGACATCCTCATTCCCTTCGCTAATATCCTCCCTTAAAGTGGACTTTAGACAAGACTTTACATAGAGACAAACCCCTCCTCCTCTCCGATTTTTACGATCCTTTCTAAACAGACTGTAACCCTGTAAGTTAACTGCCCAGTCATAGCTTTCATCTAACCATGTCTCGGTTATTCCCACTATGTCAAAGTTACCTGTAGATATTTCTGCTTCTAGTTCTTCCATCTTGTTTGTCAGGCTTCTGGCGTTTGCGAGCATGCAGTTTAGAGGATTTTGTTTTGTTCCAATCTCCTCACTGTGGATTGTTTTAGAAATGTTCTTACCTCCCTTCTGAGTATGTTTTCCTGGGTCGTCTTTGTTCGAGTCTAATGTTTTTCTTCCCGTCCCCTCTTCTTCTAGTTTAACGCCCTCCTGATGAGTGTAGCGAGTCTTCTGGCGAATGTGTGTTTCCCAGGTTTGTTGAGGTGTAGTCCGTCTCTGGCGAGGAGTCCATCATACCAGTAATTCACACCGTGGTCCAGGAATCCAAATCCTTGTTGTCTGCACCATCGTCTTAGCCAGTTGTTTGCATCAAGGATCCTGTTCCATCTCCTGGTGCCATGCCCGTCTACTGGAAGGATAGAAGAAAAAACTACCTGTGCATCCAGTTCCTTTACTTTCTTCCCCAACTCTTCAAAGTCCTTGCAGATTGTCGGTAGGTCCTTCCTTGCCGTGTCATTGGTGCCAACATGTATCAGAAGAAATGGGTGGACGTCCTTGGAGCTGAAGAGCTTTGGTATCCTATCGGTCACATCCTTGATCATCGCACCTGGAAGGCAGCATACTTCTCTTGCAGTTATGTCCGGTCTGCAGGTGATCTGGTCTGTGATAATAAAATCAAGTCCTTTTCAGAAATAAAGAAAAAATTTAACATCCCATCGGAGGAAATCATGCAGTTCTTCACCATAAAGGATTTATTAAAAAAATTCTTGGGTAGAGTTACTATTAAATCAGAGATTTTCCACCTCCTCCTCAAAAATACTACACATAAGATTTTCTGGAGCACAGGGTTCATATACAGGTTTTTTAATAAAGACAGTGAGTTTGGGAAAAATAGGTATATACAAAAATGGGAGAAGGAATTACAGTTTAGGGCGTCTAGGAAAAAGTGGGAGATTGCCATCAACTATACCTATGCATCAACAATTTCGATTCCTCTGCATGAGTCCTATCTCAAGATCCTAACCAGGTGGTATCTCACACCTTCCAGAGTTGCACATTTCAGGGTGGACGAGTCCCCATTATGTTGGAGAGATTGTGGAGGAAAAGGTGACATGGTGCATGTCTTCTGGTCGTGCCCGAAACTTGGGGGTTTGTGGAGAGAAATTTCAGACTATATCAGCAAACTTATCAACAGAGATTTTGTTCTCTCTTCGTTAAATCTATTGTTCTCATTGAACTTAGAGGACATCCACCCTTCCACAAGACATGTCATCATCCACATCCTGTTAATTGCAAAAAATTTAATTGCTGCATTTTGGAAGAGACTTGATCCCCCAAAGCTACCTGACGTTGTGGACAGGTTACAAACACATAACGCGCTTGATCTAAAATTCGCTATAGTGAACGATTGTATACATAAATATGAAAAGAAGTGGAATATTTGGAACACCACATATCAAAGTTAAATGTTAATTGTGGAGTTACAGAATGTTGATGCATTCTTGTGTATATAGTTTAATATAGGAAAACTGAAGCTGGTGACAATACGACAGATTAGGAGACAAATCGTTACAAGCAATAATAAATCTGTCTACACTACGGTTATTTTCTTTTAACTTTCCTTCCCCTTTTCCCCCTTACTCCACCCAACCTTCCCATTCCCTATGTTTCCCTATATGTATCCATGGTAGAAGCTTATATCAATACAAAATCAATGCATAAAGTTTGTTGTTATGTTTAAAAGTTTAACCCCTTAAGCCCCGAGGGTGGTTTGCACGTTAATGACCGGGCCAATTTTTACAATTCTGACCACTGTCCCTTTATGAGGTTATAACTCTGGAACGCTTCAACGGATCTTGGCGATTCTGACATTGTTTTCTCGTGACATATTGTACTTCATTTTAATAGTAACATTTATTCGATATAACTTGCGTTTATTTGTGAAAAAAACGGAAATTTGGCGAAAATTTTGAAAATTTCGCAATTTTCCAACTTTAAATTTTTATGCCCTTAAATCACAGAGATATGTCACGCAAAATACTTAATAAGTAACATTTCCCACATGTCTCCTTTACATCAGCACAATTTTGGAACCAAAATTTTTTTTTGTTAGGGAGTTATAAGGGTTCAAAGTTGACCAGCAATTTCTCATTTTTACAACACCATTTTTTTTTAGGGACCACATCTCATTTGATGTCATTTTGAGGGGTCTATATGATAGAAAATACCCAAGTGTGACACCATTCTAAAAACTGCACCCCTCAAGGTGCTCAAAACCACATTCAAGAAGTTTATTAACCCTTCAGGGGTTTCACAGGAATTTTTGGAATGTTTAAATAAAAATGAATATTTAACTTTTTTTCACACAAAATTTATTTCAGCTCCAATTTGTTTTATTTTACCAAGGGTAACAGGATAAAATGGATGCCAAACATTGTTGTACAATCTGTACTGAGTACGCTGATACCCCATATGTGGGGGTAAACCACTGTTTGGGCGCATGGCAGAGCTCGGAAGGGAAGGAGCGCCATTTGACTTTTAAATGCAAAATTGACAGGAATTGAGATGGGACACCATGTTGCGTTTGGAGAGCCACTGATGTGCCTAAACATTGAAACCCCCCACAAGTGACACCATTTTGGAAAGTAGACACCCTAAGGAACTTATCTAGATGTGTGGTGACCACTTTGACCCACCAATTGCTTCACAGAAGTTTATAATGCAGAGCCGTAAAAATAAAAAATCATATTTTTTCACAAAAATGATCTTTTCGCCCCCAATTTTTTATTTTCCCAAGAGTAAGAGAAGAAATTGAACCTCAAAAATTGTTGGCCAATTTGTCCTGAGTACGCTGATACCCCGTATATGGGTGTAAACCATTGTTTGGGCGTATGGCAGAGCTCGGAAGGGAAGGAGCGCCATTTTACTTTTCAATGCAAAATTGACTGGAATTGAGATGGGATGCCATGTTGCGTTTGGAGAGCCCCTGATGTGCCTAAACATTGAAATCCCCACAAGTGACACCATTTTGGAAAGTAGACCCCTTAAGGAACTTATCTAGAGGTGTGGTGAGCACTTTGACCCAACAAGTGCTTCACAGAAGTTTATAATGCAGAGCCGTAAAAATAAAAAATCATATTTTTTCACAAAAATAATCTTTTCGCCACCAATTTTTTATTTTCCCAAGGGTAAGAGAAGAAATTAGACCACAAAAGTTGTTGTGCAATTTGTCCTGAGTGCGACGATACCCCATATGTGGGGGTAAACCACTGTTTGGGCGCATGGCAGAGCTCGGAAGGAAAGGAGCGCCATTTGACTTTTCAATGCAAAATTGACTGGAATTGAGATGGGACGCCATGTTGCGTTTGGAGAGCCCCTGATGTGCCTAAACATTGGAACCCCTCACAAGTGACACCATTTTGAAAAGTAGACCCCTTAAGGAACTTATCTAGATGTGTGGTGAGCACTTTGACCCAACAAGTGCTTCACAGAAGTTTATAATGCAGAGCCGTAAAAATAAAAAATCTTATTTTTTCACAAAAATGATCTTTTCGCCCCCAATTTTTTATTTTCCCAAGGGTAAGAGAAGAAATTAGACCACAAAAGTTGTTGTGCAATTTGTCCTGAGTGCGACGATACCCCATATGTGGGGGTAAACCACTTTTTGGGTGCATAGCAGAGCTCGGAAGGGAAGGAGCGCCATTTGACTTTTCAATGCAAAATTGACTGGAATTAAAATGGGACGCCATGTTGGTTTGGAGAGCCCCTGATGTGCCTAAACATTAAAAAACCCCACAAGTTACACCATTTTGGAAACTAGACCCTCTAAGGAACTTATCTAGATGTGTTTTGAGAGCTTTGAACCCCCAAGTGTTTCACTACAGTTTATAACGCAGAGCCGTTAAAATAATTTTATTTTTTTTTCGCAAAAATTTTTTAGCCCCCAGTTTTGTATTTTCACAAGGGTAACATAATAAATTGGACCCCAAAAGTTGTTGTCCAATTTGTCCTGAGTACGCTGATACCCCATATGTGGGGGGGAACCACTGTTTGGGCGCATGGCAGAGCTCGGAAGGGAAGGAGCGCCATTTGGAATGCAGACTTAGATGGATTGGTCTGCAGGAGTCACGTTGCATTTGCAGAGCCCCTGATGTACCCAAACAGTACAAACCCCCCACAAGTGACCCCATATTAGAAACTAGACCTCCCATGGAACTTATCTAGATGTGTTGTGAGAACTTTGAACCCCTAAGTGTTTCACTACAGTTTATAACGCAGACCCGTGAAAATAAAAATTCTTTTTTTTTTCACAAAAATGATTTTTTAGCCCCCAGCTTTGTATTTTTACAAGGGTAACAGAATAAATTGGACCCCAAAAGTTGTTGTTCAATTTGTCCTGAGTACGCTGATACCCCATATGTGGGGGGGAACCCCTGTTTGGGCGCACGGGAGAGCTCGGAAGTGAAGGAGCACTGTTTTACTTTTTCAATGCAGAATTGGCTGGAATTGAGATCGGACGCCATGTCGCGTTTGGAGAGCCCCTGATGTGTCTAAACAGTGGAAACCCCCCAATTATAAATGAAACCCTAATCCAAACGCACCACTAACCCTAATCCCAACTGTAACCCTAACCACACACCTAACCCAGACACACCCCTAATTCTAATCCCAACCCTAATCCCAACCGTAAATGTAATCCAAACCCTAACCCTAGCCCTAACCCTAACCCTAACCGGAAAATGGAAATAAATACATTTTTTTTAATTTTATTATTTTTCCCTAAGGCTAGGTTCACATTGCGTTAGGGAAATCCGTTTAGCACTAGCGGATTGCGCTAACACAATGTCTTTTTAGGTGTCGTGTTTAGTGGTCGCGTTAACGTCCCCGCTCTGGAAGATCGGGGATCGGGGATCGGACCTCGGGCGCGCCGCGGACGCTGCAAGCAGCGTCTGAGGCGCGCCACAAAAGAATGGCACCTTGCTAGCGCGAGCCGAAAATGGCACGCTCTAGCGATGCGCTACACCTGAAAATCACATTGCTGTCAATGGTTGTGCTAACGGACCCGTTGCACGGCGTTAATTGTGACATTTTCGCCGTGCAACGCTGTCCGTTAGCGTTAACCCATTAACGCAATGTGAACCTAGCCTAACTAAGGGGGTGATGAAGGGGGGTTTGATTTACTTTTATAGCGTTTTTTTTAGCGGATTTTTATGATTGGCAGCCGTCACACACTAAAAGACGCTTTTTATAGCAAAAAAGTTTTTGCGTCTCCACATTTTGAGACCTATAATTTTTCCATATTTTGGTCCACAGAGTCATGTGAGGTCTTGTTTTTTGCGGGACGAGTTGACGTTTTTATCGGTTACATTTTCGGACACGTGACAGTTTTTGATCGCTTTTTATTCCGATTTTTTTGTGAGGCAGAATGACCAAAAACCAGCTATTCATGAATTTCTTTTGGGGGAGGCGTTTATACCGTTCCGCGTTTGGTAAAATTGATGAAGCAGTTTTATTCTTCGGGTCAGTACGATTACAGCGACACCTCATTTATATCATTTTTTTTATGTTTTGGCGCTTTTATACGATAAAAGCTATTTTATAGAAAAAATAATTATTTTGGCATCGCTTTATTCAGAGGACTATAACTTTTTTATTTTTTTGGTTATGATGCTATATGGCGGCTCGTTTTTTGCGGGACAAGATGACGTTTTCAGAGGTAACATGGTTATTTATATCCGTCTTTTTGATCGCGTGTTATTCCACTCTTTGTTCAGCGTTATGATAATAAAGCGTTGTTTTTTGGCTCGTTTTTTTTTTTTTTTTCTTACGGTGTTCACTGAAGGGGTTAACTAGTGGGCCAGTTTTATAGGTCGGGTCGTTACGGACGCGGCGATACTAAATATGTGTACTTTTATTGTTTTTTTGTTTTTTTTTTATGTAAAGAAATGTATTTATGGGAATAATATTTTTTTTTTTCTGCTTTATTTAGGAATTTTTTTTTTATTTTTTTTTTTACAAGTGTGGAAATTTTTTTTTTTACTTTTTCACTTTGTCCCAGGGGGGGACATCACAGATCACCGATCTGACAGTGTGCACAGCACTCTGTTAGATCGGTGATCTGACATACAGCCGGGCAGGATTAGAGCTGCAGCTGCAGCCTGATCCTGACCCGGAAGTGCTCCCTGCAGGACCCGGATGCAGCCCGGCGGCCATTTTGGATCCGGGGACTGCAGGGAGAAGACGCTCGGTACACGGTGAGCACATCACCGTGTACCGATCGTCTCAGGGAAGCCCGCAGGGAGCCCTCTCCCTGCGCGATGCTTCCCTGCACCGCCGGCACACCGCGATCATCTTTGATCGCGGTGTGCCGGGGGTTAATGTGTCGGGAGCAGTCCGTGACCGCTCCTGGCACATAGTGCCGGATGTCAGCTGCGATAGGCAGCTGACACCCGGCCGCGATCGGCCGCGCTCCCCCCGTGAGCGCGGCCGATCGCATATGACGTACTATCCCGTCCATGGGAATTAAGTCCCAGGTCACCTGGACGGGATAGTACGTCATATGGGATTAAGGGGTTAATAAAAACACTTTAAAAAAAAAAAAAAAAAAAGCAATATTTTTTTAATAAAACAAATTTTTTGCATTGACATATTTTGAAACCTAGAATTTTTCGATATTTCTGTTTACAGAGTCATGTGATGGCTTGTTTTTTGCCAGACGAGCTGACGTTTTTATCGATACCATTTTTGGACACATAACATTTTGGTGGTTTTCTTTTGAGAGGGGGCAATATAACTTTGTATATGAAGGACGTTCATCCTTTTTAAGGAGAACTCCCCCTCTCCCGATATTTTTCTTTCCTCCCCTGATGATTTGAGAAATGAAACGCGTTGGAAGACTATTGGGAAATGGTCAAATTATCTGGGACTCTTAGTGGTGGGTTTTTAAGTTTAGGGTATCCCTGATTATCCACCTCCCACCCCCCGGATTACCAGGATCATCTTTGGAGTCATCTCAAAGACCGGGACATTGTGAACTGGTGAACATTAACCCGGGTGAGATTGTTCCTTTAAAATATACAGACATTTTTCACAAATTGTTTGTGTCATATGTTTACACAACACAGGATTTGTATATTGGCATGAGCTATTTTTGGGGTACTATTGCTGGATAGATTAATGAGAAATTGTGCCATATTAGAATTAGTATTGATTCTAACTCTGTGAGTCTGATTTCGACAATTAATTTGAGACATTGGTTTATGTGCTAAGTGTGGTTTGTCGTTTTTATCGTTTTTTTTTTTTTTTTACAAATTATTAATAAAAGGTATATTTTAATACTTTTAGTAATTCCACCACAACCTTGCTATACTCCCAGCTATTGGATTGGTAGATATCCTCATATAATAATCGCTTTCTTTTAAGATTTTTGGTAGACAGAACTTACAAAAACCAGCAATTCAAGAATTGCATTTGGTTTTTTTTGTGATGTCCACCGTATTGTCAATGTGATAAGACAGCTTTATTCTTCTGGTCAGTACGATTACAACGATAGCACATTTATATAATTTTTTTATGTTGCTGCTTTTACACAATAAAAACAATTTTATAGAAAAAATAAATGTTTTTATATCGCTGTATTCTGGGAGCTATAGCTTTTTGTTTTCTCCACTAATGGAGCAGTATGGCTACTTATTGTTTGTGTGACAAGAAGACGTTTATACCATTTTGTTTCCATTCTACTTTTTGATCACATTTTATTTCACTTTTTGTTCGGTCGTTTTATGAAGCAGTATATTTTTTTGCAAAGTTTTTAATTTATTTTTTACGGTGTTCACTGAAGGGGTTAACTATATGACAGTTTGATAGATGGGTCCAGATTCTGAGGAAAAGCTATGAAGAGAGAACAATTGTGCTTAAAGATGTAAAAGGTAAACTGCAAAGTTGTTTGCTTTTACAAGCTCTATGATGGCTATGTACAGTCAGTGTGTGAAGCTGAGCCTGCACACTGGGCAAAAACTGGCTGTGTTATATAATCAGCAATTTTTAAGTGAGATAAACATGGGGTATGTGTGGATGTGGCCGTTGTTTCTCTTGGCCTCCATGTCTTCCTATTATCCTGTCAGTTGTTTTTCCAATAATTATTATTAACATTTTTAAACATTTCAAACGTTTGAGAGGGGTGGGAAGGCGAAGGGTAGTTATAAGGGGGGTAAGGTAGGGATAATTGGGGAAATGGAAGGGACAATATGGCCAAGGAGAACTCAATAATGAGTAAAAGGATATTACAATAATATTTGTAAGACAGAGACAGAAAATGTAGTAAAATCACAAAAAAATAGTATTTAGTACTAAAGATAAAAACAGAGAGGTACATATTCATGAGCAGAAAATCAAGGATAAATTTCAGACTACCGTGCCCATTTTTGCTCAGACAGTCATTGGTAATGGCGAATCTGTGTTCAAATGTTTTGTGGAGAGTGATTCTATCCATAATATCTTGAAATTTTGATGAATCTGGCATTTTCCAATAGAATGCAATAGCGTTTTTGACTACAAGGAAGGTGTGAATTAGCATAGGTCTGTCTGAGGGTTTTATGGCTTCCATACCTAGGGATAGTAGAGCCATTTGGGGGGAGATTGTAATGTTACTACTGGAGAGTTTCTTAATAAGGTCAAAAGTTTGGGCCCATAAGGATTGTATTTTGGGACAGCTCCAAAAAATATGAAAAATATTCCCATAGAGGACACAGTTTCTCCAACACATTGGCGGATTTTTTGAATTGATGTGGTAAAGTCTTGAAGGGGTATAATATCATCTAGAGAGTAGTTTATAAAATGATTCATGCAAAGACATTGAAATGTTAGATGAATATGAGTATATTAAAGCATTCTCCCATTTTTCACTTTGAAAAGACAGTTTCAGGTGTGATTCCCATCTGGTCATATAGCTGTTTTTTTTTACTAATTCAGGGTCATTATTAAACCAGTTGTAAATGCTTTTGCAGCTCCAAAATATTATGTGGTTAACGTTACACAAAAGATTAACTGCTGCCTCAGAAAATAAAGGTTTATTAAGGAGAAAATTATGGATATGATTCTTTAGAATCACATAATGTAGAAAAACTGTAATGGGAAGGTTAAATTTGTTTTTTAGGTCCCTAAAAGGAGGAAAAATTTTCCCGTCATAGATTTCTTTTAATTTAGTTATTCCATGTTCTGACCAAAATGGAGGGATTGCGTAGCTGTATAGAGAGGAAATTAAGGATAGTGGAAGATTTTTTAGGAAATTGAATTATTATCCTGTCACTGTCAGTTGTTAGTCAATTTGTGTTGTGTCTGTAACTGCAATTTCTGCATGTGCGGCCTTTATGTTGATTAAGTCTGTCATCTGATGAAGTAATTTAACTGTCATTAGAAGTCAAATGGTGTCAGGATAGAAGATAGATAGAAGATGTTGAGAAATATGCAACAGAGATGTGTTGGATATGGTTGCTTACATATCTGGGTCTAGATACCTGATCAATGAAATGAAAAAAAAAATCTGTGATATTGAGCACCTAGCTTTGGTGAAATGATGTTGTAGTGGTAACCATATCTTGCCGCCGAGGATAGTGGACTTGAGGCTTGCAAAACGGTCCCTAACAAGTTGGGAGGTTTTGGCCACGTACAGGCGGCCAGAGGGGCATTTGATAAAATATATAACCAACTTAGAATCACATGTGAAGTATTCATTTATGGGATATAATTTCCCTGTCCTCACATGTGTAATGATTTTATGATTTTGGAGCAGGCCGCGCAATTCAAGCAGGGCAATGTGCCATTTCGGCAAGAACTGAGGAATCGGGATAAGCGAACATGCTTTGAGATATTCGGATAGTACTCAAGTATCTGGGTGCTCGTGTGATGCCTCAGGGTCCTGGTCATCACAGTGGCATTGCTTTCCCCTTGGGGAGAGTGATGTCACGCTTGGAGGCGATAACTTTCACCAGGTAAATCTCACATACAACACGTTCACACTCCAGGCCAGAAGGGGGAGCTCTGAACCCGGATTCAGAGTGAACTCCCCTTGATATAATCTGGCTTTGCAGACAGTGCAGACTGTCAGGGGACCAGAGGAAAGCGGACGGGCAGTGAGTGCCAGAAAGTCTGAAGGGGCCGTGTAGTCCAAGGTACTACAGCTACTGGAGGAAGAAGGGAACAGAACAAAAGAACAGATTGTAGAAAGAGTGCAGGAGAGAGAAAGCGCAGGAGAACAACACCAGTGGAGCAGAGCTGAGAAGTGGCTACCTCCCTGGCTAGAGCAGGTTCCGGAAGCCAGAAGACCGTGGCCATGCTGAACTATATTGTGGCATAGCAGAAAGCGGCAGGACAGCTGGATTGTAGATCACCTGTCCGCATTGATACCCAGGAGACACAGTGAAGTCTATAGGACCCGGGTCATGATAGTGACCCTGTAAAAAGGCCCAGTTCACCTGTCCTATGGGTTGTGTCCTATCGTTTATAGGGGACAGAGAGGAACTGTGAGGACCTTATTTGAAGCCATAGGCAGTAAGGAACCACATCACCACTGCACTTTGAGGAAGGCTTTGATCTCCACCTGGTGAGAGGACTCTAGAGTCGCCTCCAACCAGGCCGGACCCTGTCTGTACCTGTTGTCTGGTGCCCTGGACTGCAGTTGCCTGAAGCCTACAGTAAACAAGGTAAAGACATTGCAAACCTGTGTCCTCGTTCTTCATCGCATCATTCACCATCTTCACCTATACACCAGGAGCCCTGGGGACCTACTTCACCTGTGGGAAGTTATTCCACCTAGCTGCCATACCATCTCCCCCAGAGGACCCCTTTAAAGGGACCTGTCACCCCAAAATCGAAAGTGAGCTAAGCCCACTGGCATCAGGGGCTTATCTGCAGCATTTTGTAATGCTTTAGATAAGCCCCCGATGTATCCTGAAAGATGAGAAAAAGAGGTTAGATTATACTCACCCAGGGGCGGTCCCACTGTGGTTCTGGTCCGATGGGCGTTGCGGTCCGGTCCTGGGCCTCCCATCTTCTTACGATGACGTCCTCTTCTTGACTGCGATGCCCATTGGACCATATATAACACTCCAAAAAGCATTGACATTTATTTCTGGATTGAATTACTTACCCATAGAGTATTACGTTCTTTGCGTTACATTTCAGTGTTATTTAAAACTCAAAAAAAGTGTTGAAAAATGTTTCTTGATTCAATTACTAACCCATAGAATATTATGTGCTTTCTGTTACATTTTGGTCCTATATAAAACTCCAAAAAAAAGCATTCAAAAATATTTCTGGATTCAGTGTTCTAAAACTCTCCAAATAAGCATTGAATTTTTTTTCTGGATTTAATTACTCACCCATAGAGTATTGCATACTCTGTGTGGTACTTTCCGGTGATATATAACAGTACAAAAAAAATTAAAAAATATTTCTGGATTCAATTAGCTATCCAAGCTGGTGCGACAGCCGAGGTGGCAGGAGCCTGTGGTCCAGAACCCGATGCTTTCCCTAAACCAACCAGGGCCCGAACTCAGGCTGCAGCCTTCACAGCTGAGGCTCTTGCAGATGGGAAAGCTAGGATGAACCAACGAGTGAACGAACTGCGGAGACTAGGGTGGTCAGAAAAGAGAAGGAGAGCCAAGACTATGAATGAAAACATGCTAGCGGGCCACAAGGTGCCGACACTTGGCATCCCGGGGGAGGTCGTTACATTTGACCACCAGTGGAGATGGGGGTTCATAGAAGAATTTGGGACTTGTCATCACATTTGATTGAACCAGCAGGCAGTAGAGATGGAACACTTGCCTTGAAGTCTGCAAGAGCTGATGGCTGGAACCAGGGTAAAGTTCCTCAAAATGGAGGGGCAACATCACTGGTATGCAGTCTATGTAGCCTGAGAAGGAAGGGAGCAGGATGATCCCTGCTTGAGAAATGAACAGGCCTGGGAGAGGCTGCTTGACGTGGCTCAAGAAGGGGCTACCACGACACAAGATTGGACAGTCCTTGGGGTTCCCCACCTCCCCAATGTGAGCAGGCGATGGTGCAAGTGACAAAGGGGGCTGTCGACCATTCCCAAATGTTGGGTTCTGACACTACCCAAAACTTGGTCACTTACAGCACAGGCACCTGGGAATCGCGTTTCATGAAGCCGGTGGAGTAAGTCCCCACAGCCTCTCATGGAAGGAGGAGAAGCAAACACCTGAAAAGGATTATTGTATTACCCTCCTTATAATTTTTTACAGGCTTTGGAAAACCATTTATGAATGAGTGAGTACATCAAATAAACTTTCAAAATATTTACAGTGAAATTTTTTTATGGATTTGATTATTCATCCATACAGTTTAGTGTTGTTATTGTTACACTACGGTGGTATCAAAAACTCCAAAAAACGTCAATTTTTTTTCTGGATTCAATTAGTCATCTAAACAGTTTATCGTGCTTTGAGTAAAATTATGGTGGGTAAAAATTTTAAAAAACACATGGCCTGGTACAGATTACAACATTTTTTTATTTAAGATATTGACTATTGTCATGTATACCGTAGAACCTGCTGTGTGTGAAATTTTGTTGGTTTTCAATAAACAAAATTGGCCTGCTACAGGTGTACAAATTTGGTTGTTCACAAATTGATTTTTCTCATACACGCTGCATAACCTGCTTTGTAAACATTCTACCTCGGCCCTCTCACTCACATATGGGGAGGGCAAAACTCCATCTCATTAGAAATCACACATATATTGACTGTGAGATAAGATGAAACTCACAAACACAGAAATGAAACAGGTTTTAGCAAAGGGAGGCCAGACTTACTAAACAGACTGAGGATAGGAAAGGTATCATTGCGGTCAGCACAAAACCCTACAAAAAGACTACGCAGCATGTGCAAAAAAGACCTCCACACCGCCTCACGGTGCGGAGGTGCTACTCTGCATCCCAGAGCTTCCAGCTAGCAGGGCAAGATCATGATAGCCAGCTGGACAAGGAAACAATGAACAAATAAATAACTAGCAAGGACTTAGCTTCTGCTGGAGTAGACAGGTCACCAGAAAGATCCAAGAGCGAACTGAACCAGTACAAGAACATTGACAGCTGGCATGGAGTAACGATCTGAGTGGAGTTAAAAAGAACAGCCAGCCAAAGAATAAACTACGTCACCTGTGGAAGGAACCTCAGAAGCAGCAGCTCCACTCACAGCCACCAGAGGGAGTCCATGAACAGAACTCGCCGAAGTACCATTCATGACCACAGGAGGGAGTTCGATAACAGAATTCACAACAGTACCCCCCATTGAGGAGGGGTCACCGAACCCTCACCAGAGCCCCCAGGCCGATCAAGACGAGCCAAATGAAAGGCACGAACTAGATCGGCAGCATGAACATCAGAGGCAAAAGCCCAGGAATTATCTTCCTGACCATAACCCTTCCACTTGACCAGGTACTGGAGTTTCCATCTCGAAATACGAGAATCCAAAATCTTCTCCACCACATACTCCAACTCCCCCTCGACCAACACCAGGGCAGAAGGATCAACGGAGGGAACCATAGGCGCCACGTATTTCCGCAATAACGACCTATGGAACACATTATGGATGGCAAAAGAAGCTGGAAGGGCCAAACGAAATGACACAGGATTGAGAACTTCAGAAATCTTATATGGACCAATGAAACGAGGCTTAAACTTAGGAGAGGAAACCTTCATAGGAACATGACGAGATGACAACCAAACCAAAACCCCAACACGAAGTCGGGGACCAACACAGCGCCGGCGGTTAGCGAAACGTTGAGCCTTCTCCTGGGACAATGTAAAATTGTCCACCACATGAGTCCAAATCTGCTGCAACCTGTCCACCACCGTATCCACACCAGGACAGTCCGAAGGCTCAACCTGCCCTGAAGAGAAACGAGGATGGAAACCAGAATTACAGAAAAAAGGCGAAACCAGAGTAGCTGAGCTGGCCCGATTATTAAGGGCGAACTCAGCCAAAGGCAAGAAGGACACCCAATCATCCTGATCAGCAGAAACAAAGCATCTCAGATATGTTTCCAAAGTCTGATTAGTTCGTTCGGTTTGGCCATTTGTCTGAGGATGGAAAGCCGAAGAAAAAGACAAATCAATGCCCATCTTAGCACAAAAGGACCGCCAAAACCTCGAAACAAACTGGGAACCTCTGTCCGAGACGATGTTCTCCGGAATGCCATGCAAACGAACCACATGCTGGAAAAACAATGGCACCAAATCAGAGGAGGAAGGCAATTTAGACAAGGGTACCAAATGGACCATCTTAGAGAAGCGATCACAAACCACCCAAATGACCGACATCCTTTGAGAAACAGGGAGATCTGAAATAAAATCCATGGAAATATGCGTCCAGGGCTTCTTCGGGACCGGCAAGGGCAAAAGCAACCCACTGGCACGAGAACAGCAGGGCTTAGCCTGAGCACAAGTCCCACAGGACTGCACAAAAGAATGCACATCCCGTGACAAAGAAGGCCACCAAAAGGATCTAGCCACCAAATCTCTGGTACCAAAGATTCCAGGATGACCCGCCAACACCGAGCAATGAACCTCAGAGATAACTCTACTAGTCCATCTATCAGGGACAAACAGTTTCTCCGCTGGACAACGGTCAGGTCTATCAGCCTGAAACTTCTGCAGCACACGCCGCAAATCAGGGGAGATGGCAGACAAAATTACCCCCTCTTTGAGAATACCCGCCGGCTCAGGAACACCCGGAGAGTCAGGCACAAAACTCCTTGACAGGGCATCAGCCTTCACATTCTTAGAGCCCGGAAGGTACGAAACCACAAAATCAAAACGGGAGAAAAACAGAGACCATCGAGCCTGTCTAGGATTCAACCGTTTGGCAGACTCAAGATAAGTCAAATTCTTGTGATCCGTCAAGACCACCACGCGATGCTTGGCTCCTTCAAGCCAATGTCGCCACTCCTCGAACGCCCACTTCATGGCCAACAACTCTCGATTGCCAACATCATAATTGCGCTCAGGAGGCGAGAATTTTCTAGAAAAGAAGGCACATGGTTTCATCACCGAGCCATCAGAACTTCTTTGCGACAAAACAGCCCCTGCTCCAATCTCAGAAGCATCAACCTCGACCTGAAACGGGAGCGAAACATCTGGCTGGCACAATACAGGGGCAGAAGAAAAACGACGCTTCAACTCCTGAAAAGCCTCTACAGCCGCAGAGGACCAATTGACCACATCAGCACCTTTCTTGGTCAAATCAGTCAACGGTTTAGCAACACTAGAAAAATTAGCGATGAAGCGACGGTAAAAATTAGCAAAGCCCAGGAACTTCTGCAGGCTCTTCACAGATGTCGGCTGAGTCCAATCATAAATGGCCTGAACTTTAACAGGGTCCATCTTGATAGTAGAAGGGGAAAAAATGAAACCCAAAAATGAAACCTTCTGAACCCCAAAGAGACATTTCGACCCCTTCACAAACAAGGAATTCGCACGAAGACCTGGAACACCATTCTGACCTGCTTCACATGAGACTCCCAATCATCCGAAAAGACCAAAATATCATCCAAATATACAATCATGAATCTATCCAGGTACTCTCGGAAGATGTCATGCATAAAGGACTGAAACACAGATGGAGCATTAGAGAGCTCGAATGGCATAACCAGGTACTCAAAATGGCCCTCGGGCGTATTAAATGCTGTTTTCCATTCATCGTCCTGTTTAATTCGCACAAGATTATACGCCCCTCGAAGATCTATCTTGGTGAACCAACTAGCCCCCTTAATCCGAGCAAACAAATCAGACAGCAGCGGCAAAGGGTACTGAAATTTGACTGTGATCTTATTAAGAAGGCGGTAATCAATACAAGGTCTCAAAGAGCCATCCTTCTTGGCCACAAAAAAGAACCCTGCTCCCAACGGTGATGACGACGGGCGAATATGACCCTTCTCCAAGGATTCCTTTATATAACTCCGCATAGCGGTGTGCTCTGGCACAGATAAATTAAACTGTCGGCCCTTAGGAAACTTACTACCAGGAATCAAATTAATAGCACAATCGCAATCCCTATGAGGAGGTAAGGCACCGGATTTGGGCTCTTCAAATACATCCGGGTAATCTGACAAAAACTCAGGGACTTCAGAAGGAGTGGAAGGCGAAATTGACAGCAATGGAACATCACCATGTACCCCCTGACAACCCCAGCCGGACACAGACATAGATTTCCAATCCAATACTGGATTATGGACCTGTAGCAATGGCAACCCCAAAACGACCACATCATGCAGATTATGCAACACCAAAAAGCGAATATCCTCCTGATGTGCAGGAGCCATGCACATGGTCAATTGAGTCCAGTACTGAGGCTTATTCTTGGCCAAAGGCCAAGATGTTTTGCATCTTGGCTTGTAGCCGGTATTTATTGTTAATGAGCTTTGTTTAAATAAAGATTGTTCTTTTTATTATGAACGTATGACTTGGGCTCTATTTTTAAGATACATACCTGCACTTATGAGAGTATACTCCTAGTCGTTTATAGGTTGAATATTCTTGGCCAAAGGCGTAGCATCAATTCCTCTCAATGGAATAGGATACTGCAAGGGCTCCAAGAAAAAACCACAGCTCCTGGCAAACTCCAAGTCCATCAAATTCAGGGCAGCGCCTGAATCCACAAATGCCATAACAGAATAGGACGACAGAGAGCAAATCAGAGTAACGGACAAAAGAAATTTAGACTGTACCGTACCAATGGTGGCAGACCTAGCGAACCGCTTAGTGCGCTTAGGACAATCGGAGATAGCATGAGTGGAATCACCACAGTAAAAACACAGCCCATTCCGACGTCTGTATTCTTGCCGTTCAGCTCTAGTCAAAGTCCTATCACACTGCATAGGCTCAGGCCTATGCTCAGAGAATACCGCCAAATGGTGCACAGCTTTGTGCTCACGCAAGCGCCGATCGATCTGAATGGCCAAGGACATAGACTCATTCAGACCAGCAGGCGTGGGAAATCCCACCATGACATCCTTAAGGGCTTCAGAAAGACCCTTTCTGAAAATTGCCGCCAGGGCACACTCATTCCACTGAGTAAGCACAGACCACTTTCTAAACCTCTGACAGTACACCTCCGCTTCATCCTGACCCTGACACAAAGCCAGCAAGATTTTCTCTGCCTGATCCACTGAATTTGGTTCATCATAAAGCAATCCAAGCGCCAGAAAAAACGCATCTACATCACGCAATGCAGGATCTCCTGGCGCAAGGGAAAATGCCCAGTCTTGAGGGTCACCACGCAACAAAGAAATAATGATTTTTACTTGTTGAACGGGGTCACCAGAGGAGCGAGGTTTCAAAGCTAGAAACAGTTTACAATTATTTTTGAAATTCAGGAACTTAGATCTATCCCCAGAAAACAAATCAGGAATTGGAATTCTAGGCTCTAACATCGGATTCTGAACCACAAAATCTTGAATGTTTTGTACCCTTGCAGTGAGAGGATCCACACAAGAGGACAGACCTTGAATGTCCATATCTACACCTGTATCCTGAACCACCCAAAGGCTTAGGGGAAAAGAAAGACAAAAAACACTGCAGAGAAAAAAAAATGGTCTCAGAACTTCTCTTATCCCTCTATTGAGATTAATAATTTGGGCCAGCTGTACTGTTATGGACCTGGTGGTTAGGCGCACCCGGAACGACCTGATGGTTAAACTCACACAGGACAAGCTCTGGGAAGTGGGAGCTCTGCCGACCGCAATCCCTAATCCTATCACACAACTAGAAATAGCCGTGGAGCGTACCTAACACGACCTAGACGCCTCTTCACAGCCTAAGAGCTAACTAGCCCTAAAGATAGAAAATAAAGCCTACCTTGCCTCAGAGAAATTCCCCAAAGGAAAAGGCAGCCCCCCACATATATTGACTGTGAGATAAGATGAAAGTCACAAACACAGAAATGAAACAGGTTTTAGCAAAGGGAGGCCAGACTTACTAAACAGACTGAGGATATGAAAGGTATCTTTGCGGTCAGCACAAAACCCTACAAAAAGACCACGCAGAGTGTGCAAAAAAGACCTCCACACCGACTCATGGTGCGGAGGTGCCACTCTGCATCCCAGAGCTTCCAGCTAGCAGGGCAAGATCATGATAGCCAGCTGGACAAGGAAACAATGAACAAATAAATAACTAGCAGGGACTTAGCTTCTGCTGGAGTAGACAGGTCACCAGAAAGATCCAAGAGCGAACTGAACCAGTACAAGAACATTAACAGCTGGCATGGAGTAACGATCTGAGTGGAGTTAAAAAGAACAGACAGCCAAAGAATAAACTACCTCACCTGTGGAAGGAACCTCAGAAGCAGCAGCTCCACTCACAGCCACCAGAGGGAGTTCATGGACAGTACTCGCCGAAGTACCATTCATGACCACAGGAGGGAGTTCGATAACAGAATTCACAACAAAACCCATAATTGACCTGAAAAGTAGATTTGCCAGTAGACTGATTAATACAACAATTGAACGCAAATTCTCCCATGGGTAAAACCTCACACCAGTCCTCCTGACTGGAAGAGGCCAGGCATTTGAAAATGTGTTCCAATGACTGGTTGGTGCGTTCAGTCTGCCCGTTAGATTCTGGGTGATCAGCAGAGGAGAATGACAACATAACCCCCAACTTCTTACAAAAAGCCCTCCAAAACCTGGCCACAAATTGCACACCCCTGTCAGACACCACATTCACAGGGACCCCATGCAACCGATCTACATGTTGAATAAACAAGCGAGCTAAGGTTTCAGCAGAAGGTAATGAAGGTAACGGCACAAAATGGATTTGCTTTGAAAACCAATCAACCACTACTCAAACTACTGAGTTGCCCTTGGAAGACGGAAGATTAGTGATAAAATCTATGGACATGTGTGTCCAAGGCTTATCCGGAATTGGAAAAGGTACCAATTCCCCGGCCGGCTGGACCAGAGAGCTCTTAGAACAAGCACACACCCCACAAGTATTCAAAAACTTTTTGATATCAGTGCCCATAAAGGGCCACCAAAAATTCCTAACTACTGCCTTCCAGGTAGCTGCAAACCCAGGGTGTGCACTCAACACAGAATCATGAAATTCTTGCAGAAGTGTGAGATGGAAATAATCGGGTGCAAACAATTTGCCTGGGGGTTTATTCCTGGGAGCTTGTGCTTGTGCTTCCAAAATCTCTCTCTGTAACTCAGATGAGACTTCTGCCACAATCACTCCCGGTTGAAGAATGGAGGAAGGAGGTTCTGGAGAAGAAACAGAATCAAAACTTCGGGATAAGGCATCCGCCTTTCCATTTTTAGACCCTGGTCAAAACGCAATGATAAAATGAAACAAGAAAAAAAGTGCCCACCAAGCTTGTCTGGGGGTCAATCTCTTAGCGGACTCGATATAGGCCAAATTTTTATGATCAGTGATGACTATAATGGAATGAACAACCCCCTCCAGAAAATGCCTCCATTGTTCGAAGGCCAATTTAATAGCTAACAATTCCCTGTTGCCGACGTCATAATTTCTCTTGGCTGAAGAGAATTTTTTAGAGAAAAAGGCACAGGGTTTAAGGTTAGTAAGGGTGGACAGGCCCTGAGACAAAACTGCTCCCACAACCACCTCCAAAGCATCAACCTCTACAATAAAATGTTTAGACGGATTGAGTGGTATCAACACGGGTGCTGAAGTGAAACATTTCTTCATTGTCTGGAAGGAATTTTTTGCGGCCACAGACCAATTTTTTACATCCGCCCCTTTGAGTGTGAGGTCCGTTAAGGGTTTTTCCACCTGCAAAAACCTTTTAATGAACTTCCTATAATAATTAGCGAAGCCGAGAAATCATTGCAACCCCTTCGGGTCATGAGGTTGCACCCAATCAGAAATGGCCTGAACCTTCCCCAGATCCATGCGGAATTCCTCCCCTGAAATAATTAAACCCAGAAAAGACAGTTCTTGCATAAAGAATGAACACTTCTCCAGCTTAGCATATAAATGGGTCTCCCTGAGTCTCACAAGTACCTTATGTAGATGGTGTAAGTGTGATTGACTGTCCTCTGAGTATATCAAGATGTCATCCACGTAAATGACAGCATAGTGCCCAATCAGGTCAGAAAAAACAACATTAATGAAACTGTGGTAAATAGCAGGGGCGTTAGTGAGCCTTTGGTCGCCAGAAACGTCATTTTCCATTCATCCCCCTCTCAGATACTTATCAGGTTATAAGTCAAGCTTAGAAAACCATTTGGCCCCAGTGAGTTGATTACATAAACATAAATCAGGAATCAGAGGAAGAGGATAGGTGTTTTTTACAGTAATCTTATTCAGTTCCCGAAAGTCGAGGCATGGTGGCAAACCACCATTTTTTTTCTTCACAAAGAATAACCCCGCAGCCACGGGTGAGACAGAAGGCCGAATATTCCCCTTGCGGATACTCTCAGTGATGTACTCTTTCATGGCTTGGCGCTCAGGCCCAGACATATTGTAAAGACGATCCTTGGGTAATTTGGCTCCTGGGATTAAATCAATATCATAGCCTCACTTTTAAAAAACACGTCTTTGAAGTCTTTCAGGCACTTTGGAATACCCTCCAAACTGACAGACGACACAAATACAGACTTTACCGGGTTAACAAGAGGTCCCAGGTTACAAAATGGACCATTACCCTTACATCCCCATTAAGGGATCTCCCCCGCCACCCAATCAATGACAGGATTGTGGTGTTGCAGCCAGGGCATTCCCAGAACCAGTCCTGCAGGCAAATTATTCATTACAAAACAATGTAATTTTACAACGTGAGTAGTGTTGAGCGATACCTTCCGATATCCAGAAGTATCATATCGGATTGGATTGGTCGATATCCAAAAAAAATCAGATATTGCCGATACCCGATACCAATGCAAGTCAATGGGACACAAATATTGGAATGTAAATAAGCCCTTTCTGTCCTTCTACATCCTGTTCTGGAGGGGGAAGAGTGTGGGCGGTGCGTGGGCAGACACTGTGCATGTCTGTGTGTGCGGACGGGGTATGTGCGGGCTGCCAGGGCTCTGTGCGGGCCTGCCGAGGCTCTGTGCGGGCTTCCGGGGGTCTGTGCGGGCTGCCGGGAGTCTGTGCAGGCTGCCAGGGCTCTGTGCGGGCTGCCGGGGGTCTGTGCGGGCTGCCGGGGCTCTGCGGGCTAACGGGGGTCTGTACGGGCCTGCCAGGGCTCTGTGCGGGCTGCCGGGGCTGTGTGCGGGCTGCCGGGGGTCTGTGCGTGTGTGCAGGCATCGTCCGATGGGACTATAAGTCCCATCGGATGATGCCTGATACAGTGACAGTGATTGACACATTAGCCAATGATGGGACAGTAGTTGTCCCATCATCTGGCTAATGTGTTGAATGAACGGCAAAAACCTGATGTGTGAAAGCAGCCAGATATATGGATAGATCTATGTATCTATAGATATATATATCTATATTTATATCTATAGATAGATATATCCATGGATATATAATAGAAAGGCCGATGTTTCTAAGGCTATTTTCACACTTGCGTTTTTAGCAATCCGTCGTTTTGAGAAAAAAACAGATCCTGCAAATGTGGTCACAGGATGTGTTTTTTACCCATAGACTTGTATTAGCAATGGATCGCGACGGATGGCCTCACGTCGCGTCCGTCGTGCAACGGATCCGTCGTGTTTTGGCGGACCGTCGGCACGAAAAAACGTTCAAGTGAATGTTTTTTTGTCCATCGCGTTCCCCATTTTCTACCATGCATGTGCGGTCGAAACTCCTCCCCATCCTCCCCGGACTTCAGAATGGGCAACGGATGTGTTGAAAAACTGCATCCGCTGCCCACGTCGGGCACAAATTTCACAACGTGCGTCGGTACGTCAGCCCGACGCATAGCGATGGACTTGTACCGATGCAAGTGTGAAAGAGGCCTTAATGAGCGTTTAATTTTTAAAAAAAAAGAAAAAAACGAAAAAAAACGGCGTAGGCTCCCACGCAATTTTCTGCGCCAGAGGGGGAAAGCCGACAGCCGGGGTCCAATATTTGTAGCTTGCTATGAATATCAGCCCGCAGCTGTCTGCGTAGCCTTTACTGGCTATTAAAATAGGGGGACCCCCCAAAAAAAGACGTGGGGTCCCCCTGTAATTTATAGCCAGAAAGGCTACGCAGACAGCTGTGGGCTGATATTCATAGCCTAGAGATGGGTCATGGATATTGGCCCCCCCGGCTACAAATACCAGTCCGCAGCCGCATCTGTAAGATGTGACAATTCCAGCACTTAGCCCCTCTCTTCCCACTCCCATGTGGCGGTGGGATATGGGGTAATAAGGGGTTAATGTCACCTTGCTATTGTAAGGTGAAATTAAGGCGGGTTAATAACGGAGAGGCGTCAATAAGACGCCTATCCATTATTAATCCAATAGCAATAAAGGGTTAATAAAACACACACACATTAGGAAAAAAGTATTTTAATATTCTTCATTTAACAATACTTACCATACTTCAGCACCTGCAAAAAATGTAAAATAATAAACCATATACTACCTGTCTGCCGTAGTCCAATTAATAACGAGTGTCCCACGACGATCTCCCCTATACAACAGTGACATCGGGTGATGTCACTGCTCTATAAGACCCTCAGTGACATACTGACAGGAGACAATGGCTTCTGCAGTGCATCACTGAGGTTACTATAGTTCAAAGTCTCACTTTATGGCAATTGCTGTGTGGGAAAATTTCTCACACAGCAATGCCAAAAGTGAGACTAGGGACTATTTTTTTACAGCGGCGGAGGAATATAGTGCGGATGGATACTTCCTCCCGTCATTGTGTTCCTGGAGCCCCTGGAGAGCGGTCGCATCAGCTGATGCTGCCGTTCTCCACGGGAGATCGTCGTGGGACACTCGTGGATTTCTGCAGATCAGGGAGTATATTGGTTGTTTGTTATTTTAATATTTTTTACAGGTGACACTGGCTTCGGTCAACAAAGTGACAAGTGATGGTGAGTATATACTCTATGTTTAATGTACTGTATGTCTATATGTATGTATTGTATGTAACGTATGAATGTATTATATGTAGTATGTATGTAGTATGCATGTAGTATGTATGTATGTAGTATGTATGTATGTAGTATGCATGTATGTAGTATGCATGTAGTATGTATGTATGTATGTAGTATGTATGTATGTATGTAGTATGTATGTATGTAGTATGTAGTATGTATGTATGTATGTAGTATGTACGTATGTAGTATATATGTATGTATGTACATATGTAGTATGTATGTAGTATGTTGTATGTATGTAGTATGTATGTAGTATGTATGTAGTATGTAGTATGTATGTAGTATGTACGTAGTATGTATGTAGTATGTAGTATGTATGTAGTATTTTTTTTACGTTCAACACATTAGCCGGATGATGGGACTACTACTGTCCCATCATTGGCTAATGTGTCAATCACTGTCACTGTAGCAGGCATCGTCCGATGGGACTTGTAGTCCCATCGGACTACAGACCTGTGCCTGCACACATGCACAGACCCCCGGCAGCCCACACAGAGCCCCGGCAGCCCGCACAGAGCCCCGGCAGCCCACACAGAGCCCCGGCAGCCCACACAGAGCACCGGCAGCCCACACAGAGCCCCGGCAGCCCACACAGAGCCCCGGCAGCCCACACAGAGCCCCGGAAGCCCGCACAGAGCCCGGGCAGCCCCGTACAGACCCCCGGCAAGCCCGCACAGAGCCTCGGCAGGCTCGCTCAGACCCCCGGCTGCCCACACATACCCCTGGCAGCTCGCACAGAGCCCCGGCAGGCCCACACGGACCCCGGCAGCCCGCACAGAGCCCCGGCAGGCCAGCACAGAGCCCCGGCAGGACCGCACAGACCCCCGGCAGGCAAGCACAGACCCCCGGCAGGCAAGCACAGACCCCTGGCAGGCCCTCACAGACCCCCGACGGTCACGCACAGACCCTGCACACACAGAAATGCAGTTTCCGCCCACGCACTGCCCACACTCCATTATAGTGCATCATTGCACTGTGGGAACTTCTGATTCTGGTATCCGATATCGCAAAAGTATCAGAACTCGGTATCGGAATTCTGATAGAGTGAATATCGGCCGATACCCGATATTTGCAGTATCGGAATGCTCAACACTAAACGTGAGTGGAATCCACTTTCAGATAAAAAACATCAGTCCTGAAACAAATTCCATCCCGGGTGAGAGGGGACGAATCAACAGCCACAACTTTATCAAGGTCTTTCAACCTGACTGTCCCTATCTTATTACAAGTCACAACTTGGGCATCGATCAAATTAATGGAAGAACCGCAGTCAACAAAGGTGGTGGTCACCACAGGACCGCCAGCAAGTTGCAATTCCACTTAAATCACAATTTTGGCAAGGGAGAAAAAATGTACCTGGGAGTCTGGAAAACTTCCTCGATTGTTGCCCAGAGTTGTTTCTCCAATGGTTTCACAGGAGAAGGTCAGGAGGGGCAGTTCCTTTTCCAATGTCCAGAGGCTCCACAGTAAAAACACAGTTGGTTGTCTCTACGGCGCCTCCTCTCTTTCTCCATAACCAAGACTGACCCAATCTCCATGGGCTCCGATACAGGTGCAGTGTCACAGAATTTGGAGAACAAGGAAGTCTCATGCTGTATCACTCTTCTAGCACAGAGTATCCGGTCCATTCAGACCGCCTGTGTCATGGCACCATCCAGATTATCGCGAGGAGGATGAAGTGCCGTCCTTCAGACGGTCAGATAGACACTTGCGGAAAACCCTCTCAGGGCTGCAACTTTCCAAGAAACGTCAGCTGCCCAACGCCTAAACTCAGAGCAGAACCATTCAGCAGAGTGCTTCCCCTGTGTCACACTCATCACCATATCCTCTGCCAGACATACTCTATCAGGCTCATCATAAATGTGCCCCAGAGCCTCAAAGAACAGGTTAACAGACATGCATTTAGGAGCAGAAGGTAGAGAGAAAACCCATGCTTGTGGAGAACCCCTTAATAAGGATATAATGACCCTCACCCTCTGCCTTTCATTTCCAGAAACCCGGGGATGCAACTCAAATAACAACCTGCACCCCTCCCTAAAAACCCTGAACAACTTTTAATCCCCAGAAAAAGTGACTTTACAGGTGGTTCGGGGTCTGCTAGGGATACATCAGTGGGGACCCCCTCCCGGGATCACAATGAATCAGACATCCGTAAAACACCTGCCACATCTCTCTACACATGCTTGTGTGAGTGGACCAGGGATTGCTGTTCCATGGACAGCTTATACAACAGCTGGGAGAGCTCATTAATCTGCCCCTTAAGAACCAGTACCTTGTTATGACCTGGTGGTTAGGAGCACCCGGAATGACCTGATAGTTAAAACTCACACAGGACAAGCTCTGGGATGTGGGAGCTCTGCTGACCGCAATCCCTAATCCTATCACACACACTAGAAATAGCCGTGGAGCGCTCCTGACGCTCCCTAGGCGCCTCATCACAGCCTAAGAGCTAGCTAGCCCTAGAGATAGAAAATAAAGCCTACCTTGCCTCAGAGAAATTCCCCAAAGGAAAAGGCAGCCCCCCACATATATTGACTGTGAGTAAAGATGATAGTCACAAACGCAGAAATGAAACAGGTTTCAGCAAAGGGAGGCCAGACTTACTAAATAGACAGAGGATAGGAAAGGTAGCTTTGCGATCAGCACAATAAACTACAAAAGACCATGCAGAGTGTGCAAAAAAGACCTCCGCATCAACTAACGGTGCGGAGATGCCACTGTGCATTCCAGAGCTTCCAGCTAGCAAGACAAAATCATGATATCCAGCTGGACAAGAAAACAATGAACGAATTAGATACTATCAGGAACTTAGCTTCTGCTGGAGTAGACAGGTCACCAGAAAGATCCAAGAGCGAACTGAACCAATGCAGAAACATTGACAGCTGGCCTGGAGTAACGATCTAAGTGGAGTTAAATAGAGCAGCCAACCAAAGGATAAACCACGTCACCTGTGTAAGGAACCTCAGAAGCAGCAGCTCCACTCACAGCCACCAGAGGGAGCCCACGGACAGAACTCACCGAAGCACCATTCACGACCACAGGAGGGAGCTCGACAACAGAATTCACAACAGTACCCCCCCTTGAGGAGGGGTCACCGAACCCTCACCAGAGCCCCCAGGCCGATCAGGATGAGCCAAATGAAAGGCACAAACTAAATCGGCAGCATGAACATCAGAGGCAAAAACCCAGGAATTATCTTCCTGACCATAACCCTTCCACTTGACCAGGTACTGGAGTTTCCGTCTTGAAACACGAGAATCCAAAATCTTCTCCACCACATACTCCAACTCCCCCTCGACCAACACCGGGGTAGGAGGATCAACGGAGGGAACCATAGGCGCCACGTATCTCCGCAACAACGACCTATGGAACACATTATGGATGGCAAAAGAAGCTGGAAGGTCCAAACGAAATGACACAGGATTAAGAACTTCAGAAATCTTATATGGCCCAATGAAACGAGGCTTAAGCTTAGGAGAGGAAACCTTCATAGGAACATGACGAGATGACAACCAAACCAAATCCCCAACCCAAAGTCGGGGACCAACACAGCACCGGCGGTTAGTGAAACGTTGAGCCTTCTCCTGGGACAATGTCAAATTGTCCACCACATGAGTCCAAATCTGCTGCAACCTGTCCACCACAGTATCCACACCAGGACAGTCCGAAGGCTCAACCTGCCCTGAAGAGAAACGAGGATGGAAACCAGAATTGCAGAAAAAAGGAGAAACCAAAGTAGCTGAGCTGGCCCGATTATTAAGGGCGAACTCAGCCAAAGGCAAGAAGGACACCCAATCATCCTGATCAGCAGAAACGAAGCATCTCAGATATGTTTCCAAAGTCTGATTAGTTCATTCGGTTTGGCCATTTGTCTGAGGATGGAAAGCCGAAGAAAAAGACAAATCAATGCCCATTTTAGCACAAAAGGACCACCAAAACCTTGAAACAAACTGGGAACCTCTGTCCGAGACGATGTTCTCCGGAATGCCATGCACCAAATCAGAGGAGGAAGGCAATTTAGACAAGGGTACCAAATGGACCATCTTAGAAAAGCGATCACAAACCACCCAAATGACCGACATCCTTTGAGAAACAGGGAGATCAGAAATAAAATCCATGGAAATATGCGCCCAGGGCCTCTTCGGGACCGGCAAGGGCAAAAGCAACCCACTGGCACGAGAACAGCAGGGCTTAGCCCGAGCACAAGTCCCACAGGACTGCACAAAAGAATGCACATCCCGTGACAAAGAAGGCCACCAAAAGGATCTAGCCACCAAATCTCTGGTACCAAAGATTCCAGGATGACCAGCCAACACCGAACCATGAACCTCAGAGATAACTCTACTAGTCCATCTATCAGGGACAAACAGTTTCTCCGTTGGACAACGGTCAGGTCTATCATCCTGAAACTTCTACAGCACGCGCAGCAAATCAGGGAAGATGGCAGACAAAATTACCCCCTCTTTAAGAATACCCGCCGGCTCCGGAACACCCGGAGAGTCAGGCACAAAACTCCTTGACAGGGCATCAGCCTTCACATTCTTAGATCCCGGAAGGTATGAAACCACAAAATCAAAACGGGAGAAAAAGAGCGACCATCGACCCTGTCTAGGATTCAACCGTTTGGCAGACTCGAGATAAGTCAAATTCTTGTGATCCGTCAAGACCACCACGCGATGCTTGGCGAGAATTTTCTAGAAAAGAAGGCACATGGTTTCATCACCGAGCCATCAGAACTTCTTTGCGACAAAACAGCCCCTGCACCAATCTCAGAAGCATCAACCTCGACCTGAAACGGGAGCGAAACATCTGGCTGGCACAGCACAGGAGCAGAAGAAAAACGACGCTTCAACTCCTGAAAAGCCTCTACAGCCGCAGAGGACCAATTGACCACATCAGCACCTTTCTTGGTCAAATCAGTCAACGGTTTAGCAATACTAGAAAAATTAGCGATGAAGCGACGGTAAAAATTAGCAAAGCCCAGGAACTACTGTAGGCTCTTCACAGATGTCGGCTGAGTCCAATCATAAATGGCCTGAACTTTAACAGGGTCCATCTCGATAGTAGAAGGGGAAAAAATGAAACCCAAAAATGAAACCTTCTGAACTCCAAAGAGACACTTAGACCCCTTCACAAACAAGGAATTCGCACGAAGGACCTGGAACACCATTCTGACCTGCTTCACATGAGACTCCCAATCATCCGAAAAGACCAAAATGTCATCCAAATATACAATCATGAATCTATCCAGGTACTCTTGGAAGATGTCATGCATAAAGGACTGAAACACAGATGGAGCATTAGAAAGCCCGAATGGCATGACCAGGTACTCAAAATGGCCCTCGGGCGTATTAAATGCTGTTTTCCATTCATCGCCCTGTTTAATTCGCACAAGATTATACGCCCCTCGAAGATCTATCTTGGTGAACCAACTAGCCCCCTTAATCCGAGCAAACAAATCAGACATAAGCGGCAAAGGATACTGAAATTTGACTGTGATCTTATTAAGAAGGCGGTAATCAATACAAGGTCTTAAAGAGCCAACCTTCTTGGCCACAAAAAAGAACCCTGCTCCCAGTGGTGACGACGACGGGCGAATATGACCCTTCTCCAAGGATTACTTTATATAACTCCGCATAGCAGCGTGCTCTGGCACAGATAAATTAAATAGTCGGCCCTTAGGAAACTTACTACCGGGAATCAAATTAATAGCACAATCGCAATCCCTATGAGGAGGTAGGGAACCGGATTTGGGCTCCTCAAATACATCCCGGTAATCTGATAAAAACTCATTGACTTCAGAAGGAGTGGAAGGCGAAATTGACAACAATGAAACATCACCATGTACCCCTTGACAACCCCAGCCGGACACAGACATAGATTTCCAATCCAATACTGGATTATGAACCTGTAGCCATGGGAACCCCAAAACGACCACATCATGCAGATTATGCAACACCAAAAAACGAATATCCTCCTGATGTGCAGGAGCCATGCACATGGTCAATTGCGTACAGTATTGAGGTTTATTCTTGGCCAAAGGCGTAGCATCAATTCCTCTCAATGGAATAGGATACTGCAAGGGCTCCAAGGAAAAACCACAGCGCCTGGCAAACTCCAAGTCCATCAAATTCAGGGCAGCGCCTGAATCCACAAATGCCATTACAGAATAGGACGACAGAGAGCAAATCAGAGTAACGGACAAAAGAAATTTAGACTGTACCGTACCAATGGTGGCAGACCTAGCTAACAGCTTAGTGCGCTTAGGACAATCGGAGATAGCATGAGTGGATTCACCACAGTAAAAACACAGTCCATTCCGACGTCTGTGTTCTTGCCGCTCAGCTCTGGTCAAAGTCCTATCACACTCCATAGGCTCAGGCCTATTCTCAGAGAACACCGCCAAATGGTGCACCGCTTTGCGCTCACGCAAAGCGGTGCACCAAAGGCCATTTTGAATACCTTGTGATGCCATTCGGGCTCACTAAAGCTCCATCTGTTTTTCAGTCCTTCATGCATGATATTTTCCGGACTTATATTGTTAAGTTCTTGATTGTATATTTGGACGATATTTTTATTTTTTCCGATGATTGGGAGTCTCATGTGGAACAGGTCAGGATGGTATTTCAGATCCTTTGTGACAATGCCCTGTTTGTGAAAGGGTCTAAGTGTCTCTTTGGGGTGCAGAAGGTTTCCTTTTTGGGCTTTATTTTTTCTCCCTCGTCTATAGAGATGGATCCGGTTAAGGTTCAGGCCATTCATGATTGGATTCAGCCCACATCCGTGAAGAGCCTTCAGAAATTTTTGGGTTTTGCAAATTTTTATCGCCGTTTCATTGCTAATTTTTCCAGCGTGGTTAAACCCTTGACCGATTTGACGAAGAAAGGCGCTGATGTGGCGAATTGGTCCTCTGCGGCTGTCTCTGCCTTTCAGGAGCTTAAACGTCGATTTACTTCTGCTCCGGTGTTGCGCCAACCGGATGTTTCTCTTCCCTTTCAGGTTGAGGTTGATGCTTCTGAGATTGGGGCAGGGGCCGTTTTGTCTCAGAGAGATCCTGTTGGTTCCTTAATGAAACCGTGTGCCTTCTCTTTAAGTGTCTGTTTCTTTTTCTATGGCACACAAGCTGTGTGCTTGTTTTTTTATTGTATTCCTGCTCTGAGTGTAGTAGTCTCTGGAGTTGCAGATATACGTTCCACGTCTTTAGTTAGATGGAGGAATTTTTGTATAATCTGCTGTAGATATTTTTGGAAGGGTTTTAATACTGACCGCACAGGACTCTGTTCTATCCTTTCCTATTTTAGCTAGAGTGGCCTCTTGTGCTAAATCCTGTTTTCTGCCTGTGTTTGTCTTTCCTCTCCTACTCATAGCCAATATTTGTGGGGGGCTGCCTATCCTTTGGGGTTCTGCTCTGAGGCAAGATAGTATTCCTATTTCCATCTATAGGGGTATCTAGTCCACCGGCTGTGACGAGGTGTCTAGGGTTTGCTAGGTACACCCCACGGCTACTTCTAGTTGCGATGTTAAGATCAGGATTTGTGTTGTGAATTCTGTTGTCAAGCTCCCTCCTGTGGTCATGAATGGTACTTCGGCTGGTTCTGTCCATGGGCTTCCTCTGGTGGTTGTGAGTGGAGCTGCGGCTTCTGAGTTTCCTTCCACAGGTGACGAGGTTAATTCGTTAGCTGGCTGCTCTATTTATCTCCACTTAGATCATTGCTCCATGCCACCTGTCAATGTTCCAGTATTGGTCTAGTTCTCTCCTGGATCGTTCTTGTGACCTGTCTTCCCAGCAGAAGCTAAGTTCCTGCTTGTTTTTCTCTGGTTTGCTATTTTTCTGTCCAGCTTGCTATTTTGATTTTTGTCTTGCTTGCTGGAAGCTCTGGGACGCAGAGGGAGCGCCTCCGCACCGTGAGTCGGTGCGGAGGGTCTTTTTGCGCCCTCTGCGTGATCTTTTTGTAGTTTTTTGTGCTGACCGCAAAGTTACCTTTCCTATCCTCTGTCTGTTCAGTAAGTCGGGCCTCACTTTGCTAAATCTATTTCATCTCTGTGTTTGTAATTTTCATCTTTACTCACAGTCATTATATGTGGGGGGCTGCCTTTTCTTTTGGGGAATTTCTCTGAGGCAAGGTAGGCTTTATTTTTCTATCTCTAGGGCTAGCTAGTTTCTTAGGTTGTGTCGAGTTGCATAGGGAGCGTTAGGAGCAATCCACGGCTATTTCTAGTGTATGTGATAGGATTAGGGATTGCGGTCAGCAGAGTTCCCACGTCTCAGAGCTCGTCCTATATTATTAGTAATTATCAGGTCATTCCGTGTGCTCTTAACCACCAGGTCCATTATTGTCCTTACCACCAGGTCATAACAGATTTGCGGTCAGTATAGTTACCACCTACTCCAGTGAAAGTTTTCATGCTGCTCCAAGGTCACCGAATCATAACAGGATGGTGAGCGTGATGACACCATAATCAGCACAACAATCCACTTTTGTGCCTACTTAAACAGTCCTGTTGACAATTAAACATTAACCCCTCTGTGACCTTAGACGTACTATCCCGTCGAGGTGCCCTGGGCTTATCTGACCCTGGACGGGATAGTACGTCATAGCCGATCGGCCGCGCTCACGGGGGGAGCGCGGCCGATCGCGGCCGGGTGTCAGCTGCTTATCGCAGCTGACATCCGGCACTATGTGCCAGGAGCGGTCACGGACCGCCCCGGCACATTAACCCCTGGCACACCGCGATCAAAGATGATCGCGATGTGCCGGCGGTGCAGGGAAGCACCGCGCAGGGAGGGGGCTCCCTGCGGGCTTCCCTGAGACCCCCGGAGCAACGCGATGTGATCGCGTTGCTGCGAGGGTCTCACCTCCCTCCCTGCTCCCTCCAGCCCCGGATCCAAGATGGCCGCGGATCCGGGTCCTGCAGGGAGGGAGGTGGCTTCACAGAGCCTGCTCAGAGCAGGCACTGTGAAGCCTGCAGCGCTGCATGTCAGATCAGTGATCTGACAGAGTGCTGTGCAAACTGTCAGATCACTGATCTGTGATGTCCCCCCCTGGGACAAAGTAAAAAAGTAAAAAAAAAATTTTCCAAATGTGTAAAAAAAATAAAAAAAAATATTCCAAAATAATGAAAAAAAAAATATATATATTATTCCCATAAATACATTTCTTCATCTAAATAAAAAAAAACCAATAAAAGTACACATATTTAGTATCGCCGCGTCCGTAACGATCCGACCTATAAAACTGTCCCACTAGTTAACCCCTTCAGTAAACACCGTAAGAAAAAAAAAAAAAAACGAGGCAAAAAACAACGCTTTATTATCATACCGCCGAACAAAAAGTGGAATAACACGCGATCAAAAGGACAGATATAAATAACCATGGTACCGCTGAAAGCGTCATATTGTCCCGCAAAAAAAGAGCCGCCATACAGCATCATCAGCAAAAAAATAAAAAAGTTATAGTCCTGAGAATAAAGCGATGCAAAAATAATTATTTTTTCTGTAAAATAGTTTTTATCGTATAAAAGCGCCAAACCATAAAAAAATGATATAAATGAGGTATCGCTGTAATCGTACTGACCCGAAGAATAAAACTGATTTATCAATTTTACCAAACGCGGAACGGTATAAACGCCTCCCCCAATAGAAATTCATGAATAGCTGGCTTTTGGTCATTCTTCCTCACAAAAATCGGAATAAAAAGCGATCAAAAAATGTCACGTGCCCAAAAATGTTTTCAATAAAAACGTCAACTCATCCCGCAAAAAACAAGACCTCACATGACTCTGTGGACCAAAATATGGAAAAATTATAGCTCTCAAAATGTGGTATTGCAAAAAATATTTTTTGCAATAAAAAGGGTCTTTCAGTGTGTGACGGCTGCCAATCATAAAAATCCGCTAAAAAACTCGCTATAAAAGTAAATCAAACCCCCCTTCATCACCCCCTTAGTTAGGGAAAAATAAAAAAAAATGTATTTATTTCCATTTTCCCATTAGGGCTAGGGTTAGGGCTAGGGTTAGGGCTAGGGTTAGGGCTAAGGTTAGGGCTAGGGCTAGGGTTAGGGTTAGGGCTAGGGCTAGGGCTAGGGTTAGGGTTAGGGCTAGGGTTAGGGCTAGGGATAGGGTTGGGGCTACAGTTAGGGTTGGGGCTAATGTTAGGGTTAGGGTTTAGATTACATTTACAGTTGGGAATAGGGTTGGGATTAGGGTTAGGGGTGTGTCAGGGTTAGAGGTGTGGTTAGGGTTACCGTTGGAATTAGGGTTAGGGGTGTGTTTACATTAGGGTTTCAGTTATAATTGGGGGGTTTCCACTGTTTCGGCACATCAGGGGCTCTCCAAACACGACATGGCGTCCGATCTCAATTCCAGCCAATTCTGCGTTGAAAAAGTAAAACAGTGCTCCTTCCCTTCCGAGCTCTCCTGTGTGCCCAAACAGGGGTTTACCCCAACATATGGGGTATCAACGTACTCAGGACAAATTGGACAACAACTTTTGTGGACCAATTTCTCCTGTTACCCTTGGGAAAATACAAAACTGGGGGCTAAAAAATAATTTTTGTGGGAAAACAAAAAGATTTTTTATTTTCACGGCTCTGCGTTATAAACTGTAGTGAAACACTTGGGGGTTCAAAGTTCTCACAACACATCTAGATAAGTTCATTGAGGGGTCTAGTTTCCAATATGGGGTCACTTGTGGGGGGTTTCTACTGTTTAGGTCCATTAGGGGCTCTGCAAACGCAATGTGACGCCTGCAGACCATTCCATCTAAGTCTGCATTCCAAATGGCGCTCCTTCCCTTCCGAACCCTCCCATGCGCCCAAACGGTGGTTCCCCCCCACATATGGGGTATCAGCGTACTCAGGACAAATTGGACAACAACTTTTGGGGTCCAATTTCTCCTGTTACCCTAGGGAAAATACAAAACTGGGGGCTAAAAAATAATTTTTGTGGGAAAAAAATTGTTTTATTTTTATGGCTCTGCATTATAAACTTCTGTGAAGCACTTGGTGGGTCAAAGTGCTCACCACACATCCAGATAAGTTCCTTAGGGGGTCTACTTTCCAAAATGGTGTCACTTGTGGGGGGTTTCAATGTTTAGGCACATCAGTGGCTCTCCAAACGCAACATGGCGTCCCATCCATTGACGTCCCATTGCATTGAAAAGTCAAATAGCGCTCCTTCCCTTCCGAGCTCTCCCATGCGCCCAAACAGTGGTTTACTGCCATATATGGGGTATCAGCGTACTCAGGACAAATTGGACAACAACTTTCTGGGTCCAATTTCTCCTGTTACCCTTGGTAAAATAAAACAAATTGGAGCTGAAGTAAATTTTTTGTGTAAAAAAGTTAAATGTTCATTTTTATTTAAACATTCCAAAAATTCCTATTAAACACCTGAAGGGTTAATAAACTTCTTGAATGTGGTTTTGAGCACCTTGAGGGGTGCAGTTTTTAGAATGGTGTCACACTTGGGCATTTTCTATCATATAGACCCCTCAAAATGACTTCAAATGAGACGTGGTCCCTAAAAAAAAATGGTGTTGTAAAAATGAGAAATTGCTGGTCAAATTTTAACCCTTATAACTCCCTAACAAAAAAAAAAATTGGTTCCAAAATTATGCTGATGTAAAGGAGACATGTGGGAAATGTTACTTATTAAGTATTTTGTGTGACATATCTCTGTGATTTAATTGCATAAAAATTCAAAGTTTGAAAATTGCGAAATTTTCAAAATTTTCGCCAAATTTCCGTTTTTTTCACAAATAAACGCAGGTACTATCAAAGAAATTTTACCACTATCATGAAGTACAATATGTCACGAGAAAACAATGTCAGAATCACCAGGATCCATTGAAGCGTTCCAGAGTTATAACCTCATAAAGGGACAGTGTGTCAGAATTGTAAAAATTGGCCTGGTCATTGACGTGCAAACCACCCTTGGGGGTAAAGGGGTTAAGAAAGAGTAAAAATGTGGATCGCACTCACCAGAGTAGAAGTGTCATACTTTTATTCGGACATACAATATTGTGGCAGGGAGGGATGTGGAAACAAATGGACAACGGCCGCTTCGTGCACACAGCACTTCAACGGGTCCTGACGACGAGAGGAAATAGGGAGGGTTCTTTTACCTGTGCAATGTTTTTGGCTCCTCCCCCTCTACTAGATGTCATAGCAGATAAATCACTGCTTATCAGAATATAAGTGAAAAAACATATAACACACAAGTTAAAAACATTACAAAAAAGGGCCACATTACAAAGGAACTATAAATTACCAATATTATTTTAAAGAAAGACAGACATGTCTATCTTCTCATTGAGACCAAGAGGTCCCAATGCGCCTGCGCGTAAAATCCACCTCGCTTCTCTTTTCAATAAGAAATGGTGCAAATCTCCTCCTTGTTGCGGTAAGGAGATTTTCTCTAATCCAGTGAAACGCAACACTTGAACATTACCCTCATGTTGTTCTCTCACATGATTTATTAATCTGGGGACCCTCTTTCCTGTACGTATAGAGTGAAAATGTTCCCTCACTCTCACAAATAGGGGACGGATCATTTTGCCGATGTAGAAAAAACCACACGGGCAAAAGATTACATATATAATATGTGTGGTTCTGCAGGAAATAAGATCATCATACTGTTGTGGATCTCTTCTTTGGATGCAGCACCTAGGATGTACATGGGGAAAAATTATCACGGCTAACACAGCAAAGAAGGGTTAGAGGTATCAGGGTCTAAAAGATTGCAGCAGTGCGGAGGTGTTTTGTTTCTTGTTTTGTTTCAGAATTAAACATTAAGCTTTGCATGTGTACCAGGTGGATATGGTGGAAGACATGAGACAAGGATATACTACCCAGCCCAGCCTAATCTAATCTGCTCAGTGCATATTGGGTAACAATGAGGATGTGAAAGTTGAGGAAGAGGAACAAGAGTTTTGTGCCATCTCTCCTACATGGAATGGCTGAGGAGGGGAATCAGGAGGAAGAGGTGGACGACAAGGAGGAGATGGAGAGTAATCATCATGGTGGAGACAGGGAAGTGTTGGCTACAGAGACCTTGGCACATATGACTGACTTTGTGTACAACTGACTTTCCCATGACCATTGCATTATATTCATCTTGGCCAAAAAATAGTACTGGTTGATCACCCTGCTAGACCCAAGCTTCAAGGAGAACCTTGCATCTCTCCTTCTTGAGGTGGAAAGGTCTACTAAAATGGTGCTACAGCAGAAGGCCATTGTGGAGAATATGTTGAAAAAATTCCCATCAGACAACACTAGCAGCAAGGGGCAAGCTTCCTTGACCAACCAAGGAGGAGAGGCGAGGCAAACACACAAACGGTACAGCAGAGTCAAGGGTACACTGTCAAAGGCCTGGGACATTTTCTTGACAGCATCAAGACCCTGATGTCCAGATATTTTTGACATGGAGGAAAAAGTTTTTAAGGATGGTCAAACAATGCCTGGCTCACAAAACCAGCTCACTCCTTAATTTCTCTGCTTCCTTCAGCTATTGAGTCTCAAAGCTGGACACCTGATATGAGCTATCCCTCTTTACAAGTGTTTCCCAAACTCCAGTCCTCACGGACCCCATGGGTCATGTTTTCAGGATTTGTTTAGTATTGCTCAAGCAGTGGAAGTATCATCAACGCATCAGGAATTGTCTCACCTGTGCAACACTATGGAAATCCTGAAAACATGACCCGTGGGGTCCGTGAGGACTGGAGTTTGGAAACACTGCTCTATACCTTGGAGGTGCTGTGCTGCCCTGCCGCTAGCATCTTGTCTGAGCAGGTTTTTAGTACCGCTGGGGGGAAGGCAAAACAAACAGGCGTTTTTTAAATAAGAGAGTGCGATGAATTGGTGTCAGGAGAAAAAGAGGAGGAAGCACCGGCAAGTTTTGGTCCAAAAGTGAGTGACCTGACTTATCTGAATCCATCTAGTAACAAACCACCTACGGAAGTAACATCAAATGGATAGGAAAATGAACAGTATAATTCAGTTCTGTTAAAAGAACAGTCAAGTTTTTTTTTACTAAGTTTGATTACATTTTTACTACACAATTAACACCATAAGCACAAAACACTCCAAAATAATGATGGAATTGCAATTTTATATGCAATTTCACAGTTCTTGGAATTTTTTTCCCCATTTTCCCATTCACTATATGGTAGACTTAAATGGTGTGTTTTAAATCTACAAGGTATTCTGCATAAAATAAGCCCTCAAATGTCCATGTTGATGGAAAAATTTAAAAGTTATGGATAGGGTTGTGCGACTTTTGTTTTCATAGGTTCGGGTCAGATTTCACGAAACCCGACTTTTTCAAAAGTCGGGTCAAGTGAAATCGGCCGATCCTATAGAAAAGTCGGGGTCGGGGTCGGCCGAAACACGAAACCCAAGGCAGTGCATTGGGTTTCTAATGGTTCTCAGGGTCTGAAGGAGAGGAAACTCTCCTTCAGGCCCTGCGATCCATATTAATGTGTAAAATAAAGAATAAAAAAAAAAAATATTGCTATACTCACCCTCGGGCACGCCCTGGTTGTAACCGGTAGCCTTCCTTCCTAAGAATCAGCGCTTGTAGGACCTTTTGATGACGTCGCGGCTTGTGATTGGTCGCGTGAGCGGTCACATGGGCGTCACGCGACCAATCAGAAGCCGTGACGTCATCGAAAGGTCCTTCAAGCGCTGATTCTTAGGAAGGAAGGCTGCGGGTTACAACCAGGGCGCGTCCGAGGGTGAGTATTTACCTATTAGGAATATACTCACCCTCGGACGCGCCCTGGTTGTAACCCGCAGCCTTCCTTCCTAAGAATCAGCGCTTGAAGGACCTTTCGATGACGTCATGGCTTCTGATTGGTCGCGTGAGCGGTCACATGGGCGTCACGCGACCAATCAGAAGCCGTGACGTCATCGAAAGGTCCTTCAAGCACTGATTCTTAGGAAGGAAGGCTCCCGATTAGAACCAGGGCGCGTCCGAGGGTGAGTATAGCAATATTTTTTATTTTTATTCTTTATTTTACACTTAAATCTGAAATGTGTGTAAATGGGTTAGTAACTGGCTTAGTGATAGAAAGCAGAGGGTGGTTATAAATGGTATAGTCTCTAACTGGGTCGCTGTGACCAGTGGGGTACCGCAGGGGTCAGTATTGGGACCTGTTCTCTTCAACATATTCATTAATGATCTGGTAGAAGGTTTACACAGTAAAATATCGATATTTGCAGATGATACAAAACTATGTAAAGCAGTTAATACAAGAGAAGATAGTATTCTGCTACAGATGGATCTGGATAAGTTGGAAACTTGGGCTGAAAGGTGGCAGATGAGGTTTAACAATGATAAATGTAAGGTTATACACATGGGAAGAGGGAATCAATATCACCATTACACACTGAACGGGAAACCACTGGGTAAATCTGACAGGGAGAAGGACTTGGGGATCCTAGTTAATGATAAACTTACCTGGAGCAGCCAGTGCCAGGCAGCAGCTGCCAAGGCAAACAGGATCATGGGGTGCATTAAAAGAGGTCTGGATACACATGATGAGAGCATTATACTGCCTCTGTACAAATCCCTAGTTAGACCGCACATGGAGTACTGTGTCCAGTTTTGGGCACCGGTGCTCAGGAAGGATATAATGGAACTAGAGAGAGTACAAAGGAGGGCAACAAAATTAATAAAGGGGATGGGAGAACTACAATACCCAGATAGATTAGCGAAATTAGGATTATTTAGTCTAGAAAAAAGACGACTGAGGGGCGATCTAATAACCATGTATAAGTATATAAGGGGACAATACAAATATCTCGCTGAGGATCTGTTTATACCAAGGAAGGTGACGGGCACAAGGGGGCATTCTTTGCGTCTGGAGGAGAGAAGGTTTTTCCACCAACATAGAAGAGGATTCTTTACTGTTAGGGCAGTGAGAATCTGGAATTGCTTGCCTGAGGAGGTGGTGATGGCGAACTCAGTCGAGGGGTTCAAGAGAGGCCTGGATGTCTTCCTGGAGCAGAACAATATTGTATCATACAATTATTAGGTTCTGTAGAAGGACGTAGATCTGGGGATTTATTATGATGGAATATAGGCTGAACTGGATGGACAAATGTCTTTTTTCGGCCTTACTAACTATGTTACTATGTTACTATGTAATTCCGATACCAATTCCCGATATCTTAAACATATCGGGAATCGGTATCGGAATTCCGATTCCAGATTCAGAAGATCGCCGACTTCATGGCCGACCCCACACAGGGGTCGGGTTTCATGAAACCCGACTTTGCCAAAAGTCGGCGACTTCTGAAAATGGCCGACCCGTTTCGCTCAACCCTAGTTATGGACCTTTGAAAAAGGTATAAAAGTAAAAGTGAAAAACCAAGTATTAGCTGCATACTTAAGATGTTAAAAAACTTGTATCTGCTAAGGAGGTGAAAGGGCCATTGGTCAACTGCCTCCATAGCACTCCCTGTTTGTACACCATGCATAAAGGTAACTTCCATGATTATAAGAATGCAGTGAGCATGGCTTCTCTTTCCATAGCTACAGGTAATAGAATATGAAAATAAATGTAAATTAATGTTTATATATGAATGTTAGTAGCAATAGATGAATGACAAGTTTATATTTCTATTTTCAATCACATGTCAGCAGCAGAAATTACCCTTTATATTAACACATAATAATATTAACATAATAATAATAATAATCTTATTGCACTTTTCCAAAGCATGTAATTATGAAATGTTTAATGAAACTGTCTGGCTTAAGAGGCAATAGAGAGGCAGAGGAAAGAAAAAAATAACTGTTTCAAAAGATTCATTGCACGTGCTGTCATCAGTGATTGGTTCATCCTTCATTTCTCTTCCCGGAATGTTCCTATCTCAGCCCTGACCAGCAAGGGGGGCAATCCTAAGGTTTGGACTCCAGAGGCAGAGAATGCATTTGTGTCTTTGAAATGGGCCGTATCGTCTGGACAATAGCAAACAGTTCTTTCTGGAGGTGGATGCTTCTTCTTCTGGGGCCGAAGCAGTCGTTACTCAAAAGTCTTCCTCTGGTCGCATGGTGCCTGCGTCTTCTTTTCCGAGACCTTCTGGCCGCATGGTGACCTGCGGCTTCTTTTCCAAGACCTTCTTTGCTGCTTAATGCAATTACTCTATAGGTGATCGAAAACTTTTAGCAATTAAACTGGCTCTGGAGGACTGGTGCTCATTGCTAAAGGAAGCTATGCATCCAGTGGTTATATACACTGACAACAAGAATCTTGAATATCTGCAATCCACATAATGAATTTACCTACAGCAAGCCAGGTGCTCTCTAATTTTTGCCTGAATTAACTTCACACACCATTTTGTTGGCAGATATGAACAAGAACGTTAAGGTGGACGCCCCCTCTAGATCTTTCCAGTCTTCTGACAAGGAGTTGGAGCCCTAACACATCATTCAGCCCTCGAAAATTATTGCAGTCACTCCATTGGATATGTCTCAGCTCTCTTCTGGTAAGACTTTTGTGGCTGAACTCGAGAGTAAGTGGGTTCTTCTGTGGGGTCAATTGTCTAAGGTGGCTGGCCATGTTGGTCAAAGAAAAATGACTCTCCTCATCTCCTAACATTATTGGTGGCCTGCTCTACGCAAGGATATTGTGGATTTCGTCTCTGCCTGTCCCTCTTATGCCCAACACAAAACCTCAAAACAGCTTCCCTCCGGTCGACTACTTCCTTTTCCTGTACCTTCTGCTACCTGGCAGCAAATTGCAATGGACTTCACCACCGATGTCCCACTATCAGCCAGTTGTACCATTATCTGGGTGGTTGTGGATCGCTTCTCCAAGATGGCTCATTTCATTCCACTCTCTGGTCTCCCATCTGCTCCAGTGCTGGCAGAGAAGTTCATTCCATATGTTTTCCACCTCTTTGGTCTTCAACTACATATTGTCTCAGATAGAGATTCCAGTTTTCTTCCCGCTTCTGGAGTGCCACCTGCAAATTACTTAATGTCTCTCTGGTTTTCTCTTGGACATACCACCTTCAATCCAATGGTCAGGTAGAGTGGGTCAATCAGATCCTTACTAACTTCCTTTGGCACTTCTTAAATGCCCACCACAGTGACTGGTCCGAACCCCTGCTGCCATGGAACATGGAATCTCTGTTTTTTTGTAGTATACAGTCAACACCGCTATATCCCATTCTCTGTTTCCACTACCTACAATATTCCTGCTCCTGAATCTCTAGTCAAGGGTTTTTTTAGGACTTAGGACAACACCAAGTCCACATTACTGAGGTCTTCAGAAAGGATGAGAAGGCATGCAGGTAAGAGACGTCTGGATCTGCCTCTGTTTCATCTAGAGGACAATGTCTGGCTGTCGTCTAAATATGTCCATTTCAAAGTACCCTCCTAAACTGGGTCCTAGCTTCATCGGTCCATTTGAGGTTCTGAAACAAATTAATCTTGTAGCCTACAAGCTTAATCTGCCGGTCTCTTTATGGATTCCCAATTCTTTTCATGTGTCTCCTCAAACCTGTTGTCTTCAGTCTTTTTTTTAAAGATCCTGTTACTAATCCTGCTCCAGTCAGCACTGAGGACGTTTTTGATGTAGAGAAAATTCTGGCCGCCCAGAGGGTTAGAGGTAAAACCTTTTTTCTTAAGGTTTGCAAGAGGTCTGGTCCCGAGGAGAAGTCCTGAGATCCAAGGGAGAATATCCATGCCCATCTCCTCCTGGAGAGATTTCTTGCGGGCTTGAAAATGAGGGAGCGTGAAGGGGGGTACTGTAATGCCGGCATCTCTGCACTGCCTTCTCTGGCAGAGACACCGTCTATCTCAATGCTGTAGTCCCAGAGCACCTCCTCCTCCTCCTGCTGCTGCTGTGGTGCTTGAGTCTTTGTACTCTAGCTACCTCCCCCAGACAGCACAGTTACTGATGCAGTCCAACTCTTCTTCCTCATCCTCCTGCTACTGCCTGGGGTCTGTGCATGGCTCGCAGATCCCCGGGCACTGTGTTTTGGGCATGCACAGTCTTGTCTTCTTAAAGGAACAGCGTGCCACCTTAAAGTGTTCCCGGAATATGGCTGGGAAACACTTATTATTTAAGTCAACTCTACCAAATGGGAGGTGCCTGTGCAATGTTGTTTGCATGTTCTAGCACGCTTGCTAGTTCTCAGGACAATGCACTCATATCCAGTATACCTGTCCTTTTCTCCAGCCATACTAACCTGCCTATCAGCCGTGCCAGCATGCCTGCCTATCAGCCGTGCCCGTCTGCCTGACTATCAGCCATTCCTGCCTGCCTGCACTTGCCTACTAGTGTCCATCAGTACCTGCATGTGTACGTCATGCCAGCCACTGTACCAGCAGTGCCATACCTGCCTCCAGTCCCTTGGGGGTCAGCTGCCACCGACCCGAGATCAGTCAAGGTGTATCACCTGGTCTCACTCTTTTGCCTGCCCTCGGATCACTGTATCATCAACCGTCATGTATCTGAAATCGGACTTGGTGAGGCACCTACTAATGCCCGTCCAGGCTTTCCTTGGGTCATGGCACAGTGGTTCTACCACCCAGCCCATTACACTTATACTTTGTTTTTCAGGTCTTGCAACAGACTTGAACTTTTGATCGTTGGATCACTTGTTTTATATGATACAGTAAGACATTCTTACACTATGTAATTTCCTATGAGCTGCAACCTATGGCTGGTCTTCATCAAAGTACCAGGAGAACAGCCAAGGGGTCCATTAGCAGGAGAGGTCTGTTGATGGGCACCAGAAATGATGAACCACCTAGATAATGTGACTTTAATGTTGCTGCTATAGATTTAGTGCCACATTTATGGGGTTAAATCACAAGCAGAGATAGCTCTTGAGTCTGCAATATACTAAGTACCAGTATGTTCTTTGTTTGGAAGTGCTTAAAGTACAGTATATTAGGTTGTTTCATGATAATTCATTATGCAATAATTATGCATTATTGGCACACAGTTGATCAGACCTTGAATAGAAGAAAATAAACTATTGCTCTGTTATGAAGAAAGGAAAAACGTAGTTGAAAGTATATTTAAGTAACAGTTATACAAACTATGTGTGTGATTGTACTGTACCTTTAAGGTAGGAAAACCTCATCATAAAGTACGTTAATATACATTAAGCCAGCGGTCTGTTGAACCACAAAGGAATTTTCACTTTGGTTCAGAACATCTCTGAATTCTCTGAAGAACACAAATTGGTTAGGTTAATTCATTGATCTGTCAGTCAGTGGATCTGGCATTCAGTGAAATTACATGCCAGATGTAAATAAAATTTGAAGTCACCTCTGATTATGATAGAGTGGTTTTGTAATTGAGAACCTTAATACAGTCAAATCCATTACTGCAGATTGATTTGAAGAACCACAGTTTGTGGGGATGTAAATTAGATTGTACAAGATCTTCAATTTCAATTTAAAAAGTGATTTTGTTGTGCAATTAACAATTGTTGATTCCTTGTCTGTTTCGAACAGTGACGTACGTATATATCAAGTATGGTAGGCTTGAAATAAGGTGTATAGACTTAAGAAAATCAGTGTAATTGCATTCATAGTTCAAGTGGTTATCCAAGCTTTGGTCAAAAGTCTGCAGTCACTCTGTGTGTAATCTTGATAGTACACGCAACACGATATCCCATGCTAATTGGTGGTAAAATGATTGCAAGTATGCAGTTGCATATTTTTGTTAATGTGTTGACTATATTGGCATTTTTTGAACTATATAACATTGCAAATCATATACATGTGGTCACGTGACCATCCACTTGCACATCAAAGGCAAATTGGGAGCTCTGAACACACAACGACCAGTTTCTTGAGCGGACTGCTTCTTTTTTGCCTTTGACAAAAAGCAGGTATGGTCCAAGCCCTAGCGCTCACCAGCATGTTGATGCTGGCTCAGTGGCCAACTATGGGAGAGGAGGGCAGGAAAAGTCACAGTCCAAAAGATTTTATAAATGAATTTAAAAAAATCAGGCAATCCACAAATGTTCAGAACTTGAAGATAGATCAGGTGATCACAATTATTCTCATTCTAGAACAGGCGGTAAATCATACTTGCCAATTCTGTCAGAATGTCTAGGAAAAGGTAGATCTTCCAAACTTCCGGAAGAGCTGGCAAATGTCTCATAAGCCCTACATCCTGCATTTCCTACTTGACTCTCTTCTGGCTTCTGGACACTAAGGGCTGAAAGATTCATTAAGATATTTGTACCTGTGTTTTGTCAATTTTTTATGTCTTGTGCCTTTTTTGTTTACGCCATATTCATCTTTTTAATGTTTGCCATTGTGGGCAGAGTTTCAGTTTTTTCGATGTCTTTGGCTGGTTTATTATTTGTGACATTTTGGAACTCGCTAAATTTGTCACAAATGGAAGACAGACCACCCTGGAGTGACAATGTAATCTAGAAACGTTGGTTCAATTGTTGCTCCATTTTGCAGAATGCAAAACTTTTTGCGCTAAAATGTCATAAAAAAGTTTGAAGAAAAAAATATAAAAGCAAATACCTCAGGTCAAACAATAAAAATTACCATATATAACCGAGTATAAGCTGACCTGAGTATAAACCGAGGCCCCTAATTTTGCCACAGAAAACTGGGAAAACTTATTGACTCGAGTATAAACCTAAGGTGAGAAATGCTGCAGCTACTGGTAAATTTCTAAAATAAAAATAGATACCAATAAAAGTTAAATTTATTAAGACATCAGTAGGTTAAATGTTTTTGAATATCCATATTGAATCAGGAGCCCTATATAATGCTCCATACAGTTCATGATGGGCCCCATAAGATGCTCCATACAAATTAAACCACATATAATGCTTCATAAAGTTCATGATGGGCCCCATAAGATGCTCCATACAAAAAATATGCCCCATATAATGCTGCACGAAGGCTAATAATGGCCCCATAAGATGTTCCATATTAAAATATGTCGCATATAATGCTGCACAAAAGCTTAATGATAGCCCCATAAGATGCTCCATAGAATAATATGCCCCATATAATGCTTCATAAAGGTTGATGGCCCCATAAGATGCTCCGTAGAATAATATGCCCGTATGCTACTCCATAAAGGTTGATGGCCCCATAAGATGCTCCATAGAATAATATGCCCCATATAATGCTCCATAAAGGTTGATGGCCCCATAAGATGCTCTATAGAATAATATGCCCCATGTAATGCTCCATAAAGGTTGATGGCCCCATAAGATGCTCCTTAGAATAATATGCCCCATATGCTGCTGCGATTAAAAAAAAATGACATACTCACCTCTCATCGCTGGGATCCAGGTGCTGGTGTCCTGAGCAGGCGGGGTCACTGGGGTGCTATGGGGGCCAGGTGCCGGTGTTGCTGCTGGGTCAGGCCCTGGAACTTGCAATATTCACTTGTCCCCATTCCACCGCCATGCGCCGCTTTGTCTTCTGTCTCTCTACAGTGACTGTTCAGGCAGAGGACACGCACTAACCATGTCATTGCGCCCTCTGGCCTGAACATCACAGCCAGAGGACGCAGAAGCCACAGCCTGGTGGTGGAGCGGGGACAGGTGAATATCGCATGGCTCACCCTCCTGGTGAGGTCTCTGCACTTCCCTGCTTCTCCGTTGTTCTGGGGCGGCAGCTCCTTCCAGTGCTGAGCGGACACATGGTACCGCTCATTAAAGTAATGAATATGTGCTCGACGCCTATGCGAGTGGAGTCACATGCATATTCATTACTTTAATGAGAGGTACCATGGTACCGCTGAACACAGGAAGAGCTGACAGTGCCGGAGACCATCTGAGAAGCAGGGAAGTGCAGAGACTACGCTAGGAGGGGGTGAGTATGATGTGACAGCCTCCGACTCCTGCCGCTCCACCTTCCCCAGTGACCCACTGGGACAATGACTCGAGTATAAGCCGAGAGGGGCATTTTCCGCCTAAAAAAAGGGCTGAAAATCTCGGTTTATACTCGAGTATATACGGTACTTAAAAGTAGGTAATAATATGCACTATTTGTACTTCTAATTCCTGAGGTTGGGGGCATGACCTAAAACAATGGTCAAGGCACAATGGAAAAAAAAGAACAATGTCCTTGAGCACATTTTATCAGTCCTTTTGCACATCAGAAAGCACACAGACAACATGTAACACAAATGTCAGCCTATGTGCTAGTGCTCTGGGATGATTTTCCACACAGAACTCAGATGTGCAAAAAGTACTTTCCTATTTCTGAACTTAGTATAACATGACACTTTGTTCACGTCTTTGGAATCTCCTTGAAGATGCTTTTCAAAAGCTGGCAAACATGACTCACAAACAATCACATAACCTTGCTCCTGGTGTTTATCTCTTATTTGTGGTATGTCCCTCTCATTGTAGTGTGGGACGACATTCTGCATCTCCTGCCCAGCGGATGCTAGTAGAGTGAAGACAGGGAGTAGGTAGGTATAGCACTAATTTATTCCTTGTGGCAAACGGGAATGCAGGTGTAAGTAATAGTAATGTCTATTAGTAGGAAGAATGATGAGAGGACTATAGTACAAGTGTCTCCAACCTTTCTTACCATAAGGCCGGAGTCACACTACCATAGAATATGGCCAAGTGCTATGTTATTAAAACATCGTATAGCACTCGGCCCAGTGTTACTTTATGGGGCAGCTCACATCTGCAATCATTTTCTCGTGTTGAATCGGCATGCGAGAACAATTGCAGTGTGCTGTGATTGGCACCAAGACTCGGCTGAGTCTCGGCACACTCGCACCAATATAAGTCTATGGGTGTGAGAAACATGCCAGGGGTCGGCCGAAAGGGTGGCAGGGAGGAAAATGCCCCATGGGCCACTCACCCAGCAGCTGTGCGGGGCTTGCCGCCTGATGGCAGCACACAGCAAACTGCGTGCGGCCCTGTCTGCTGTGTTGTACAGTACTGTGATGCGGCTGGCAGCAGCAGGGTTTGTGTCCAGATTTGAGTTGATTTCTAGAGGGAATGATGTCACTGGAAAGGGCAGGGCCTCCTTCAGTCCAGTCCAGTGAAGATCCAATAGCAGGATGCTGTGTTTGCCTAGGCTGCTGGAGAAGGAAGTAGGAAATGAGGGGCTCCACCATGTAGCCCTGTGAGAGGACTGAGGGGCTGCAAAGGGGAATGAGGATGCAGGACTCAGTGTGAGGACTCTGAGGATGGATTTTAGAAAGGGGCTGATTCTACTTGAGTGGGACTGCAAAGGGAAGCTTATGATGATGTGCTGTGTGGGGAATGGGGGGATGATGAGGGGCTTTGTGGGGAGAAAAGGAGGGTGATGAGGGTGTGTGTGTGCTGAGAAGGGACGATTAGGGGCTGTGGGGAGAAGGGAAATGATGAGGGGCTGTGGGGAGAAGGGGGATGATGAGGGGCTGTGGGGAGAAGGGGGATGATGAGCGGCGTGTGGAGAAGGGTGAATGATGAGAGGCTGTGTGGAAAATGGGGGATGATGACGGGCTGTGTGGGGAATTGGGGGTGATGAGAGGCTGTGGGGAATTGGAGGGTGAGGAGGGGCTTTGTTGGGAGAAGGGATGATTAGGGACTGTGGGGGGATGGGCTGTGTTGGGAATAGGGGAATGATGAGGGGCTGTGTGGGGAATTGGGGGTGATGAGAGGCTGTGGGGAATAGGGGGGTGATGAGGGGCTGTGTGGGGAGAAGGGATGATTAGGGGCTGTGGGGGGATGAGGGGCTGTGTTTGGAATAGGGGAATGATGAGGGGCTGTGTGGGGAATTGGGGGATGATGAAGGGCTGTGTGGGGAATGGGGGGATGATGAGGGACTGTGTGGGGAATGGGGGGATGATGAGGGACTGCGTGGGGAATACGTGAATGATGATGGGCTGTGTGGGGAATTGGAGGATGATGAGGGACTGTGTGGGGAATGGGGGGATGATGAGGGACTGTGTGTGGAATGGGGGGATGAGGGGCTGTATGGGGAATGGGGGGATAATGAGGGGCTTTGTGGGGGATGGGGCGAAGATGAGGGGCTGTGGAGAAAGGAGGTGATGATGATGGACTGTGTGGGGAATGGGGGGATGATGAGGGACTGTGTGGGGAATGGGGGATGAGGGGCTGTATGGGGAATGGAGGGATAATGAGGGGCTGTTTGGGGGATGGGGAGTGATGAGGGGCTGTGTGAGGAGAAGGGAGGATGATGAGGGGCTGTGTGGCGAATGGGGGGTGATGAGGGACTGTGTGGAGAATGGGGGATAATGAGCGGCTGTGTGGGGGATGATGAGGAGCTGTGTGGGAAATAGGAGGATGATAATGGGCTGTGGGGGGATAATGGGGGACTGTGTGGGGAATGGGATGATGAGGGGCTGTGTGGGGAATGGGGGGATGATGAGGGGCTGTGGGGGGATAATGAGGGACTGTGTGGGGAATGGGATGATGAGGTGCTGTGTGGGGAATGGGAGGATGATGAGGGACTGTGTGGGGAATGGGGGTGATGAGGGGCTGTGTGGGGAGAAGAGATGATGAAGTGCTGTATGGGGAATGGGAGGATGATGAGGCACTGTGTGTGGAATGGGGGGTGATGAGGGGCTGTGTGGAAAGGAGAGATGATGAAGTGCTGTATGGGGAATGGGGGGATAATGACGGGCTGTGTGCGGGATGGGGGGGAAGATGAGGGAATGTGGAGAATGGGGGGATGATGAAAGACTGTGTGGGGAATGGGGGGATGATGCGGGACTGTGTGGGGAATGGGGGATAATGAGCGGATGTGTGGGGGATGATGAGGGGATGTGTGGGGAATGGGGGGATGATGAGGGGCTGTGGGGGATAATGAGGGACTGTGTAGGGAATGGGGGATGATGCGGGACTGTGTGGGGAATGGAGGATAATGAGCGGCTGTGTGGGGACCTTTCTGATGATCTTTTTAATCATAGACCTAAGACAGGGACAAGGGGGCGTCCTCTACGTCTGAAGGAATGAAGGTTTAGGCATAATAACAGACGCGGGTTCTTTACTGTAAGAGCAGTGAGACTATGGAACTCTCTGCCATATGATGTTGTAATGAGTGATTCATTATTTAAATTTAAGAGGGGATTGGATGCATTTCTTGAAAAGTATAATGTTGTAGGGTATATATACTAGATTCCTTGATAGGGCGTTGATCCAGGGAACTAGTCTGATTGCCGTATGTGGAGTCGGGAAGGAATTTTTTCCCCCAAAGTGCAGCTTACTATTTGCCACATTTTTTTTTTGCCTTAATCTGGATCAACATGTTAGGGCAAGTTAGGTTAGGCTATGGGTTGAACCAGATGGACTTAATGTCTTCCTTCAACCTTAATAGCTATGTTACTATGTTACTATGGATGATGAGGGGATGTGTGGGGAATGGGGGGATGATGAGGGGCTGTGGGGGGAATGGTAGGATGATGAGGGACTGTGTGGGGAATGGGGGGTGATGAAGGGCTGTATGGAGAGAAGGGAGGATGATGAGGGTCTGTCTGGGGAATGGAGGGATGATGAGGCACTGTGTGGGGAATGGGGGGTGATGAGGGGCTGTGTGGGGAGAAGAGATGATGAAATGCTGTATGAGGAATGGGGGGATAATGAGGGGCTTTGTGGGGGATGGGGGAAGATGAGGGCTGTGGAGAATGGGGGGATGGTGATGGACTGTGTGGGGAATGGGGGGATGATAAGGGACTGTGTGGGGAATAGGGGATGAGGGGCTGTATGGGGAATGGGGGGATAATGAGGGGCTGTGTGGGGGATGGGGGGTGATGAGGGGCTGTGTGGGGAGAAGGGGGGGATGATGAGGGGCTGTGTGGGGAATGGGGGGATGATGAGGGACTGTGTGGGGAATGGGGGGATAATGAGCTGTTGTGTGGGGGATGGGGGATGATGAGGGGCTGTGTGCAGAATGAGGGGATGATGAGGGGCTGTAGGGGGATAATGAGGGACTGTGTGGGGAATGGGATGGTTAGGGGCTATGTGGGGAATGGGGGGATGATGAGGGGCTCTGGGGAGGATAATGAGGGACTGTGTGGTGAATGTCATGATGAGGGGCTGTCTGTAGGGAATGGAAGGTGATGAGGGACTGTGTGGGGAATGGGGGGTGATGAGGGGCTGTGTGGGGAGACGGGAGGATGATGAGGGTCCGTGTGGGGAATGGGGGATGATGAGGCATTGTGTAGGGAATGCAGGTGATGACGGGCTGTGTGGGGAGAAAAGATGATGAAGTGCTGTATGGGGAATGGGGGGATAATGACGGACTGTGTGAGGGATGGGGAGATGATGAGGGACTGTGTGGGGAGAAGGGAGGATGATGAGGGGCTGTGTGGGGAATGGAAGGATGATGGACTGTATGTGGAATGGAGGGATAATTAGTGGCTGTGTGGGGAGACGGGAGGATGATGAGGGTCCGTGTGGGGAATGGGGGATGATGAGGCACTGTGTGGGGAATGGGGGTGATGAGGGGCTGTGTGGGGAGAAGAGATGATGAAGTGCTGTATGGGGAATGGAGGGATAACGAGGGGCTGTGTGGGGAATTTTTGTGTGGAGAATGGGGGATGATAAAGGGCTATGTGAGGAATGGTGGGTGTGAGGACCTTCATAATGTGTGTGTGTGTATGTATATTGTGATGCAGTGACCCCTGTGACAGCTAGGGGGCGCTGTGAGTGCTCTTTGGGATGTGCATGGAGGCATATCTATTGTGATAATCGTGGTGAAACAGTGACTGGCTGTGTTGTGAATGGCCGATATGTGTCGCAGAGGGAGTCTGCGTAGTAAGTCTGATGCAATGTTGTTCTGGGACCTGTAGTCCCTCAAGAGTGTATATGTATGGTGTAGCTGTAAGGGAGACTTACTAGGCTAGTTGTGTGAGATGGGCGGGGCAAACTAGCCACACATCCACATTCCCATCCAGGGGAGTGGTTAAGAGTATATAATGTGACCAGGGTGTGGGTCACATGTTCCCGTGTGGTTCCTGTGGAGGGTCCTGGAGAGACTGTGTGTTGGGAGGTCCTGGGAGTAGGACCGGATCCCTGAATAGCACACAACCACCTGTGTTGGATTTCCTGGGAGTAGGAGCTCTGAATAGCACATGGTGGGGCTTTGGACCTGGTGAGCCTGGTGTGTTGGATTTTCCTGGGAGTAGGAGTCCTGAATAGCACACTGAACAACCTGTGTTGGATTTCCTGGGAGTAGGAGTTCTGAAGAGCACATGGTGGGGCTTTGGACTTGCGGGTGGCCTGGGATGTTGGACGAGGTCCTGAATAGCACCTGGACAGGTCCCATGTGCGGTTCATGTGGGGAAGCTACCGTCCTTCGGTGGGTCTGGACTGACTAAGATATGCCACCCAGGCAAGTTGGTGATCCCTGTGAGGCAGCTTTCCCGGAGCAGTGGACTGACAAGGAGTCAGCAGGTGGAGCAGGAGCTCCCGTCAGGTACCTTTACAGACTGTTGGTGCTTGTAATGTTCTATGAACTGTGTGGCCTCCCACGGTGACTGAACGGAGTGAGCTTCAGCGTGTTTAGAGACCGCGACCCAGTGTCATGTGTGCTGTATGTGACTTGGGACATTTGGTGAACTGTGCGGCGTATGCACACCCATAGTAACTGGACGAAGTGAGAGGTCCAGCATGTTTAGTGTCCGTGAGTCAAAGCCGTAAATGAAGTGTTAAGATAAAGCTGCAAGTTAATATCACCAGTTGGTGCCTATTGTGTTCTATGGAATGTATAACATGAACTGTGCATAACCCAGTTTATGACAATTTAATAAACCGTATGGACTGTTTGTTTGGAAAAATCGTGCCTGACTACGTTAATCCCGTGCCATGCGAGTGTCCCCCAATACACTTAGTGAGAGCAATCTTACAATATGTGTATATATGTATATATATATATATATATATATATATATATATATATATATATATATATATATATATATATATATATATATATATATATATATATATATATATATATATATATATATACATATATACACACACACACATATATACAAACAAATCCAGTAAATCACCCTGTCTGATTTGGCAACATTTATTTTGCAAATTATGGTAGAGAATAAGTATTTGGTCATTAACAAAAGTTCATCTCAATATTTTATTTTGTATATCCTTTGTTGGCAATGACAGATGTGAAACATTTTCTGTAAATCTTCACAAGGTTGGCACACACTGTTGGTGGTATGTTGGTCATTCCTTCATGCAGATCTCATCTAGAGCAGTGATGTTTTGGGCCTGTCGCTGGGCAACACGGACTTTCAACTCCCTCCAAAGGTTTTCTATGGTGGTTGAGATCTAGAGACTGGCAAGGCCACTACAAGACCTTCATATGCTTCTTATGAAGCCACGCCTTCATTGCGCTTTTTGGTTTGCTTGGGATCATTATCATGCTGAAAGACCCATCGACGTTTCATCTTCAATGCCCTTGCTGATGGAAGGAGGTTTGTGCTCAAAATCTCATGGTACATGGACCCATTCATTCTTTCATGTACACGAATCAGCCGTCCTGGTCCCCTTGCAGTGAAACAGCCCCAAAGCATGATGTTGCCATCCCCATGCTTCACAGTAGGTATGGTGTTCTTTGGATGCAACTCTGCCTTCTGTCTCCTCCAAACACGACCAGTTTTGTTTATACCAAACAGTTCTACTTTGGTTTCATCAGACCATATGACATTCTCCCAATACTCCTCTGGATAATCCAAAAGCTTTCTAGTAAACTTCAGATGGGCCTGCACATGTACTGGCTTAAGCAGTGGGACACGTCTGGCACTGCAGGATCTGAGTCCCTGGCGGCGTAGTGTGTTACTGATGGTAGCCTTTGTTATGGTGGTCCCAGCTCTATGCAGGTAATTCACTAGGTCCCTCCCTTGTAGTTCTGGGATTTTTGCTCACCGTTCATGTGATCATTTTGACCCCAAGGGGTGAGATCTTGCCTGGAGCCCCAGATCGAGGGAGATTATCAGTGGTCTTGTATGTCTTCCATTTTCTTATTATTGCTCCCACAGTTGATTTCAAGCTGCTTGCCTATTGCAGATTCCGTCTTCCCAGCCTGGTGCAGGGCTACAATTTTGTTTCTGGTGTCCTTCAACAACTCTTTGGTCTCCACTAGTGATGAGCGAGAATACTCGTTGTTCGGGTTTTCCCGAGCACGCTCGGGTGGTCTGCGAGTATTTGTGACTGCTCGGAGATTTAGTTTTTATTGACTCAGCTGCATGATTTATGGTTGCTAGCCAGCCTGAGTATATGTGGGGGTTGCCTGGTTGCTACGGAATCCCCACATGTAATCAAGCTGTCTAGTAGCTGCAAATCATTTAGCTGCGGCAAGGAAAAGTAAATCTCTGGCAGTCGCAAATACTCGGAGATCACCCGAGCGTGCTCTGGAAAATCCGAGCAACGAGTATACTCCCTCATCACTAGTCTTCACCATAGTGGAGTTTTGAGTGTGACTGTTTGAGGTTGTGGACAGGTGTCTTTTACACTGATAACAAGTTCAAACAGGCACCATTACTACATTACTACAGGTAATGAGTGGAGGACAGAGGAGCCTCTTAAAGAAGAAGTTACAGGTCTGTGAGAGCCAGACAACTTACATGTTTTTTGGTGACCAAATACTTTTTTTCCACCATAATTTGCAAAATAAACCTTGCCAAATCAGACAAGGTGATTTTCTGGATTTGTTTTTGCAATTTTGACTCTCATAGTTGTGGTCTACCTATGATGTTAATTACAGACCTCTCTCATCTTACCAAGTGGGAGAACTTGCACAATTGGTGGCTGACTAAATACTTTTTTTCCACCACTGTATAATATATATAGGACAGTAAGGACCTTCATACTATATATGGGAGGTAGTTGGGACATCATATTGTACTGTATATAGGGGCTATGTAGCCATTTTACTATATATAGGGAGCTCTGGCATCCTCAATGTATTATAAAGGGCTTTGGGGACGATCATATTGTGCATTGGGGCTGTAGGACCATAATTCTGTATATACAGAGCTATGTGGGTATTCAGAGGACATTATTTGTTAGAAATGGGGACATTATTAGTTTTCATAGGGGCACTCAGGTTCCATTATTATTATTTTTGTGGGGGGGGGGGGGCATTATTAGCTTTAAGTGGACACTCAAGGGTATTTGTTGCTCGAAGGGGGCACTTGGGATATTATATAGAATTCAGGCCTTTGCACAGTAGGGACATTAATACTTCCTATGGGACACTTTCATTTTTTGCGAAGGGAACAATACTAATAATGGCACAGTTTTTAAAATATTGGGGTCAGTATTCCACACCGCAAGTGCACGCAGAGTGGGGAGTTTTTGTAGGTTGTAAATAGATGGCGACATCGCTGAAAATCTGTTTTTGTTGTAATCTGTTCAGACAAGGTGTGGCTGGAGAAGTAATAGTGGAGGTCTGGGCCAGATGGAAAAGACGGGAAAAGTGAACGACCTGAATCAGAAAGAACATCATGCGTAAGTTAAACTGTACTGTAATCACGTGTATGTTCTGTGAGACTGGTATCTACCAATATACGATTACTGTAAGGTGGGAATATTGCTCTTGCAGTGTTTTTATATTTTCTATTTAGTAACAGCTTAATGTGTTTCAGTTATTATGTAGTAGAAGGTGTATGGTGGTGAAATTGGTCTTTGTATAGAGTGTTTTGTTATGTAGAGGTAACGGTCATATTATTATGTATTCTCTGTGTAGTGGTGATGGTGGTGGATGGTAGTTTTATTGTTTTGATCTTTTATAGTAGTCATTTTGATAGTATTGGTCTTTGCATTGGGTGTTTTTGGTTAGCATCAGTGGTATACTGTAATTACATATGTAGCGATGCTATTTTAAAGTGACTCTGCCAACCCCTCCAGCCGTTAGAAACTAAAAGAGTCACCTTGTGCAGCAGTAATGCTGCATTCTGACAAGGTGGCTCTTTTAGTTATTGGTGCAGTCAAAGCAGAAATAAAGTGTTTTATAATTTTGCAAAAATACCTGTCTTCAGTCCTGGAGGCAGGTCTTAACCCCCCTGCTGCACACGCCACACAGCCGTCACTCAAGGCTTCATCGGCGCCGGGCGCCGCCCCCTCTGTGCTGTTTTCAAATCAAATCCGGCACCTGCGCTGTTTTGTTCTGCCTGGGGCAGGCGCAGTGAGCGCTGCCCGTCTGACTTCAGATGCAGTCTCGCAGACTGCGCCTGTGCGGCCACCTAGCTTCAGAATCCCAGTCCCGCACTGTGCATAATGCATAACACACTGCAGGGCTGAGATTGACAAGCTGGGTGGCCACACAGGCGCAGTCTGCGAGACTGCATCTGAGGTCAGATGGGCAGCGCTCACTGTGCCTGCCCCAGGCAGAACAAAACAGTGCAGGCGCCGGGTTTGATTTGAAAATAGCGCTGAGGGGGCGGCGCCCAGCACCGAAGAAGCCTTGAGTGACGGCAGTGTGGCGTCTGCAGCAGGGGGGTTAAGACCTGCCTCCACGACTAAAGACAGGTATTTTTGCGAAATTATAAAACGCTTTATTTCTGCTTTGATTGCACCAATAACTAAAAGAGCCACCTTGTCAGAATGCAGCATTACTGCTGCACAAGGTGGCTCTTTTAGTTTCTAACGGCTGGAGGGGGTGACAGAGTCCCTTTAAATGGTCTTAGGGGGTCATACGGGGAAACATGCACTTTGGGGCTTGGACCCCTGATCTTTTAGGACCGTAGCAATGCCCCTGCGGTACTGTGTGTTTACATGTTTGTGTTTCTGGAGTTGTATGTTTGAAGGTAATGGTACCATATCTAAGCAGTAAGCTTGGTTCTGGTACTGTATCGAGGTAGAAATCTAGATTCTAGTACCATATGTATGACGTAAGCTTGGTATTGTTGCTGTATCTATGTAGTAGATTTAGTAAGCTTGGTTCTGTTACCATATCTCTGCAGTAAGCTCGGTTCTGCTCCCATATCTCTAGTAAATTCTATTCTGCTCCCATATCTCTATAGTAAGGTCAGTTCTGCTCCAATATCTCTGTAGTAAGCTCAGTTCTGCTCCCTTATCTCTGTAGTAAGCTCGGTTCTGCTCCCTTATCTCTGTAGTAAGCTCAGTTCTGCTCCCATATCTCTGTAAGCTCTGTTCTGCTTCTCTATCTCTCTAGTAAACTCGGTTCTGCTCCCTTATCACTGTAGTAAGCTTGGTTCTGCTCCGACATCTCTGTAGTATACTCCTTTAAGTTCTCTTATCTACGTAGTAATCTTGGTTCCGTTCTTATGTCGATGTAGTTAGCTTGCTTCTGTTACAGTATCTATGTAGGCAGTAAGCTTGGTTCTGCTCCATATCTATGCAGCAAGCTCTATTCTGTTCCCATATCTATGTAACAGCCTGTTTTTAAAGCTTATTATCTCTGCTGCATTATTGCAGCGGCCAGAGATAAGCAGGGCAGAGGTGGGCCACTACAATTTGACGGCTACTGCTTTGTGATTGCCCCCCAGGCTGAAAAGTGCCAGCCAGCCAGCCCCTGCACACAGCACTCAGATATCATCCGAGTGTGGTGCATTATATGCCAATGCCGGCAGTGGAGGAGATGGAGAAATTAATTTCTCCACCTTCTCCACAGCTGTACGCTGATTCTCTCTGTGCAAGAGGATTGGAGCACAGTGCACTGACACTCGGCTCTTGCTCGCACCAGAGCAGGAGCCGAGGGTCATTAGCATATCGTATCCGATGCTCTCGCGTCAGATTCCATACGCTAGTGTAACTCTAGCCTTAGAGCCACATTCAGTTCTGAGAGATGAGCTTTAAGACGCCATCACATCCACTGAATTTTCCCAGTGGTCTTGTTCCTGAGGTGGTTTAGCCAGCACTTTTGCTGTCATTCTTGCAGCATCTTTTACTCTACAATATCAATTATAGATAGTGTACAAAGAATAATAACAATAAGAATAAGAAGTGACAACTTCTAACTTCTCCAGGGTCTCCAAAATGCTGATGTGGTTAAAAGACATAAGATAAAATGGACCATTTACACAGCACTGTTATTTTGACATTGCTGTGCATCATGTTAGTTTTATGGGGCACTTTTTTATCAGTTGGATTTTAGGTGGAATCTGCCTGAAAAAAATACAGTGTGCACATAACCTTATAAAATAATAATAGCCCTGGTACCCATTTATAAAGTAATAATGCCATGAGTGTCTCTTATAAAGTAATAATGCTGCAAGTCCCCATATATAAAGTAGGATTGGTCTGAGCATTACTTACTGTATAAAGTTATAATGTCCTTTCAATGCCACCATAAAAACTCAAAATATTTCAAGGATCCCTTATCAAATATTATTGTCCTGAGTGCCTTTCCTAAAGTAATAACAATGTCACGATACCCGGGTATAAACGCTGCAGGGGAAACTGCACCCAGCAGCAATGGAGCTGAACCAGAAACCGGGTAACTAACATGAACACCAATGGGACCTTTCACATGAGACAGAGTGACCAGGTAAAGCAGAAGGACCTACGATCATGTGACAGAGTGGGAGGCAGTCAGGGGGCGGAGCCAGACACCGTGGAAAGAGAGAAGGAACAAGCATAAAAGAATAATAAAACAAGCCGAAGTCGTAGCCAGGAGTTTACAAGATACCAACAGGGAGAGTCAGAGAATAGTCAGAAGCCAAGCCAGGGGTCAGTAATCCAGGAAAGCGAATAAAGCAGGTAACAGCAAGACACAAAGCAAGCCAGCAGACAGTACAGAAGTCAAGCATACAGAATGCAGAAAACCTATAGCTGACAAGGATACCAGGTTAGGAGTGAGTATAAATAGCCCTCCCATCTTGAAAGAGATGCTAAGAACATTAACCCTTGAGAGTACAAGACATAACCTTGTCCTAACCATGACAGTACCCCCCCTTAACGGGGGGCCACTGGCCCCCAGGCTTCTCAGGGTACCTGGCATGAAAAGCCCGCACCAGTCGATCAGCATGCACAGAACTGGCGGGAACCCATGACCGATCCTCAATAGAATAACCCTTCCAATGTATTAAGTACTGAAGCCTTCGACGCATCCACCGTCAATCAATGATGCGCCCTACCTCATACTCAAGGCTGACTCTCTACCAACACTGGCAGAACATTGGATGAGGAATCTTCTCTAACCGTCCCCACGGGTTTTATTAGGGACCTGTGAAAGGCATTTGATATTTTGAAGGAGGAGGGCAGCTGTAATCTATAGGCCACCAGGTTGATCACCTCTAATATCTTGTATGGACCTATAAACCCGGGGCCCAACTTCATAGAGGGTACTTTAAGTTTGATGTTACGGGTAGACAACCACACCTTCTCCCCCACTGTCAGTGTAGGAGATGACCCCCTCCTCATGGCTGCAAAATGTTTGTACCTCCATTGACCTTTGGAGATATTACCCTGAACCTCCCTCCAAAGGGTTCTTAACTGTTGCACCAGACCCTCAGCACCAGGGCAACCAGAATCCATGCGGGAAAATTCTCCAAATTGCAGGACAAATCCATAGTTGACCTGAAAAGGAGATTTGCCAGTAGACTCATTAATATGACAGTTGAATGCAAATTCTGCCATGGGTAATACCTCACACCAGTCCTCCTGTCTGGAAGAGGCAAGGCATCTTAAAATTTGTTCCAACGACTGGTTGGTACGTTCAGTCTGACCATTAGTTTCCGGGTGATAAGCAGAGGAGAAAGACAACGTAACCCCCAACTTCTTACAAAAAGCCCTCCAAAATCTAGCAACTAATTGCACACCCCTGTCAGACACCACATTCACAAGGGACCCCATGCAACCGAACTATATGCTGAATGAACAAACGAGCTGAGATTTCAGCAGAAGGCAATGCAGATAATGGCACAAAGTGGGCTTGTTTAGAAAATCTATCAACCACTACCCAGACTACAGAGTTGCCCTTTGAAGGAGGAAGATTAGTGATAAAATCCATAAACAGGTGTGTCCAAGGTTTATCTGGAATTGGCAAAGGAACCAATTCCCCGGCCGGCCGGCCCAGAGAGCTCTTAGAGCGGGCACACACCCCACAAGTATTCACAAATTTTTTAATATCAGTACCCATAGAAGGCCACCAATAATTCCTAGCTATTGCCCCCCGGGTAGCTGCAATCCCAGGGTGTGCACTCAACAAAGAGTCATGAAATTCTTGCAGAAGTGTGAGACGGAAATGATCGGGTACAAACAATTTGCCAGAGGGTTTATTCTTGGGAGCTTGTGACTGTGCTTCCAAAATCTCTCTCTGTAACTCAGATGAGATTTCAGCCACAACCACTCCAGGTTGAAGAATGGAGGAAGGAGGTTCTGGAGGGGACACAGAATCAAAACTTCGGGATAAGGCATCTGCCTTTACATTTTTAGACCCTGGTCGGAACGTAATGGTAAAATGAAACCGAGAAAAAAAAGTGCCCACCAAGCCTGTCTGGGGGTCAATCTCTTAGCAGACTCGATATAGGCCAAATTTTTATGATTAGTGATGACCGTAATGGGATGACCAGCCCTCTCCAAAAAATGCCTCCATTCTTCGAGGGCCAATTTAATTGCCAACAATTCCCTGTTGCCAACATCATAATTTCTCTCAGCCGAAGAGAAATTTTTAGAGAAAAAGACACAGGGTTTAAGGTTAGTAAGGGTGGACGGGCCCTGAGACAACACGGCCCCCACCCCCACCTCCGATGCGTCAACCTCTACAATAAAAGGTCTAGACGGATCGGGTTGTATCAACACGGGGGTCTGGAAGGAATTTTTTGCGGCCTCGGACCAATTTTTTACCTTCGCCCCTTTTAGTGTGAGGTCTGTTAAGGGTTTCACAACCTGTGAAAACCCTTTAATGAACTTCCTATAATAGTTAGCGAAGCCCAAAAATCGCTGCAACCCCTTCACATCATGAGGTTGCACCCAATCAGAAATCACCTGAACCTTCCCCGGGTCCATGCGGAACCCATCCCCAGATACAATTAATCCCAGAAATGATAGTTCTTGCATAAAGAATGAGCACTTCTCCAGTTTTGCGTATAAATGGTTCTCCCTGAGTCTCACAAGAACTGTCTGGAGATGGTGTAAGTGAGACTGACTGTCCTCTGAGTATATCAAGATGTCATCCATGTAAATGACAACATAGCACCCAATCAGGTCATAAGAAACAACATTAATAAAATTCTGGAACACAGCAGGGGCGTTAGTGAGACCGAAAGGCATAACCAAATTTTCAAATAAGCCCTCAGTAGTCAGAAAAGCTGTTTTCCATTCATCTCCCTCTCGAATCTTTATCAGGTTATAAGCCCCTCATAAGTCAAGCTTAGAAAACCATTTGGCCCCAGTGAGTTGATTACATAAATCAGGAATTAGAGGAAGAGGATACGTGCTTTTCACAGTGATCTTATTCAGTTGCCGAAAGTTGAGGCACGGTCGCAAACCACCATCTTTTTTTTTCACAAAGAAAAACCCCGCTGCGACGGGTGAAACAGAAGGCCGAATATGCCCCTTACGGAGACTCTCAGTGATGTACTCTTTCATGGCTTGGCGCTCGGGCCCAGACAAATTGTATAAATGAGCCTTGGGTAATTTGGCTCCTGGGATTAAATTAATAGCACAATCACCGGGTCGATGTGGTGGAAGCGCCTAAGCCTCACTTTCGGAAAACACGTCTTTGAAGTCTTTCAGGTACTCCGGAATACCCTCCAGACCGACAGATGACACAGATACAGACTTTATCGGGTTAACAAAAGGTCCCAGGTAACAACACGGACCATTACTCTTACATCTCCATTGAGTAATCTCCCCCGCCACCCAATCAATGGCAGGATTGTGGCGTTGCAGCCAGGGCATTCCCAGAACCAGTCCTGCAGGCAGATTATTCAATACAAAACAACTTAATTGCTCCACGTGAGTGGAACCCACTTTCAGAGAAAAAACATCAGTTTTGAAACAAATTCCATCCCAGGTAAGAGGGGACGAATCAACAGCCACAATTTTAACAGGGTTTTTCAACCTAACTGTCCCTATCTTATTACGAGTCACAACTTGGGCATCAATCAAATTAACAGAAGAACCGCAGTCAACAAAGGCGGTGGTCACCACAGGACTGCCAGCAAGCTCCAATTTCACCTGGAGCACAAGTTTTGTAAGAGAGAAAAAATGTACCTGGGAGTCTGGACAACCTCCTAGATTGTTGCCCAGACTCAGTTGTTTCTCAGATGGTTTCACAGAAGGGCAGGATGGACAGTTCCTTTTCCAATGTCCAGAGGCTCCATGGTAAAAACACAATTGATTATCTCTGCGGCGTCTGCTCTCATTTTCAGAGACCGAGACTGCCCAATCTCCATGGGTTCAGATACAGGTGCAGAGTCACATAACTTGGAGAACAAGGAAGTCTCCTGTTGCATCATTTCTCTAGCACGGAGTCTCCGGTCCATTCAAACTGCCTGCATCATAGCATCCTCCAGGGTATTAGGAGGAGGATGAAGTGCTAGAGCGTCCTTCAGACGGTCAGACAGACCCATGCGGAACAACCCCCTCAGGGATGCATCGTTCCAAGGAATTTCAGCTAAACTCTGAGCAGAAACATTCAGCGGAGTGCTTCCCTTGTGTCACACTCATTACCATATCTTCTGCCAGACGCACTCTATCAGGCTCATCATAAATGTGCCCCAGAGACTCAAAAAACAGGTTCACAGACATGTGTTCAGGAGCAGAGGAAGAGAGTGAGAAGGCCCATGCCTGCGGGGACCCCCTTAATAAAGACATAACTACCCCCACCCTCTGCCTTTCATTTCCAGAGGCCCGGGGACGTAACTAAAAAAACAACTTACATCCCTCCTTAAAGACCCTGAACAATTTTTTATCCCCAGAAAAAGTGTCGGGTAACTTTACCAGCGGTTCGTGGTCCGCTAAGGATATATCAGAGGGCCCCCCCTCCTGGGACCGAAATGGAGCAGACACCTGTAAAGCACCTGCCACATCTCTCTGCACCTCTTGGTGCCAGTGGACCAGGGCTTGCTGTTCCACAGACATCTTCTGCAAAAGCTGAGAAAGCTCATTAACCTGTGTTGTGAGATCCTGTACCGGGTCCATGGCATACAAACACCCCCCACACCAGGGAGAAAACTAATCGTTCAGCTATAATGTCACGATACCCGAGTATAAATGCTGCAGGGGAAACTGCACCCAGCAGCAACGGCGCTGAGCCAGAAACTGGGTAACTAACATGAACGCCAATGGGACCTTTCACATGAGACAGAGTGACCAGGTAAAGCAGAAGTTAAGTAAATAAGGCAGCACACTGCAGCGCTGAAACATGCAAACTTGAAACACGAAATTTGAACTGCATTACTGCACTAGAACGTTTATTCTCAGCGAGGTAAGGCAAGTGTAGGACCTGGTATAAGAGAGATGCCATAAAGGGGCTACCAGGTACACATAAAATTGGCCATTTTTATGCGCTAAATGCTCTCATTTTTCATATTTCTAGTGCAGTAATGCAGTTCAAATTTCGTGTTTCAAGTTTGCATGTTTCAGCGCTGCAGTGTGCTGCCTTATTTACTTAACTATATACGAGTTGGCGACTCTAGGTTCAGCACCTGTTCACACTTAGTCTATGTTTGGATGTGCCGGTCAGGTTTTTGACAGGTAAAGCAGAAGGACCTATGATCATGTGACAGAGTGGAAGGCAGTCAGGGGGCGGAGCCAGACACCGGGGAAACAGAGAAAGAACAAGCATAAAAGAATAATGAAACAAGCTGAGGTCATAGCCAGGAGATTGCAAGATACCAACAGGGAGAGTCAGAGAATAGTCAGAAGCCAAGCCAGGGGTCAGTAATCCAGGAAAGCGAATAAAGCAGGTAACAGCAAGACACAAAGCAAGCCAGCACACACTACAGAAGTCAAGCATACAGACTGCAGAAAACCTATAGCTGACAAGGATACCAGGTTAGGAGCGAGTATAAATAGCCCTCCCATCTTGAAAGAGAGGCTAAGAACATTAACCCTTGAGAGTACAAGACATAACCTTGTCCTAACCATGACAAATATCTCCTCTTTGCCCCCTTAAGTAATAATGCCCACTGTGAACACCAATAGAGAGATTTTGAGCACTCGCCTGAGTATACAATGACAAACCACAAATGGGGGGCCTGGGAGCTACATATGGTTCACGAGTCATTGGTTGGTGATCCCTTTCTGTAGTCCATTACATTAGGAATCTTTCCCACAGGAAGCTCTAACCTCTTGAAGACAAAAGTGTTGCACAAAGATGATCAAAATAATGAAAATGAAAAACAACTACATCTCAGTTATGATGGAACCATCTGGTGCACATTCTGACAAGTGTTGGCATGGCTGTGATTGGCACGAACAACACATGAGCCAGGCTGTATTAAGGCTGGATCAAACCGAATACAAAAGCCTTTGATGAACATAAAGTGAAATTTTATTAGTTGCATATTAATAAAAATTTGGATAGGGGTGGGAGAAAAACCCCCAGAAAGAAGCTGATGTAAAATCCAGGAACAGTTATATATACACTAGATGGTGGCCCGATTCTAATGCATCGGGTATTCTAGAATATGTATGTATCTATATAGCAGCCACTTAGTATATAGCACAGGCCACGTAGTATATCGGAGCCATGTAGTATATAGCAGCCACGCAGTATATAACACAGCCACGTAATATATAACACAGCGAGACCGCTAAGTCTTCTGGGTAATTTCGCAATGCATCTCTGGGAACAAAAGCTGGCGGCAGCCGTATGGGCATCGGCGGACGACGGAAGGTGAGAATAGCAGGTTTTTTGTTTTTTTATTATTTTGAACATTAGATTTTTTTACTATTGATGCTGCATAGGTAGCATCAATAGTAAAAAGTTCGTCACACAGGGTTAATAGTAGCGTTAACGGAGTGCGTTAAACCGCGGCATAACATGGTCCGTTAACACTGCCATTAACCATGTTTGAGCGCTGACTGGAGGGGAGTATGGAGCGGGCGCCGGGCACTGACTGGATGGAAGTAGGGAGGGACTAATTCTCGGCTGGTCTGTGCCCATCACTGATTGGTCGCGAGCTGGCAGCCGCGACCAATCAGCGACGTGGGATTTCTGTGACAGACAGACAGACAGACAGACGGAAGTGTCCCTTAGACGATTATATATATAGATTTTAAATCACAAAGCACAATATCTATGATTGTCAACTATATAAAGTACAAAGTGCATAAACATAGAATAGATTAGATGACTTGATAGAAAATTTCTGAAAAAGTTGTGACAAATTGCATATATTATGGTACAGGTAATGAGAAGATGGATGTCCTAAACAGAGTGCATTATGCACAAGGTACGTATCCTATATTAACCCCTTCCCGACCCATGACGCCACGTAGGCGTCATGAAAGTCGGTGCCAATCCGACCCATGACGCCTATGTGGCGTCATGGAAAGATCGCGTCCCTGCAGATCGGGTGAAAGGGTTAACTCCCATTTCACCCGATCTGCAGGGACAGGGGGAGTGGTAGTTTAGCCCAGGGGGGGTGGCTTCACCCCACCGTGGCTACGATCGCTCCGATTGGCAGTTTCACTTTCAACAGCCAATCAGAGCGATTTGTAATATTTCACCTATTATAACTGGTGAAATATTACAATCCAACCATGGCCGATGCTGCAATATCATCGGCCATGGCTGGAAACACTGATGTGCCCCCACCACACCGATCGCCCCCAGCCCTCCGATCTGTCCGGTACACTGCTCCGGCTCCCCTCCGTCCTGTGCTCCGCTCCCCCCGTGCTCTTGTCCGCTCCCCCCGTCCTCCAATCACCCTCCCCGTGCTCCAATCATCCCCCCCTGCACTCCGATCCACCCCCCTCCGTGCTCCGTTCCACCCCCCCGTGTTCCGTTCCACCCCCCCGTGCTCCGTTCCACCCCCCGTGCTCCCCCCCCCCCACCCCATCATACTTACCGATCCTGCCGGAGTCCGTCCGTCTTCTCCCCGGGCGCCGCCATCTTCCAAAATGGCGGCCGGCAGATTCGTTCCAAAGTGCATTTTGATCACTGAGATATAATCTATCTCAGTGATCAAAATAAAAAAAATAATAAATGACCCCCCCCCCCCTTTGTCACCCCCATAGGTAGGGACAATAAAAAAATAAAGAAATTTTTTTTTTTCCACTAATGTTAGAATAGGGTTAGGGGTAGGGTTAGGGTTAGGAGTAGGGATAGGGTTAGGGGTAGGGGTAGGGTTAGGGGTACGTGTAGGGGTAGGGTTAGGGGTAGGGGTAGGGTTAGGGGTAGGGTTAGGGCTAGGGTTAGGGTTAGGGCTTTGGTATGTGCACACGTATTCTGGTCCTCTGCGGATTTTTCCGCTGTGGATTTGATAAATCCGCAGTGCTAAACCGCTGCAGATTTATGGCAGATTTACCGCGTTTTTTCTGCGCATTTCACTGCGGTTTTACAACTGCGATTTTCTATTTGAGCAGTTGTAAAACCGCTGCGGAATCTGCACAAAGAAGTGACATGCTGCGGAATGTAAACCGCTGCGTTTCCGTGCAGTTTTTCTGCAGCATGTGTACAACGATTTTTGTTTCCCATATGTTTACATTGAACTGTAAACTCATGGGAAACTGCTGCGGATCCGCAGCGTGTGTACATACCTTTAGAATTAGGCTATGTGCACACGGTGCAGATTTGGCTGCGGATCCGCAGCAGTGTTCCATCAGGTTTACAGTACCATGTAAATATATGGAAACCAAATCCGCTGTGCCCATGGTGCGGAAAATACCGCGCGGAAACGCTGCGTTGTATTTTCCGCAGCATGTCAATTCTTTGTGCGGATTCCGCAGCGTTTTACACCTGTTCCTCAATAGGAATCTGCAGGTGAAATCCGCACAAAAAACACTGGAAATCCGTGGAAAATCTGCAGGTAAAACGCAGTGCCTTTTACCCGCGGATTTTTCAAAAATGATGCTGAAAAATCTCACACGAATCCGCAACGTGGGCACATAGCCTTAGGGTTAGGGTTGGAATTAGGGTTGTGGTTAGGGTTGTGATTAGGGTTATGGCTACAGTTGTGATTAGGGTTAGGGGTGTGGGGGGGTTAGTGTTGGAGGTAGAATTGAGGGGTTACCACTGTTTAGGCACATCAGGGGTCTCCAAACACAACATGGCGCCACCACTGATTCCAGCCAATCTTGTATTCAAAAAGTCAAATGGTGCTCCCTCACTTCCGAGCCCCGACGTGTGCCCAAACAGTGGTTTACCCCCACATATGGGGTACCCGCATACTCAGGACAAACTGCGCAACAATTACTGGGGTCCAATTTCTCCTGTTACCCTTGTGAAAATAAAAAAATGCTTGCTAAAACATCATTTTTGAGGAAAGAAAAATGATTTTTTATTTTCACAGCTCTGCGTTGTAAACGCTGTGAAGCACTTGGGGGTTCAAAGTGCTCACCACATATCTAGATAAGTTCCTTGGGGGCTCTAGTTTCTAAAATGGGGTCACTTGTGGGGGGTTTCTACTGTTTAGCCACATCAGGGGCTCTGCAAATGCAACGTGACGCCCGCAGAGCATTCCATCAAAGTCTGCATTTCAAAACGTCACTACTTCAATTCCGAGCCCCGGCATGTGCCCAAACAGTAGTTTACCCCCACATATGGGGTATCACCGTACTCAGGAGAAACTGGACAACAAATATTGGGGTCAAATTTCTCCTGTTACCCTTGGGAAAATTAAAAAATTCTGGGCTAAATAATTATTTTTGAGGAAAGAAAACGTATTTATTATTTTCACGGCTCTGCATTATAAACTTCTGTGAAGCACTTGGGGGTTCAAAGTGCTCACCACACATCTAGATAAGTTCCTTTCGGGGTCTCGTTTCCAAAATGGGGTCACTTGTGGGGGGTTTCTACTGTTAAGCCACATCAGGGGCTCTGCAAACGCAACGTCACGCCCACAGAGCATTCCATCAAAGTCTGCATTTCAAAACGTCACTACTTCACTTCCGAGCCCCGGCATGTGCCCAAACAGTGGTTTACCCCCACATATGGGGTATCACCGTACTCAGGAGAAACTGGACAACATCTTTTGGGGTCAAATTTCTCCTGATACCCTTGGGAAAATAAAAAATTGCAGGCTAAAAGATCATTTTTGAGAAAATAATTTTTTTTTTTTTTTTCATGGCTCTGCGTTATAAAATTCTGTGAAGCACTTGGGGGTTCAAAGTCCTCACCACACATCTAGATAAGTTCCTTTCGGGGTCTCGTTTCCAAAATGGGGTCACTTGTGGGGGGTTTCTACTGTTAAGCCACATCAGGGGCTCTGCAAACGCAACGTCACGCCCACAGAGCATTCCATCAAAGTCTGCATTTCAAAACGTCACTACTTCACTTCCGAGCCCCGGCATGTGCCCAAACAGTGGTTTACCCCCACATATGGGGTATCACCGTACTCAGGAGAAACTGGACAACATCTTTTGGGGTCAAATTTCTCCTGATACCCTTGGGAAAATAAAAAATTGCAGGCTAAAAGATCATTTTTGAGAAAATAATTTTTTTTTTTTTTTTCATGGCTCTGCGTTATAAACTTCTGTGAAGCACTTGGGGGTTCAAAGTCCTCACCACACATCTAGATTAGTTCCTTTGGTGGACTAGTTTCCAAAATGGGGTCATTTCTGGGGGATCTCCAATGTTTAGGCACACAGGGGCTCTCCAAACGTGACATGGTGTCCGCTAATGATTGGAGCTAATTTTCCATTTAAAAAGCCAAATGGCGTGCCTTCCCTTCCGAGCCCTGCCGAGTGCCCAAACAGTGGTTTACCCCCACATATGAGGTATCGGCGTACTCGGGAGAAATTGCCCAACAAATTTTATGATCCATTTTATCCTATTGCCTATGTGAAAATGAAAAAATTGAGGCGAAAAGAATTTTTTTGTGAAAAAAAAGTACTTTTTCATTTTTACAGATCAATTTGTGAAGCACCTAAGGGTTTAAAGTGCTCACTAGGCATCTTGCTTCTGCTGCTGTGAAGCACCTGAAGGGTTAATAAACTTCTTGAATGTGGTTTTGAGTACCTTGAGGGGTGCAGTTTTTAGAATGGTGTCACTTTTGGGTATTTTCAGCCATATAGACCCCTCAAACTGACTTCAAATGTGAGGTGGTCCCTAAAAAAAATGGTTTTGTAAATTTCGTTGTAAAAATGAGAAATCGCTGGTCAAATTTTAACCCTTATAACTTCCTAGCAAAAAAAAATTTTGTTTCCAAAATTGTGCTGATGTAAATTAAACATGTGGGAAATGTTATTTATTAACTATTTTGTGTCACATAACTCTCTGGTTTAACAGAATAAAAAATCAAAATGTGAAAATTGCGAAATTTTCAAAATTTTCGCCAAATTTCCGTTTTTATCACAAATAAACGCAGAATTTATTGACCTAAATTTACCACTAACATGAAGCCCAATATGTCACGAAAAAACAATCTCAGAACCGCTAGGATCCGTTGAAGCATTCCTGAGTTATTACCTCATAAAGGGACACTGGTCAGAATTGCAAAAAACGGCAAGGTCTTTAAGGTCAAAATAGGCTGGGTCATGAAGGGGTTAAGTCCAATGCATATATGTCTATGGGCTAAATAATATAAAAAATAACCAAGTGGTATGCCTGAGTCCCGAGCAAGTATCCAATGTAAAGTGCATGTGCATAAGCAGATATATCTCTATGGGCTAGTTGATACAAAGGATAACCTAGTGGTATGCAGAAGCCCCATATGAGAGGATATCCTATGCAAGGTGCATATACATATGCATAAATGTCTCTAAGGGAGAATTGATACAAATGATAGCCGAGTGGTATGCTGTTATGATCTGGTGGTTTAGGAACAACATGAGACAAGCTCTGAAGGAGGTGGTATCTGTACTGACCGCAAACCCTGAACCTAGCAGCGCAACTAAAAATAGCCGTGGGAGGTACCTGACGCTCCCTAGACCCCTCGGCACAGCCTAAGATCTAACTTCCCCTAAAGATGGAAACAGGAAACCTATCTTGCCTCAGAGAAAATCCCCAAAGGAAAGATAGCCCCCCACAAATATTGACGGTGAGAGGAGGGGAAAATAACATACGCAGAAATGAAATCAGATTTTAGCATAGGAGGCCAGTCTAGCTTCATAGATAGGACAGGAAAGGATACTGTGCGGTCAGTATAAAAACTACAAAACAATCCACACAGAGTTTACAAAAATCTCCACACCTGACTAAAGGTGTGGAGGGTAAATCTGCTTCCCAGAGCTTCCAGCTAACAGAAATAATCCATACTGACAAGCTGGACAAATATAGAATGCACAGAACAATAAGTCCACAACATGTGGACTGAAATGAGCAAAGCCAGAACTTATCTTTGCAGAACTGGTCAGGAAACCAGGAGAATCCAAGCAGAGATGTGAATCCAGCCAGGAAACATTGACAAGTGGCACAGGCTGAAGAAAGAGCCAGACTTAAATAGCCGAGCAGAAGAGACGATAAGTGGAGGCAGCTGATGACAGCTAACTCCAAGGAGCAGCCATACCACTAGAAAACACAAGAGGGAGCCCAAGAGCAGAACTCACAAAAGTGCCACTTACAACCACCGGAGGGAGCCCAAGAGCGGAATTCACAACAGTATGCATGATCCCCATATATAAATGCCTACGTAAGGATAAATGTGCAAAAACTACAAGTACTTGTGGGATGAGGGATGTAGAACTGTTCCGGGATGCGTCCACCCCAATGCATGTTTCGGCGTCTGCCTTCTTTGGGTTTTGATGTCACCGATGCGTCGTGTTTTATCCTATATACACATGTGATGGTGATTTTGATCCTTTTTTAACCTCTTTATACCTTCATTCTTGGTTACCTTTATTATACCTCATTTGTTTCTATTTTTTTAGATTTTTTAAATTATTTAATTGTACACTGCAAACCCATCTGTGAGAGTACTGTGCTAAAATCCGCTGTGTGTGCTCTGCACACCCCCACCTGTGAGAGTACTGTCCTTGAAACCACTGTGTTTACTCTGCAACCGCCTGCCTGTGGGAGACCTGTCCTTTAAGCCGCTGTGTGTACTCTGCACCCATAGCCTGTAGAAGTACTGTCCTTTAAGTCGCGGTGTGTACTTTTCACCCCCTGCTTGTGGGAGCACTGTCCTTGAAGCCACTATGTGTTTTCTAGTCTGAGAAATAAATAATTGTCATCAGCCATCTCATTGCCATTAGTAGCCAAAAAAAAGAATTTTTAAGTACCATTGTGTGTTTTCCAGTAGTTTTGCATCAGCTACCTCATTGCCATTTCTAGGCCCAAAAAATAATTTTTTGGAAATGGTGTGCGTTTTTTAGAAGAGTGAAATAAATAATTGGCATCAGCTGTCTTGTTGCCATTTCTAGGTCACATTTTTTTTCTGGACTAGTGTGTATTTTTTTTACTAGTCTATGAAATAAATAATTGGCATCAGCCATCTAGTTATCATTTCTAGGCCCAAAAAATACCTTTTCTGGACTGCTGTGTTTTTTAGTAGCCTGAGAAATAAAAAATTGCCTTTTCTAGGCCCAAAAAATACTTTTTTTCTGGACTAGTATGTGTTTTTTAGTAGTCTGAAAAATAAATAAATGCAATTTCTAGGCCCAAACCATAATGTTTCTGGACTGGTGGGTGATTTTTAGTAGTCTGAGAAATAAATAATTGCTATTTCTAGGCCCAAAAAATAATTTTTCTGGACTGGTGTGTGTTTTTTAGTATTCTGTGAAATAAAGAATTGGTATCAGCCACCTAGTTGCCATTTCTAGGCCCAAAAATACATTTTCTGGACTGGTGTGTGTTTTTTAGTAGTTCGGTAAGAGTTACCTTGATGAGGTGGGTTGGCTTTTGTGCTATTTTTTTTAAATCAAAAAACAGTATTACTAAAAACTCTGTGCAAGCTGGGGTGTGGCCTCCCTGTTTCTGAGCTAGAGATTGTATATAAGGCTTCCCCAGTCTGGTGATTCACTGGTTGGGCCAGTCCTTTTTGTCTGCCCTTATTCACGCCGAGGTCAACATTGACACATAGTAAGGTTTTAATATTAGACAGTGTAGGACTGTCCCTGTTGTGAATTCTGTGGTCAAGCTCCCTCCTGTGGTCATGAGTGGTACTTCGGCTGGTTCTGTCCATGAGCTTCCTCTGGTGGATGTGAGTGGGGATGTGGCTTCTGAGTTTCCTTCCTCAGGTGACGAGGTTAAGTCGTTAAGTGCTGCTCTATTTAACTCCACCTAGTTATTTGTTCCTGGCCTCCAGTCAATGTTCCAGTATTGGTCTTGCTCTCTCCTGGATCGTTCTTGTGGCATGTCTGCCCTGCATAAGCTAAGTTCTGCTTGTGTTACTTTTGTTTGCTATTTTTTCTGTCCAGCTTGCTATATTGGTTTTTCTTGCTTGCTGGAAGCTCTGGGACGCAGAGGGAGCACCTCCGTACCGTTAGTCGGTGCAGAGGGTCTTTTTGCGCCCTCTGCGTGGTTGTTTGTAGGTTTTAGTGCTGACCGCAAAGCTATCTTTCCTATCCTCGGTCTATTCAGTAAGTCGGGCCTCACTTTGCTAATATCTATTTCATCTCTGTGTTTGTATTTTCATCTTTACTCACAGTCATTATATGTGGGGGGCTGCCTTTTCCTTTGGGGATTTTCTCTGAGGCAAGGTAGGCTTATTTTTCTATCTTCAGGGCTAGCTAGTTTCTCAGGCTGTGCCCGAGGCGCCTAGGTCTGGTCAGGAGCGCTCCACGGCTACCTCTAGTGTGGTGTGATAAGATTAGGGATTGCGGTCAGCAGAGTTCCCACGTCTCAGAGCTCGTCCTATGTTATTAGTAACTATCAGGTCATTTTCAGTGCTCTTAACCACCAGGTCCATTGTGGTTCTAAATCACCAGTTCATAACAGTACTGGAGGCCCAAAGTACTAATGCTTCTCAATAGAGGGAAAAGAGAAGTTTTGAGACCATTTTTTTTTCTTTGCACTGTGTTTTGTCTTTCTTTTCCCCTTTACATATGGGTGGTTCAGAACACAGGTGTGGACATGGACATTCAAGGTCTGTCCTCTTTGATGGATAATCTCACTATAAGTGTACAGAATATTCAAGATTTAGTGGTTCAGAATCCTATGTTAGAACCTAAAATTCCTATTCCTGATTTGTTTTCTGGAGATAGAGCTAAGTTTCTGAGTTTTAAAAATAATTGTAAACTATTTCTGGCTTTGAAACCCCGCTCCTCTGGTGACTCAGTTCAACAAGTTAAGATCATTATTTCTTTATTATGTAGCGACCCTCAAGACTGGGCATTTTCCCTTGCGCCAGGAGATCCTGCATTATGTGATATTGATGCGTTTTTTCTGGCGCTCGGATTGCTTTATGATGAACCTAATTCAGTGGATCAGGCAGAGAAAAATCTGCTGGCTCTGTGTCAGGGTCAGGATGAGGTAGAGATATATTGTCAGAAGTTTAGGAAGTGGTCTGTGCTCACTCAATGGAATGAATGTGCGCTGGCAGCAATTTTCAGAAAGGGTCTCTCTGAAGCCCTTAAGGATGTCATGGTGGGATTTCCTATGCCTGCTGGTCTGAATGAGTCTATGTCTTTGGCCATTCAGATCGATCGACGCTTACGTGAGCGTAAAACTGTGCACCATTTGGCGGTATTATCTGAGCATAAACCTGAGCCTATGCATTGTGATAGGACTTTGACCAGAGCTGAACGGCAAGAACACAGACGTCGGAATGGGCTGTGTTTTTACTGTGGCGATTCCACTCATGCTATCTCCGATTGTCCTAAGCGCACTAAGCGGTTCGCTAGGTCTGCCACCATTGGTACGGTACAGTCGAAATTTCTTCTGTCTGTTACTTTGATCTGCTCTTTGTCATCCTATTCTGTCATGGCATTTGTGGATTCAGGCGCTGCCCTGAATTCGATGGACTTGGAGTTTGCTAGGCGCTGTGGGTTTTTCTTGGAGCACTTGCAGTATCCTATTCCATTGAGAGGAATTGATGCTACGCCTTTGGCCAAGAATAAGCCTCAGTATTGGACCCAACTGACCATGTGCATGGCTCCTGCGCATCAGGAGGATATTCGCTTTTTGGTGTTGCATAATCTGCATGATGTGGTCGTGTTGGGGTTGCCATGGCTACAAGTCCATAACCCAGTATTGGAAATCTATGTCTGTGTCCAGCTGGGGTTGTCAGGGGGTACATGGTGATGTTCCATTTCTGTCTATTTCATCATCCACCCCTTCTGAGGTCCCAGAGTTCTTGTCGGATTACCGGGATGTATTTGATGAGCCCAAGTCCAGTGCCCTACCTCCGCATAGGGATTGCGATTGTGCTATCAATTTGATTCCCGGTAGTAAGTTTCCTAAAGGTCGACTGTTTAATTTGTCTGTGCCTGAGCACGCCGCTATGCGGAGTTACGTAAAGGAATCCTTGGAGAAGGGTCATATTCGCCCATCGTCGTCGCCATTGGGAGCAGGGTTCTTTTTTGTGGCCAAGAAGGATGGTTCGTTGAGACCTTGTATTGATTACCGCCTTCTAAATAAAATCACGGTCAAATTTCAGTACCCCTTGCCGCTGCTGTCTGATTTGTTTGCTCGGATTAAGGGGGCTAGTTGGTTCACCAAGATAGATCTTCATGGTGCGTATAATCTTGTGCGTATTAAACAGGGCGATGAATGGAAAACAGCATTTAATACGCCCGAGGGCCATTTTGAGTACCTGGTTATGCCATTTGGGCTTTCCAATGCTCCATCAGTATTTCAGTCCTTTATGCATGACATCTTCCGAGAGTACCTGGATCAATTCCTGATTGTATACTTGGATGATATTTTGGTCTTCTCGGATGATTGGGAGTCTCACGTGAAGCAGGTTAGAATGGTGTTCCAGGTCCTGCGTGCGAATTCTTTGTTTGTGAAGGGGTCAAAGTGTCTCTTTGGTGTTCAGAAGGTTTCATATTTGGGTTTCATTTTTTCCCCTTCTACTATCGAAATGGACCCTGTTAAAGTTCAGGCCATTTATGATTGGACTCAGCCGACATCTCTGAAGAGTCTGCAAAAGTTCCTGGGTTTTGCTAATTTTTATCGTCGCTTCATCAATAATTTTTCTAGTATTGCTAAACCGTTGACTGATTTAACCAAGAAGGGTGCTGATGTAGTCAATTGGTCTTCTGCGGCTGTGGAAGCCTTTCAGGAGTTGAAGCGTCATTTTTCTTCTGCCCCTGTGTTGTGCCAGCCAGATGTTTCGCTCCCGTTCCAGGTCGAGGTTGATGCTTCTGAGATTGGAGCAGGGGCTGTTTTGTCGCAAAGAAGTTCTGATGGCTTGGTGATGAATCCATGTGCCTTCTTTTCCAGGAAGTTTTCGCCTGCTGAGTGAAATTATGATGTTGGCAATCGAGAGTTGCTGGCCATGAAGTGGGCATTCGAGGAGTGGCGTCATTGGCTTGAAGGAGCTAAGCATCGCGTGGTGGTCTTGACTGATCACAAGAACTTGACTTATCTCGAGTCTGCCAAACGGTTGAATCCTAGACAGGCTCGTTGGTCGCTGTTTTTCTCCCGTTTTGACTTTGTGGTTTCGTACCTTCCGGGCTCTAAGAATGTGAAGGCGGATGCCCTGTCTAGGAGTTTTATGCCCGACTCTCCGGGTTTGCCTGAGCCGGCGGGTATTCTCAAAGAGGGGGTAGTTTTGTCTGCCATCTCCCCTGATTTGCGGCGGGTGCTGCAAAAATTTCAGGCTAATAGACCTGACCGTTGCCCAGCGGAGAAACTGTTTGTCCCTGATAAATGGACGAGTAGAGTTATCTCTGAGGTTCATTGTTCGGTGTTGGCTGGTCATCCTGGAATCTTTGGTACCAGAGATTTGGTGGCTAGATCCTTTTGGTGGCCGTCTCTGTCGCGGGATGTGCGTTCATTTGTGCAGTCCTGTGGGATTTGTGCTCGGGCTAAGCCCTGCTGTTCTCGTGCCAGTGGGTTGCTTTTGCCCTTGCCGGTCCCGAAGAGGCCCTGGACACCTGGATGGCATACACCCACGAGTACTAAGAGAACTAAGTAATGTAATAGATAAACCATTATTTCTTATTTTTAGTGACTCTATAGCGACAGGGTCTGTTCCGCAGGACTGGCGCATAGCAAATGTGGTGCCAATATTCAAAAAGGGCTCTAAAAGGGAACCTGGAAATTATAGGCCAGTAAGTCTAACCTCTATTGTTGGTAAAATATTTGAAGGGTTTCTGAGGGATGTTATTCTGGATTATCTCAATGAGAATAACTGTTTAACTCCATATCAGCATGGGTTTATGAGAAATCGCTCCTGTCAAACCAATCTAATCAGTTTTTATGAAGAGGTAAGCTATAGACTGGACCACGGTGAGTCATTGGACGTGGTATATCTCGATTTTTCCAAAGCGTTTGATACCGTGCCGCACAAGAGGTTGGTACACAAAATGAGAATGCTTGGTCTGGGGGAAAATGTGTGTAAATGGGTTAGTAACTGGCTTAGTGATAGAAAGCAGAGGGTGGTTATAAATGGTATAGTCTCTAACTGGGTCGCTGTGACCAGTGGGGTACCGCAGGGGTCAGTATTGGGACCTGTTCTCTTCAACATATTCATTAATGATCTGGTAGAAGGTTTACACAGTAAAATATCGATATTTGCAGATGATACAAAACTATGTAAAGCAGTTAATACAAGAGAAGATAGTATTCTGCTACAGATGGATCTGGATAAGTTGGAAACTTGGGCTGAAAGGTGGCAGATGAGGTTTAACAATGATAAATGTAAGGTTATACACATGGGAAGAAGGAATCAATATCACCATTACACACTGAATGGGAAACCACTGGGTAAATCTGACAGGGAGAAGGACTTGGGGATCCTAGTTAATGATAAACTTACCTGGAGCAGCGAGTGCCAGGCAGCAGCTGCCAAGGCAAACAGGATCATGGGGTGCATTAAAAGAGGTCTGGATACACATGATGAGAGCATTATACTGCCTCTGTTCAAATCCCTAGTTAGACCGCACATGGAGTACTGTGTCCAGTTTTGGGCACCGGTGCTCAGGAAGGATATAATGGAACTAGAGAGAGTACAAAGGAGGGCAACAAAATTAATAAAGGGGATGGGAGAACTACAATACCCAGATAGATTAGCGAAATTAGGATTATTTAGTCTAGAAAAAAGACGACTGAGGGGCGATCTAATAACCATGTATAAGTATATAAGGGGACAATACAAATATCTCGCTGAGGATCTGTTTATACCAAGGAAGGTGACGGGCACAAGGGGGCATTCTTTGCGTCTGGAGGAGAGAAGGTTTTTCCACCAACATAGAAGAGGATTCTTTACTGTTAGGGCAGTGAGAATCTGGAATTGCTTGCCTGAGGAGGTGGTGATGGCGAACTCAGTCGAGGGGTTCAAGAGAGGCCTGGATGTCTTCCTGGAGCAGAACAATATTGTATCATACAATTATTAGGTTCTGTAGAAGGACGTAGATCTGGGGATTTATTATGATGGAATATAGGCTGAACTGGATGGACAAATGTCTTTTTTCGGCCTTACTAACTATGTTACTATGTTACTATGTTACATATCTCTATGGATTTTATTTCGGATCTCCCCGTCTCTCAAAAGATGTCGGTCATTTGGGTGGTTTGTGATCGCTTCTCTAAGATGGTCCATTTGGTACCCTTGTCTAAATTGCCTTCCTCCTCTGATTTGGTGCCATTGTTTTTCCAGCATGTGGTTCGTTTACATGGCATCCCGGAGAACATCGTTTCTGACAGAGGTTCCCAGCTTGTTTCGAGGTTTTGGCGAGCCTTTTGTGCTAGGATGGGCATTGATTTGTCTTTTTCCTCGGCTTTCCATCCTCAGACAAATGGCCAAACTGAACGAACCAATCAGACCTTGGAAGCATATTTGAGATGTTTTGTTTCTGCTGATCAGGATGATTGGGTGTCCTTTTCGCCTTTGTCTGAGTTCGCCCTTAATAATCGGGCCAGCTCGGCTACTTTGGTTTCGCCGTTTTTCTGCAATTCTGGTTTCCATCCTCGTTTCTCTTCAGGGCAGGTTGAGTCTTCGGACTGTCCTGGTGTGGATACTGTGGTGGATAGGTTGCAGCAGATTTGGACTCATGTAGTGGACAATTTGACATTGTCCCAGGAGAAGGCTCAACGTTTCGCTAACCGCAAGCGCTGTGTGGGTCCCCGACTTCGTGTTGGGGATTTGGTTTGGTTGTCGTCTCATTATATTCCTATGAAAGTTTCCTCTCCTAAGTTTAAGCCTCGTTTCATTGGTCCGTATAGGATTTCTGAGGTTCTTAATCCTGTGTCTTTTCGTTTGACCCTTCCAGCGTCTTTTTCCATCCATAATGTATTTCATAGGTCATTGTTGCGGAGATACGTGGCACCTGTGGTTCCATCCGTTGATCCTCCTGCCCCGGTTTTGGTTGAGGGGGAGTTGGAGTATATTATAGAGAAGATTTTGGATTCTCGTATTTCGAGACGGAAACTCCAGTACCTGGTTAAGTGGAAGGGTTATGGTCAGGAAGATAATTCCTGGGTCTTTGCCTCTGATGTTCATGCTGCCGATCTGGTTCGTGCCTTTCATTTGGCCCATCCTGGTCGGCCTGGGGGCTCTGGTGAGGGTTCGGTGACCCCTCCTCAAGGGGGGGTACTGTTGTGAATTCTGTGGTCAAGCTCCCTCCTGTGGTCATGAGTGGTACTTCGGCTGGTTCTGTTCATGAGCTTCCTCTGGTGGATGTGAGTGGGGATGTGGCTTCTTAGTTTCCTTCCTCAGGTGACGAGGTTAAGTCGTTAGGGGCTGCTCTATTTAACTCCACCTAGTTCTTTGTTCCTGGCCTCCTGTCAATGTTTCAGTATTGGTCTTGCTCTCTCCTGGATCGTTCTTGTGGCCTGTCTGCCCTACATAAGCTAAGTTCTGCTTGTGTTACTTTTGTTTGCTATTTTTTCTGTCCAGCTTGCTATATTGGTTTTTCTTGCTTGCTGGAAGCTCTGGGACGCAGAGGGAGCACCTCCGTACTGTTAGTCGGTGCGGAGGGTCTTTTTGCGCCCTCTACGTGGTTGTTTGTAGGTTTTTGTGCTGACCGCAAAGCTATCTTTCCTATCCTCGGTCTATTCAGTAAGTCGGGCCTCACTTTGCTAATATCTATTTCATCTCTGTGTTTGTATTTTCATCTTTACTCACAGTCATTATATGTGGGGGGCTGCCTTTTCCTTTGGGGATTTTCTCTGAGGCAAGGTAGGCTTATTTTTCTATCTTCAGGGCTAGCTAGTTTCTCAGGCTGTGCCCGAGGCGCCTAGGTCTGGTCAGGAGCACTCCACGGCTACCTCTAGTGTGGTGTGATAGGATTAGGGATTGCGGTCAGCAGATTTCCCAAATCTCAGAGCTCGTCCTATGTTATTAGTAACTATCAGGTCATTTTCAGTGCTCTTAACCACCAGGTCCATTGTATTTCTAAATCACCAGTTCATAACATGTCCCCATCAGAGTTACCTTGACACAGTGGGATGGCTTTTGTGCTATTTTTTTTTACCAAAAAACAGTATTACTAAAAACTCCTGTTATTTAACTGCACTTTTGCTTTTTCACTTAGTTACATCAGGGTTTTTGCTTACTTTTTTCTCTTGTAGGTTTTAATGTTTTGTGGCCAATGTGAACATGCGTTTAAGTTCTGTATGTGTACCAACTCAAGTTAAGCTCAATTTTTGTGTTTTTTTGCTGTTTTTTAGTAGTCTGTAGTATTCTGGGAAATAAATAATTGGCATCAGCCATCTAGTGGCCATTTCTAAGCCCAAAAAATATTTTTTATGCACTAGTGTGTGTTTTTTACTAGTCTGTTAAATAAATAATTGAACATTCAAAGAAAAAAAGAAAAGGTGGCACTCACCAAGCAATGTATTAAAAATCCTTTATTCTTCCATATATCGGAGTAAGGACATGCCTTTCGGGCTGCAGGTAAAACGAGACCTGGACCCGTTGAAGCGCATCGTGCACGAAACGGCCGTCGTCCAGTTCACTCCCTGGACCCTCTCGTTTTACCTGCAGCCCGAAAGGCATGTCCTTACTCCGATATATGGAAGAATAAAGGATTTTTAATACATTGCTTGGTGAGTGCCACCTTTTCTTTTTTCTTTGGATGTTCAATACGAATTACTGTTTGGTAGAGCACCACAGCGCGATTGTATTCCACTGTTGGTCCAATTGCCATGAGAGACTTTGATTGTTGCTGTAAATTGCTCACTTGAAGGCCATCTAAAACCACCTATCCTGGCGCCGTCATACTTTCTTCTTTTTATATGAAATAAATAATTGACATCAGCTGTCTTGTTGCCATTTCTAGGCCCAAAACAATCATTTTTTCGGACTTCTGCATGTTTTCCAGTACTGTTGCAAATTAAATAAATCTACTCTTCTGCCATCTCTTTACAAGTAGTATTTAGAAAAACCACTTCCCTTCCAAAAATGAGGAGAAAATCAAGTAAGGGACGTGGATGTGGCCTTGGTGGTGCTGGTTTAGCTGCTGATGGTAGTGGTGGTGGTGGTGGTGTAGCTGATGCATGGTGGGGACATGGTCATTCTGTACCAGCTAAAACACCTTCCTCTAGTGTATTCAGGCGACAGAATGTTATGCGTCCTTTCGTAAGTCTGAATACTGCACAAATGGTGAAACCACAAGATGTTGAAAAGTTTTTAGAATAAATGCCTTAGAGTGGCTCCAGTTCCTTTGCATTATCTTCCACCTGGTCCAGTGCAGAAAGTGCTCAGTTGGCACCTGAGGACCACAGTCATCCAGCATCCCCCACACCCCATTGCTAATTCAGCCAAGTAGTCTATGCCCATGTAATGCCGCAGTATCTTCTGCTTTTTGATGTCTTCGCTAGCTGGGGTGCCTGGGCCCATCCACCTGCCCTTGCCGCAGAAGTGGAAGAGACAGAATGCGCTGATGCCCAACCACTTATTAGATTGGAGGATGAGTCTATGGGAGGGCTAGGGCACATGTTCAGTGGACAACATCAGCACAAGTCAGAAGATGATGAAACTTAGTTGCCATTTATGACGTCTTTCTGCAGCGTGCAGACCAGCAAGTAGGAAGGGTTGAAGAGTAGGTGTAGTTTGATGCCTGGGATGTTGAGGTCTTAAACCTCACATGGAGTGGAGACCATCTTTGTAATGTCTGCAGTTCAGAGGAAGTGACAATGTTGCCACAGTAGCACAGCAAAAGAGTGCACAGGGTGCAAAGGTACAGTGGGCAGCCCCCAAGCCAGTATGTCGGCTGTTACTGCCCGCCGCTGAAATAAGCACACCATTCTAAAGCTCACATAACCATCAATATGTGAACCAGTAAGTGACGCACCCATCAGGGCCATGGGCTACCCGAAATCGGACTGGACAGTTCTATGGGGGAGGTCATGCGGCCGTGATCCGTTTCCATGGCCTTGGCCATGTCATAAAATAGAGGACACCCGTGGTGTTCGGCAATGGGTGGCCAACGCTGCACTGCGGTTTTAGGTCTGCTGGGACTGATTGTGATGCAGCAAAGATGGTTTAGCTTCCCACGGGTAGAACGGAGCACCAGGGCATATATATTTGATTGTTCAGATGTGGTGAATGTTGGGGTGCAGAGAATAAGTGAAGATATTTTTCAAAAACCTGACCTGCACATCCAAACATAGACTGAGTGTGAACAGGTGCTGAACCCAGAGTCGCCAACTCGTATATAGTTAAGTAAAAAGGGCAGCACACTGCAGCGCCAAAACATGCAAACTTGAAAACACGAAATTTGAACTGCATTACTGCACTAGAAATATGAAAAATGAGAGCTTTTAGCGCATAAAAATAGCCATATTTATGTGTACCTCGTAGCCACTTTACGGCATCTCTCTTATACGAGGTCCTACGCTTGACCTACCTCACCGAGAATAAACGTCTCCATCTGAATGGGTACATGTGAAACCTCTTCTTGGACTCAAATTCTCTCTTTCTGTGGAGGGGTATTGGACCTACTATAATTAAAACACCTGTGGCTAGGAGGCGGGGAGTGCACGATCAGAAGGCTAAAGAATACATTTCAAAAACCTGACCTGCACATCCAAACATAGACTGAGTGTGAACAGGTGCTGAACCCAGAGTCGCCAACTCGTATATAGTTAAGTAAAAAGGGCAGCACACTGCAGCGCCAAAACATGCAAACTTGAAAACACGAAATTTGAACTGCATTACTGCACTAGAAATATGAAAAATGAGAGCTTTTAGCGCATAAAAATAGCCATATTTATGTGTACCTCGTAGCCACTTTACGGCATCTCTCTTATACGAGGTCCTACGCTTGACCTACCTCACCGAGAATAAACGTCTCCATCTGAATGGGTACATGTGAAACCTCTTCTTGGACTCAAATTCTCTCTTTCTGTGGAGGGGTATTGGACCTACTATAATTAAAACACCTGTGGCTAGGAGGCGGGGAGTGCACGATCAGAAGGCTAAAGAATACATTTCAAAAACCTGACCTGCACATCCAAACATAGACTCAGTGTGAACAGGTGCTGAACCTAGAGTCGCCAACTCGTATATAGTTAAGTAAATAAGGCAGCACACTGCAGCGCTAGAACATACAAACTTGAAAAACGAAATTTGAACTGCATTACTGCACTAGAAATATGAAAAATGAGAGCTTTTAGCGCATAAAAATGGCCAATTTTATGTGTACCTGGTAGCCCCGTTACGGCATCTCTCTTATACCAGGTCCTAAACTTGCCTTACCTCGCTGAGAATAAACGTCTCCATCTGAATGGGTACATGTGAAACCTCTTACTAGACTAAAATTCTCTCTCTCTGTGGAGGGGTATTGGACCTGCTGTAATTAAAACACCTGAAGCTAGGAGGCGGAGTGCACGATCAGAAGGCTAGAGAATACATTTCAAAAACCTGACCTGCACATCCAAACATAGACTGAGTGTGAACAGGTGCTGAACCCAGAGTCGCACCTGTTCACACTCAGTCTATGTTTGGATGTGCAGGTCAGGTTTTTGAAATGTATTCTTTAGCCTTCTGATCGTGCACTCCCCGCCTCCTAGCCACAGGTGTTTTAATTATAGTAGGTCCAATACCCATCCACAGAAAGAGAGAATTTGAGTCCAAGAAGAGGTTTCACATGTACCCATTCAGATGGAGACGTTTATTCTCGGTGAGGTAGTTCAAGCGTAGGACCTCGTATAAGAGAGATGCCGTAAAGTGGCTACGAGGTACACATAAATATGGCCATTTTTATGCGCTAAAAGCTCTCATTTTTCATATTTCTAGTGCAGAAATGCAGTTCAAATTTCGTGTTTTCAAGTTTGCATGTTTTGGCGCTGCAGTGTGCTGCCCTTTTTACTTGAGAATAAGTGAAGGACACAGGTGAAGTTTTCTTTACCTTTTACTTGAAAGTAGATGCAATCTGGGGTACCAATTACAGATGACGGATTGAGTTTGGCTTACCTGGAGGCTTTCAGGGGATCCACCCTGCCAGGTGGTGTTGGGGACCCTCCTTCTGCGTTCTATTTTAGGGACCCTGCTGCTTGTAGCTATGCTGCGGCCCTCTCCTGCATGATAATTTCTAACCTGTACGGCAGACAGCATGAGCCTATTTCACGGGCACTGTCCTTTTTACTGTCAGCCCTGGGCTTTTAGTCTGCTACCGTGCCTTCAGATGTTCGGTGTGGCCAGGGAACTTGCAATCCCCTGCCCACCAGATTTGGCTGTCAGCGCGTACAGCACCCGCCCAGCCAAGGACTCTGGCATCCCTTTTTATCAGCGCTTCCCTTCGGGGTCAGCTATACACAGTTTTTATTCCCCTGAGCTCTTGTCTCTGCTCCTGTCCCTTCCCTCTCCACAGACCAACTACCAACTCGCCTCTCTCACTGTCCTGTCATGAGCTCTAACTTGCTCCCGTTTCCATGACAACTCCCCTGTTTACTCTCTCAGCTGACTTTTTTCTGACTCACTAACCACACCTGCTGGCCAGAATTTATAAGGAAGCTCCCCTTTCTGGCCTGGAGCAGGAATTGACATGTACACTGTGTTACCTGGCATGGGGGACCTTCTTTTTTGCCTCCAGGCATATCACCCCTTAGAGGTAGGCAATGTCACCATGGCAACTGGACTCTGGGGTGCCACATAAGCACAGCCAGGGACGTTGCATCTCCCTATCTGCCCATTGGATAAATTTAGTGGTGGCTGGGACAAAGGTGACAGGTGTTCTAGCTCATGTTCTACTATCAACTAGTATTGCTGGATGTTTATCTATCCAGTTGCCTCCTCCTACTCGGCTTCCTCAACCGCCTCATCATTTCATCACAGGAAGACCTGCATCAGCAACTTGACCACTGCCAGTGGAAATAATGGCAGGCTGTTCTTATACTCCTCTGTTTGGAGGACAAATCCTACAGCACACAGGAGCTGTGAACTAGGATCAAACAGCAGACAGTTAAGTGGTTGGTGCTGGTGAACCTCAAGCCTCACCTGGAGGTATATGATAATGGGAGAAATCTCTTAGCAGCTCTGGGCCTTGCCAGTTTGACCCACATCCATTGCCTGGTGCTTTTGGAGCGCCCCATACGGCAGTGGGGTACTCGGAGCTGGGCCCTACGGTTCTCAAGGGGGATGTCACAGTGGCGGACCCAGTCCATGCCCCTAGGGACGTCTGTGTAAAAGATAGGGAAAGGTGTTTAAAGGGGAAATATTCATGATGCCACCTGTGGTATTCGGTCAGGGTGACAGACGCTGCTTAGGGGTCCGCTGGGGTGATGTTATGGCAGCTAGATAGTATACCTTCCCACAGGTGAAGTATGTCCCCAGGGCTTTCTCAGAGTGTAGATGGTGAATAGTGGATGGTGTAAGGCGCAGTGAAGAATGAGGACAAAAGGTTGCAGTCTCTTTACCTTTACTGAAGGATTCAGCATCCACAGTCCAGAGCACCAGATCACAGGGCAGCCAGAGTCCGGCCGGTCTGAAGGCAAATCCAGAGACCCCCTTATCCAGGTGGAAATCAGTAGCCTTCCTCTAGTGCCTGGATGTTGTAGTACCTTACTGCTGAGCTTCTCATAAGGTCCTCACAACTGATGTTGGTGTTCTAGATGTTATGTCTTTCTCTCTCTCCCCCAGATGGATAGGAACAACCCATATGACTGGTGGCTTGAGGCATTTTACAGGAGCTTTAGGATACCTCGGCCTCCCATTGTTGGCACCGTGCCTCCTGGGTAAAGGTCGGGCAACTAATATGGAATTAGCTGTCCTGCCGGTCTCTTGAGCCAGGCTTGGAGATGATGACTCCCTCGGTGTTCCAGCTACCGGATCCTGTGCCTCAGAAAGGAGGCAGCCTTTTACAGGGCAGAACTCCTTTTGGTTTCCTCTGCTTTTGCTATGACTTCGTTTCTCACTCTCTGCAACACAATTCTCCTTCAATTTCTCTTTCTTAGGATGCTGCCACACGTCGGGCCGACGCAGCTCCGTGGCCTTCTGTCTAGCCCTCTGACAGGATCATACCCCTGTCAGTGACCCACTACCCGAGTGGAGCTCAGATAGCAGCTCACTGGGTTAAGCCCAGCTCGCTTCTGCCTCACTTCCTATCCAGACCACCAGTTTTACCTAATTGTGAAGAGTGCCCTACTAAATAGGAGCATAGCTCCCCCTGGTGGACTGGAGTGTGAAGTGTGTTGTGTGGTTTGTGATACCTGGTAAAGTGATCTCCTTTATTGCCTTCAGACGTAACATCACTCCCCCTGGTGGAAGAATGACATTACTGCAACGACCAGGACCCTGGGGTGCTGCACTTCTGCTAAACTTGATGGAGCAGAGTCTTCTGAAAAGCTAAACACACATGTCAGAGCTGCTGCTGAAAGTGAGGGCAGTGTGCGCACTTTTATAGTTCTCACCCTTTTGCTGCTGGACTGTGTGCATTCAGCAAAACTTTTGTCTTCCTGATCACCGGCTGCTATGCGATATACCAACAAGGTGGAACTCCACCATGTATATGCTGGAGAGATTGTGCGAGCAGCACCAGGCAATAGCGGGAGTTTCAGCTGCAGCACACATGGCTGAATTGCTTTGGAGAACAACACCACTTCACCACCAATGTCTGGGTCTTCATGTGGGACATGTGTGCTGTGTCAAGCTGCTTCAAATATTCCACCAATATGGCCAGTGCTGATGACACCATTATTACTATAGCAGTTATATGCCTGCTGGAAAAAACAATTCAGGCCATGATGGATGAGGTGGTGGCAGATTAGAAAGAGGAGAAGCAGAGCTAATTCACACCGTAATTAGGCTTGTTGTCCACACATAGCTCGGAAATTGGGTTACTGTGCCAACATCAGCCAGGTACCCAACTGTACAGCCATGGGACAGTTTGGGAGGACAATGGGGAGGAGGAGGCAAGGGAGGAGGAAAAACCATGTTCACAGCAGACCAACTCATGTTGGCACTCAGATCAACTCATGGGCCTTACTGGAGCGTGGCTGTGGGGATACAGAGTACCCAGAAGATATATCTCACACTGAGAACAGCTTGTCATTGACTCTGGGCAGCCTGCACATGAGCCAATACATGGTGCAGTGCCTGTCAAATGACCACTGAGTTGCCTGTATTCTTACCTTTGCAGATTACCGTTCTCCCCCTGTTTGCGTGGGTATCTACCGAGTACTCCGCTTTCCTTCAACATTTCAAAGACATATTGATAGGGAATTTAGATTGTGAGCCCCATCGGGGACAGCGATGATAATGTGTGCAAACTGTAAAGCGCTGCCTAGTATGTTGGCGCTATATAAATAAAGAGATTATTATTATTATTACTGGGTGGCCACAAGATGGATCCCTGCTACATGGACAACATGCCATCATTACCTTTGTCACTGGAAAGGGGTGCGTGAATACAAGCACACGTTGGTTGAAAAACTACTATTGGCTTTCCCACCTGACAGCGGGGGGCTCAGTGGGACAACAATGCAGAGTCGAAGGAGGAAGTCAGCAACACAGCTGGTGCACTGCCAGTACCTTAGAAGGCAGGGTTAGCATGGCCAAAATGTGGCAAAACTTTATGAGCATACCACAACATCCAGCACCACCATCTGATATGGTCCGTATCAGCATAAGGAAGCATTACAACAACATAATGGAAGAGTACATGTTCACACATCTCCCTAACAGATGGGTCTTCCCTATTGGCATGTGTTATATTGGAACAAAGTGTTTAGCATGACATTGGGTGTCATCACAGGCAGGCGAATTTGCCTGTCCACATCCAATGTGGGGAAGCTAACATTCCTTAAAAGGAACCAGGCATAGATCACACAGGACTTGTCTGTACCTTTGGATGACTAGACAATTTTAACAGATGCACCCAGCCAGTCTTCAACTCTATTTATCATTCGTTTCATTTGGGTATCTCCTCCCCCCAAAAAACTCCCAAAAACTGTGTTGGCTACCTCTTCCTCCACCTCTTCTACCTACACACACACCTCTTCCAGTTGGACCTCCGCTCCACATGTGGCTTTTCTTGAAGAAGTTATATACTTCGAAACGCGTTGAAATAAACCACCACCTTACTGCACCATACTGGAATATACATCTCATTTCTGTCGGCAGTGTAGAATTTGTCTGATGGTCGCTTTCTGACCCGTGGATCGACTGCAGCTGATTTTCTACACTATAAGAATTTTTACAGATTGAACAGGGGAGTTTCATCTGAGTGCTAAACTTACTGTATTTCTTAGATAAGACCCTATTTGGGCTGATCTCTCCTATAGTCTCTTGGTAATCTAATTTCCCCATCAGTATGTGTTTGGAGTTTGGGAGGAAACCCACACAAACAAGGGGAAAAGATGCAAACTCCTGACAGATGTTGTTCTTGGTTGGATTTGAACCCAGGACCTCAGTGCTGCAAAGCTGCAGTGCTAACCACTGAGCCACCATTCTGCCCTGCCTCTTTCACCTATACCGCCATTTTCACCTCCTCCTCCACATGGACCTGTTCCTCCTGGTTCAAGATTCTAATTTTATATTTCTGCTCTGCTTAGCATAGGAAAAGTACACAGCTGTAGTGAGGAATAGTATTAGGTTTTGCGTGTGTGCAGTTTTAAAAAAACAATCTCTATGTGTACTCTGCACCCGTGTCTGTGATAGTACCATGCGTAACCAAACTTTTTACAATCTTCAACTGTGTCGGTGGGAGTGGTGTGCATCTAAACATATTATTATATGGTTATGTAAGTATGTCTGTGATAATACTGTACCAAAAGCAGCTGTGTGTATTCATTAACCCAAATATGTGGGAGTACTTTGCCTTTAAGCCGCTGTGTGTTCTCTGCAACCCTGCCTGTGGAGGTACTGTGCCTCATTGTCTGGGTGTGAATTTTTTAATTAGCTTTCCCATGGAAATGTGGAAACATGCTCTGTGGGTGGAATTTAACATAGTAACATAGTAACACAGTTAGTAAGGCCGAAAAAAGACATTTGTCCATCCAGTTCAGCCTATATTCCATCATAATAAATCCCCAGATCTACGTCCTTCTACAGAACCTAATTGTATGATACAATATTGTTCTGCTCCAGGAAGACATCCAGGCCTCTCTTGAACCCCTCGACTGAGTTCGCCATCACCACCTCCTCAGGCAAGCAATTCCAGATTCTCACTGCCCTAACAGTAAAGAATCCTCTTCTATGTTGGTGGAAAAACCTTCTCTCCTCCAGACGCAAAGAATGCCCCCTTGTGCCCGTCACCTTCCTTGGTATAAACAGATCCTCAGCGAGATATTTGTATTGTCCCCTTATATACTTATACATGGTTATTAGATCGCCCCTCAGTCGTCTTTTTTCTAGACTAAATAATCCTAATTTCGCTAATCTATCTGGGTATTGTAGTTCTCCCATCCCCTTTATTAATTTTGTTGCCCTCCTTTGTACTCTCTCTAGTTCCATTATATCCTTCCTGAGCACCGGTGCCCAAAACTGGACACAGTACTCCATGTGCGGTCTAACTAGGGATTTGTACAGAGGCAGTATAATGCTCTCATCATGTGTATCCAGACCTCTTTTAATGCACCCCATGATCCTGTTTGCCTTGGCAGCTGCTGCCTGGCACTCGCTGCTCCAGGTAAGTTTATCATTAACTAGGATCCCCAAGTCCTTCTCCCTGTCAGATTTACCCAGTGGTTTCCCATTCAGTGTGTAATGGTGATATTGATTCCTTCTTCCCATGTGTATAACCTTACATTTATCATTGTTAAACCTCATCTGCCACCTTTCAGCCCAAGTTTCCAACTTATCCAGATCCATCTGTAGCAGAATACTATCTTCTCTTGTATTAACTGCTTTACATAGTTTTGTATCATCTGCAAATATCGATATTTTACTGTGTAAACCTTCTACCAGATCATTAATGAATATGTTGAAGAGAACAGGTCCCAATACTGACCCCTGCGGTACCCCACTGGTCACAGCGACCCAGTTAGAGACTATACCATTTATAACCACCCTCTGCTTTCTATCACTAAGCCAGTTACTAACCCATTTACACACATTTTCCCCCAGACCAAGCATTCTCATTTTGTGTACCAACCTCTTGTGCGGCACGGTATCAAACGCTTTGGAAAAATCGAGATATAACACGTCCAATGACTCACCGTGGTCCAGCCTATAGCTTACCTCTTCATAAAAACTGATTAGATTGGTTTGACAGGAGCGATTTCTCATAAACCCATGCTGATATGGAGTTAAACAGTTATTCTCATTGAGATAATCCAGAATAACATCCCTCAGAAACCCTTCAAATATTTTACCAACAATAGAGGTTAGACTTACTGGCCTATAATTTCCAGGTTCACTTTTAGAGCCCTTTTTGAATATTGGCACCACATTTGCTATGCGCCAATCCTGCGGAACAGACCCTGTCGCTATAGAGTCACTAAAAATAAGAAATAATGGTTTATCTATTACATTACTTAGTTCTCTTAGTACTCGTGGGTGTATGCCATCCGGACCCGGAGATTTATCTATTTTAATCTTATTTAGCCGGTTTCGCACCTCTTCTTGGGTTAGATTGGTGACCCTTAATATAGGGTTTTCATTGTTTCTTGGGATTTCACCTAGCATTTCATTTTCCACCGTGAATACCGTGGAGAAGAAGGTGTTTAATATGTTAGCTTTTTCCTCGTCATCTACAACCATTCTTTCCTCACTATTTTTTAAGGGGCCTACATTTTCAGTTTTTATTCTTTTACTATTGATATAGTTGAAGAACAGTTTGGGATTAGTTTTACTCTCCTTAGCAATGTGCTTCTCTGTTTCCTTTTTGGCAGCTTTAATTAGTTTTTTAGATAAAGTATTTTTCTCCCTATAGTTTTTTAGAGCTTCAATGGTGCCATCCTGCTTTAGTAGTGCAAATGCTTTCTTTTTACTGTTAATTGCCTGTCTTACTTCTTTGTTTAGCCACATTGGGTTTTTCCTATATCTAGTCCTTTTATTCCCACAAGGTATAAACCGCTTACACTGCCTATTTAGGATGTTCTTAAACATTTTCCATTTATTATCTGTGTTCTTATTTCTGAGGATATTGTCCCAGTCTACCAGATTAAGGGCATCTCTAAGCTGGTCAAACTTTGCCTTCCTAAAGTTCAGTGTTTGTGACTCCCTGACAAGTCCCCCTAGTGAAAGACAGGTGAAACTGTACAATATTGTGGTCGCTATTTCCTAGATGCCCGACCACCTGCAGATTTGTTATTCTGTCAGGTCTATTAGATAGTATTAGGTCTAAAAGTGCTGCTCCTCTGTTTGGATTCTGCACCAATTGTGAAAGATAATTTTTCTTGGTTATTAGCAGAAACCTGTTGCCTTTATGGGTTTCACAGGTTTCTGTTTCCCAGTTAATATCCGGGTAGTTAAAGTCCCCCATAACCAGGACCTCATTATGGGTTGCAGCTTCATCTATCTGCTTTAGAAGTAGACTTTCCATGGTTTCTGTTATATTTGGGGGTTTGTAACAGACCCCAATGAGAATTTTGTTACCATTTTTCCCTCCATGAATTTCGACCCATATGGACTCGACATCCTCATTTCCTTCGCTAATATCCTCCCTTAAAGTGGACTTTAGACAAGACTTTACATAGAGACAAACCCCTCCTCCTCTCCGATTTTTACGATCCTTTCTAAACAGACTGTAACCCTGTAAGTTAACTGCCCAGTCATAGCTTTCATCTAACCATGTCTCGGTTATTCCCACTATATCAAAGTTACCTGTAGATATTTCTGTTTCTAGTTCTTCCATCTTGTTTGTCAGGCTTCTGGCGTTTGCGACCATGCAGTTTAGAGGATTTTGTTTTGTTCCAATCTCCTCGCTGTGGATTGTTTTAGAAATGTTCTTACCTCCCTTCTGAGTATGTTTTCCTGGATCTTCTTTGTTCAAGTCTAATGTTTTTCTTCCTGTCCCCTCTTCTTCTAGTTTAACGCCCTCCTGATGAGTGTAGCGAGTCTTCTGGCGAATGTATGTTTCCCAGGTTTGTTGAGGTGTAGTCCGTCTCTGGCGAGGAGTCCATCGTACAAGTAATTCACACCATGGTCCAGGAATCCGAATCCTTGTTGTCTGTTATTAGCTTCTGTGGGGTGACTATGGCCAAAAGCATCTATGAACTCTTCAGTCGTGTCTATACATGGAAACAGGAACACTCTCGTGTCTATACATGTATTGTGCCCCAAATTTTTTTTTACCTTTGTGACTGGGCCTAATGTTGATTAAAGAATTCAACTACTCATTCCAAAATTCAGAACCTCTAAATTGCCATGGATATTTTGTCTCTCAATATCAACTGCTGACTCAGTTGAGAAATGGTTAATTCGCTTGACTGCTGCCTTCTTTGAATGTGTTACATGTTTCTCAAACTGCCTTCCTGGAATAGAAACCTGATTCTCTGTTACATGAGTGTACTTTGCAACCCCACCAGTGGGCGGTTTGAGATTAGATGGCTGAGATTTCCTTCACTGTGTGTTCCACCAGCTCCCCTCTTAATCACGGCACCAATTCCAACAAACAAGAAAAAAGAAATGGAGTACAATTCCATTATTTCTAGCTGGTGTTCAGGCATTGCCTGCTTTGAATACTAACTTTTTCAAGAGATAATACTTCGAGCCCACAGGAGCCTAAGGCAAGAGAACTAGGGAGGCGTGTCAAGGCAAAGGGACTGGTGGTAACAAGCCTCCTGGTGGACCACCAGCTCTATGCAGAATCAAACTATGAGATTTTTATCTGCGGCTGCTCGACTGAAGATAAAGTTTGGCCCTGTGAGTGAAAAGTATAAGCTGCTTCTCTATGGGTACTCTGCCTCATGCTCTGTGGCTGAAACTTTTAACTGGATTGCCAGTAGCAAGCCTCTCTGCGGACCACCAGCTCAATCAAAAATCATACAGTTTTTCATCGATGGCATTTGTAACATACGCTACTGGAGCAGATATTTTGGAGCTGTGAGGGTACTGTGCTCTGTTTTCTGGGTGTGAAATTTTTAATCAGCTTTCTCAGATAAATGGGAAAACATGCTCCATGGGCAAAATTTATTATCGACTTCTGTGGGTTAAATGTAGACCCATGTTCTGTGGGTGAAATTAGTTATCAGCTTCTGTGGGATAAATGTGGAAACATGCTCTCTGGGTGAAAATTGTTATTAGTTTCTGAGGTGGAAATGTGGAAACAAGACCTGTGAGATAAATTTGTAATCAGCTTTCTCAGAGAAATGTGGAAACATGCTCTGTGGGTGAAATTTGTAAGCTGCAAATGTAAGGGTACTCTGCTCCGTGCTCTGCCGGTGAAATTTTTACATGGACTCACAGTAGCAAATTTCAATCTCTGTGAGGGCACTGTTAAAATTAACAATGAGAGGGAGATGTCAGCTTTAAGGATGGTGATTAGATGGCAGGAGCAGAAGTTCAGTTTTGGAAAGGTTGAGTTTCAGATAGAGAGCGGACATGATGTTGGAGACCGGACAGTCACTGGTGTTCTGTAATACAGTGGGGGTAAGGTGAGGGATTGACGTGTGTAGTTGAATGTCCTCAGCATAAAGATGGTACTGAAAGCCAAATCTGCTGATAGACTGTCCAATTGGGGCAGTGCAGAGAGAAGAGGGCCAAGAACTGAGCCCTTAGGGACCCCAGCAGTAAGAGGAAGAGGAGATGAAGTGGAGCCAGCAAACAATACACTGAAGGAGCGGTCAGAAAGATAGGAAAAGAACTATATAGAGTCTGCCTATGGGGAGTGCATTATACTATATAGAGTCTGCCTATGGGGAGTGCATTATACTATGTAGCATCTGCGCATGGGGAGTGCATTATACTATGTAGAGTCTGCCTATGGGGAGTGCATTATACTATGTATCGTCTGCCTATGGGGAGTGAATTATACCATGTAGAGTCTGCCTATGGGGAGTGCATTATACTATATAGAGTCTGCCTATGAGGAATGCATTATACAAAATAGAGTCTGCTTGTGGGGAGTACATTATACTATATGGAGGTCCATGGAGAGTGCATTATACTATATTGAGGACTATGTGGTGCATTATACTATATGGAGGCTATCAATGGGGGCCATCATACAGTGTTGGAGCTTTTAAACAGTTTGGAGGATACTAAGGGGGCAGTATATATACAGTGAGGGGGTATTATACTGTGTATAAGAGAGCATCATACTGTATATAAGGGAGCTGTACAGGGTGGAGACTCAGAACATTGTAAAATGTAAAATGGCCACTTATTGTTATAGGGGAACTCAGGTTCCTGTGACTGTCAAAGGGGCACACAAGGCATTATTACTTTCCAGGGGACAAAATGTTGGCACTGTTTTCTAGGGCACTTGCACACAGCATTACTATATTTTAGAGGGTTGTTTTAGAATTTAAGGGGGCATGCAGTATCACACAGTAGTTGCAGTAATAAGGACACATGCGGCTCAGCATTGGGGTATCAGCAGAATGAGGAGTTTGTGCAGGTTGGGGATAGTCCCATTGGGGACAGTGCTAAAAATATGAGACGTGAAATGTGTCTGTGCTATAATCTCTGCAACTGAGTCCTGGCTGGAAGAAGTTGTTATGATGGTCTGGGCCAGATGGAAAGATGTGAAAAGTTAACGATTCCATCAGAAAGAACGACAGAGGTAAGTCACTAACTGTAACTGTCCTGTAATCTCTATATGCTCCGTAGGACTGGTATCTACCATTGACCATATGGCAGTAATATCAATATTGGTCTTTATATAGAGATTATTTTCAGTAACAGTATGGTCATCTGCTGAGGCTCTCCTACATCCACTATTAGGGCTTGTTTCCACTTGCAAGATATATGTCCGTGTCTCGCATGTGGAAACGAAGCTCTGGCGCCGGCACTCCGGAGCAGAGCGTGCGGCCGCATAGCAACACATGCAGCCGCACGCACCGCTCCGGAGTGCCGGCGCCAGAGCTTCATTTCCACATGCAAGACACGGACGTATATCTCGCAAGTAGAAACAAGCCCTTAGGGTGCGTCACCCAGTTGTAATCAATGTTACCAGGAGAGGGTCCCAATCAGAGGTTTTGCCCCCCCTAAACCAAAACCCTAGCTATGCCTGTGTTGGCTTACCCACACTGATTTAGGACTTTTGCTCCATGTACCATGCCCCCTTTTAATCACATTTGTCAGACTATTAATATGTGAGCCACTAACTAGTTTAGTGTCCCTCACAAGATACATCTTTTAAATATTTGTTTTATGCTTATCATATAAAATAAAATCAATAAATTTTTATTTCTTTGCTTTTTTGTTCATTTCGTTATAAGTCCAGGGGCGCTTTTCCATTCCTGGACCATTTTTTGTGGTTATATACTAATTGAAGCACTATATTACTGCTATATTGCATAAAGAGGACATATGTTGTTATATAAATGCATTAAAAAGGTGTAAATGTATAGATACATTTACCAAAGCGTAGAAGATTGCTTTAAGATATTCGAGCAAAGCTACTGAAAACAAAAATGCATATTGTCCATATCTTAGCAATACGTACATGGGTGTTCTGCATATATGGAGTCATATTCATCACAGGTTGTGATTCCATCAAATACGTTGGTGACACATTCCCACCAAAGACCGCGGCACTTGGTACTCACCTATAACAAAAGTACAATAGATCTTTAATACTTCAGCTTTTTATTTTCATTTTGTCAATCAAGGAAATCAAGTAGCATTCTTATATTTCTGATAAGGTTAGTTTGAGTTCATGTCACTCATCTTATTTATTGCATTATTCTAGTGTCCTGTTGTGTTAAATATGTGACTCTTCAGAATTTGTGTTTTACTATGCCTGATGAAGAGACCTGAGTAGTCGCGAAAGCTGCTATTCGTTACGATCTTTTCAGTTAGCCATTAACCCCTTTACCCCCAAGGGTGGTTTGCACGTTAATGACCGGGCCAATTTTTACAATTCTGACCACTGTCCCTTTATGAGGTTATAACTCTGGAACGCTTCAATGGATCCTGGTGATTCTGACATTGTTTTCTCATGACATATTGTACTTCATGACAATGGTAAAAATTATTTGATAGTACCTGCGTTTATTTGTGAAAAAAACGGAAATTTGGCGAAAATTATGAAAATTTCGCAATTTTCCAACTTTGAATTTTTATGCAATTAAATCACAGAGATATGTCACACAAAATACTTAATAAGTAACATTTCCCACATGTCTACTTTACATCAGCACAATTTTGGAACCAAAATTTTTTTTTGTTAGGGAGTTATAAGGGTTAAAAGTTGACCAGCAATTTCTCATTTCTACAACACCATTTTATTTTAGGGACCACATCTCATTTGAAGTCATTTTGAGGGGTCTATATGATAGAAAATACCCAAGTGTGACACCATTCTAAAAACTACACCCCTCAAGGTGCTCAAAACCATATTCAAGAAGTTTATTAACCCTTCTGGTGCTTCACAGGAATTTTTTGAATGTTTAAATAAAAATGAACATTTAACTTTTTTTCACAAAAAATTTAATTCAGCTCCAATTTGTTTTATTTTACCAAGGGTAACAGGAGAAAATGGACCCCAAACATTGTTGTACAATTTGTCCTGAGTATGCCAATACCCCACATGTGGGGGTAAACCACTGTTTGGGCGCATGGCAGAGCTCGGAAGCGAAGGAGTGCCATTTGACTTTTCAATGCAAAATTGACTGGAATTGAGATGGGACGCCATGTTTCGTTTGGAGAGCCCCTGATGTGGCTAAACATTGAAACCCCCCACAAGTGACACCATTTTGGAAAGTAGACCCCCTAAGGAACTTATCTAGAGGTGTGGTGAGCACTTTGACCCACCAAGTGCTTCACAGAAGTTTATAATGTAGAACCGTAAAAATAAAAAATCATATTTTTTCACAAAAATTATCTTTTCGCCCCCAATTTTTTATTTTCCCAAGGGTAAGAGAAGAAATTGGACCCCAAAAGTTGTTGTACAATTTGTCCTGAGTACGCTGATAGCCCATATGTGGGGGTAAACCACTGTTTGGGCGGATGGGAGAGCTCGGAAGGGAAGGAGCGCCGTTTGACTTTTCAATGCAAAATTGACAGGAATTGAGATGGGACGTCATGTTGCGTTTGAAGAGCCACTGATGTGCCTAAACATTGAAACCCCCCACAAGTGACACCATTTTGGAAAGTAGACCCCCTAAGGAACTTATCTAGAGGTGTGGTGAGCACTTTGACCCACCAAGTGCTTCACAGAAGTTTATAATGTAGAACCGTAAAAATAAAAAATCATATTTTTTCACAAAAATTATCTTTTTGCCCCCAATTTTTTATTTTCCCAAGGGTAAGAGAAGAAATTGGACCCCAAAAGTTGTTGTACAATTTGTCCTGAGTACGCGGATACCCCATATGTGGGGGTAAACCACTGTTTGGGTGGATGGGAGAGCTCGGAAGGGAAGGAGCGCCGTTTGACTTTTCATAGCAAAATTGACAGGAATTGAGATGGGACGCCATGTTGCGTTTGAAGAGCCACTGATGTGCCTAAACATTGAAACCCCCCACAAGTGACACCATTTTGGAAAGTAGACCCCCTTAGGAACTTATCTAGATGTGTGCTGAGCGCTTTGACCCACCAAGGGCTTCACAGAAGTTTATAATGGAGAGCCGTAAAAATAAAACAAAAATTTTTTCCCACAAAAATTATTTTTTAGCCCCCAGTTTTGTATTTTCCCGAGGGTAAAAGGAGAAATTCGACCCCACAATTTGTTGTCCAATTTGTCCTGAGTGCGCTGATACCCCATATGTGGGGGGGAACCACTGTTTGGGCGCATGGGAGGGCTCGGAAGGGAAGGAGCTCCATTTGGAATGAGGACTTAGATGGAATGGTCTGCAGGTGTCACATTGCATTTGCAGAGCCCCTAATGTACCTAAACAGTAGAAACCTCCCACAAGTGACACCATTTTGGAAACTAGACCCCCTAAGGAACTCATCTAGATGTGTTGTGATAGCTTTGAACCTCCAAGTGTTTCACTACAGTTTGTAACGCAGAGCCGTGAAAATTTTTCCCACAAAAAATATGTTTTAGCCCCGAGTTTTGTATTTTCCCAAGGGTAGCAGGAGAAATTGGACCCCAAAAGTTGTTGTCCTATTTGTCCTGAGTACGCTGATACCCCATATGTTGGGGTAAACCCCTGTTTGGGCACACGGGAGAGCTCGGAAGGGAAGAAGCACTGTTTTACTTTTTCAACGCAGAATTGGCTGGAATTGAGATCGGACGCCATGTCGCGTTTGGAGAGCCCCTGATGTGCCGAAACAGTGGAAACCCCCCAATTATAACTGAAACCCTAATCCAAACACATCCCTAACCCTAATCCCAACAGTAACCCTAACCACACCTCTAACCCTGACACACCCCTAACGCTTTTTATTGCAAAAAATATTTTTTGCATTACCACATTTTGAGAGCTATAATTTTTCTATATTCTGGTCCACAGAGTCATGTGAGGTCTTGTTTTTTGCGGGACGAGTTGATGTTTTTATTGGTAACATTTTCGGGCACGTGACATTTTTTGATCGCTTTTTATTCCGATTTTTGTGAGGCAGAATGACCAAAAACCAGCTATTCATGAATTTCTATTGGGGGAGGCGTTTATACCGTTCCGCGTTTGGTAAAATTGATGAAGCAGTTTTATTCTTCGGGTCAGTACGATTACAGCGACACCTCATTTATATCATTTTTTTATGTTTTGGCGCTTTTATTTGATAAAAACTATTTTATAGAAAAAATAATTATTTTTGCATCGCTTTATTCTCAGGACTATAACTTTTTTATTTTTTTGCTGATGATGCTGTATGGCGGCTCGTTTTTTGCGGGACAAGATGACGTTTTCAGCGTTACCATGGTTAGTTATATCTGTCTTTTTGATCGCGTGTTATTCCACTTTTTGTTCGGCGGTATGATAATAAAGCGTTGTTTTTTGCCTCGTTTTTTTTTTTTTTTTCTTACGGTGTTTACTGAAGGGGTTAACTAGTGGGCCAGTTTTATAGGTCGGGCCGTTACGGATGCGGCGATACTAAATATGTGTACTTTTATTGTTTTTTTTTTTTTATTTAGATAAAGAAATGTATTTATGGGAATAATATTTTTATTTTTTTTTCATTATTATGGAATATTTTTTTTTTTTTTTTTTTACACATTTGAAATTTTTTTTTTTTTACTTTTTTACTTTGTCCCAGGGGGGGACATCACAGATCAGTGATCTGACAGTTTGCACAGCACTCTGTCAGATCACTGATCTGATAGGAGTGCAGGCTGCTTCACAGTGCCTGCTCTGAGCAGGCTCTGTGAAGCCACCTCCCTCCCTGCAGGACCCGGATCCGCGGCCATCTTGGATCCGGGGCTGGAGGGAGCAGGGAGGGAGGTGAGACCCTCGCAGCAACGCGATCACATCGCGTTGCTGCGGGGGGCTCAGGGAAGCCCGCAGGGAGCCCCCTCCCTGCGCGGTGCTTCCCTGCACCGCCGGCACATCGCGATCATCTTTGATCGCGGTGTGCCGGGGGTTAATGTGCCGGGGGCGGTCCGTGACCGCTCCTGGCACATAGTGCCGGATGTCAGCTGCGATAAACAGCTGACACCCGGCCGCGATCGGCGGCGCTCCCCCCGTGAGCGCTGCCGATCGCATATGACGTACTATTGCATCCTTGGGAAGTAAAGCCCACCCCACATGGACGCAATAGTACGTCTAATGGCAGAAAGGGGTTAAAAGATATCAACCACTGAGGACTCAAAATTTTAATATTTTTCTGAAATGATGGTAATTCTAGTCATAGAACAGCATAAAGTGGACTGAGTTTTTATTTAAAGAAAACCTATTACCCGATTCATGCTGCGCTAACCCAAAGAAGCATGAAATAACAACAGGCTCCGTGACAACAATGAACTATGCTTTCCACTAAAACATTACAACATTTCTAAGAAAGAAAGAGAAAAGTTTTAGTTTCAGTAAAAAGTGTCAACTGGCTAGTAGTGATGAGCGCGCGAGCTCGGATGCTAATCCAGCATGTCGGCATGCTCGAAAAATATGCTTGAGTTGCGCAACTGTTCGACAGCCTCTACACATGCAGGAATTCCCTATTTGTTGAGAATCACTGCATGTGTAGCAGCTGTCGAACAGTCGCACGACATGCAGCCGTGGTGACTAGAGCATAATTTTCGAGCACACCGAAAATACTCGATTAAGCACAAGCATGCTCTTATCACTACAGTCACTAGCTCTGTGCCAGCTCCTTCCAACTTGGTCTCCACCTAATGAAAGCCAGAGGAGAGACACCCAGCAGGAACGTCTTCACCAGACTAGCACTTTTTGAAACCTACTCATGGTTAGGGCAGCAGATTCCCGTAACTGAAATAATGTACAGAAAAAGTAGTTAGCCATATTACAGTATAGCATAGTACCAAACTGTAGTGCCCGAAAAAACATAGCACAACATGAATAGCATAGTATTCCTTATATTACTCCATGCAGCAGAAGCTCAATCTTCTACTAAAGAACCCTCAGGATGCGGACACCACAGAGACCAAGAAATGTCTGTCTACAGATCTGTCACTTCATTACACAATGCAAACTGAAGGTTCAAAGGCTCTAATCCCATGGGATTTATTAATAAAAATAGTAATAACAATTTCTTTTTTAAGAAATAAAATTCCAAAATATAAAAGTTACAAATCACTATCCTCTTCCAGAACCCTAAATAACAAAGTGTAATACATATAAAATAACATACTTATCTTTTCCTACATAATTGCCCAAAATGATAAAATATCATATGTATCTCATATGATGGGTCACAAAAAATGGCAGAATTACTGTTTTTGGGTTACTTTGCCTCCCAAATAATGAATGAAATTGACTTTTAGAACAATCTTAACTCATAATTTTTACTGAAAGTGAACTTAAAAAAGCAATTGTGAAACTGCAGTTTATTTTCAATTCTACCCCACTTGGAATTTTCTGGCATTTTTTTTCCAGTATATTATATTGTGAAATGAATAGTGTCAATCAAAACCACAACTCATCATCAGCAAAAAACATGGTATGGTTATGTTGCTGAACAAAAATAAAAATGTATGGCTTTTCAAAAGCAAAGAACATTTTTAATCAAAAGCAAAAAGAAAAAGTCTTCAAGAGGTCGTTAATGTATTGAATTTGTATTGATCTGTTTTAAAGGTCATTTTCACCTTACTCCCTTTTTCTGCAATGCTTTGAGTCCAGCAAAAGTTCATGCCAGCCATGTGAAAAATGGGGATGGGACCAGTCTAAATAGTGATTGCCCCCTTTCCACGGTTTATTTTAAGTATGGGAGAAATGCATATCTTTATGTTTATTGTGCATGGAATCTCATAGCCTTTTTAAAAACACCTAAAAATGTTATTGTGTAATTAAAAATCCAAAATATATCAATACATAGCATGACTCTGTTTTATCTTAAGACCCCCCATACCCATTTTAACCTTTTTATAACTTCTGATGCAAAACATATCCATCTTTTGCAATTATAATGTTCACAGCTTCTTTAAATATTAATCTGCCGGTATGGCAGGTTTTTAATACTAATTTAAAAACAGCAGTGGCCATGATGGAAAAATATGCAACAAGCAGTGCAGGCCTCTGTTTTAATATGCGTCCTGTTGCTAGATATTCTTCTTAATGACTGTGCTGCCTGAATGCATCACATTTTATAAATCCCTTCGTAGCAGGTGTATTGAATAATGTCTCCCTGGTGTACCATGCTACTCTATATAATCAATATTCATATTGCTTACTACAGCAAATGAGCACATTCAGACCCCAGCACCTTGATGAGATTAGTACTGTAAATATAATAGGCAATTGTCAGAATACGTTGGTGGCTGAACATTCTGCAAACTTCGTTCCGTCCTCCAGAGATGTGATGTAGTGGAGTTTAATAACTCAGCAGGAGCTGCACAGCTATGGGTCATTTACTTGCATGTACATAAAAAAAGTCTCTGAGGTCATTCAGCAGAAAAGGAAACCCACTTTATCACATATTAATGCCTAAGGCCTGTTCTCCGAGGGTTTGGCACTGTTTAGACTCCCAGAGACGTGAGAAAATTAGCTGTCATTAACTAAGAACCCAGTAATGAGATTGTTACACCCAATACCTTCTAAAGGTGCCTTTGTCTACAGCAGAAAGGTTGCTATTTTTTTTAGACTTTATTTCATTATCATCATTATTATTATTATTATTATACCTTTTGTTTTTTGTGCATTTTTCTGATATTTGCTGTTTGCATTAGAAAACCTTGACTCATTTACATCACAAAGGGAAATCATTAGTGATGAGTGAATGTGTTTGGATAAGGTGTTTTCTGAGAATGCTCCTGTGCTAAACGAGGGTCTTCAGCATGCTTGATACATATGTTTGCGTCCCCACTGCTGCATGTTTCACCTCTCTGCATGCGGATATGTGCCCACGGTCAGGATTCATGTGCGGAATTTTCCTCACCGTTTTTGCAAAATCCGCACTGCGTTTTACCTGCGGGTTTACCGCGGAATTCCTGCGTTTTTTGTGCGGATTTCACTTGCGGTTTTACACCTGAGGATTCCTATTGACGAGCAGGTGTAAAACGTTGCGGAATCCACACAAAGAATTGACATGCTGCAGAAAATACAATCCAGCGTTTCCGCGCAGCATTTTCCGCATCATGGGCACTGCAGATTTGGTTTACCATAGGTTTACACGGAACTGTAAACCTGATGGAAAACTGCTGCAAATCCGCAGCGTCCAATCCACTGTGGATCCGCAGCCAAATCCGCAAAGTGTGCACATACCCTTAGGCTGCCGTCACACTAGCAGTATTTGGTCAGTATTTTACATCAGTATTTGTAAGCCAAAACCAGGAGTGGAACAATTAGGCCGCCGTCACACTAGCGAGCTTTACGGACATATGAGCGCATAAAATATGCCCGTAAAACACGCATTACACACGGCCCAATTATTCTCTATGCCCCAGCTCCTATCTGCCGTATTTTACTGATCTGTATTATACGGCTTTCTACGGCCGTAGAAAATCGCAGCATGCTGCGTTTGTCACCATATTGCGCAAAAAAAATCGCCAATGAAAGTCTATGGAAGCCAGAAAAATACGGATTACACACGGACCAGCAGTGTGACCTGCGAGAAATACGCAGTGGTGTTAGAGAGAAAAGCCGGTAATTCATTGCGGTGTACAGAAAAATCACACTGATAGCTTACAATAGAATAGGTAGAATAAATGTGTAAACATAGAAGAGGTATATATATATATATATATATATATATATATATATATATATATATATATATATGTAGATAGATATAAAGAAACACAGCAGCACATGTATATGAATCAGGCCATGTGAAAACACAGACAAATATTCGATATGAATCATACTACTCAAAAATATTTTTTCATAAAAAATTTTTCAAATTTTTTTTTTTTTTTCATAAAACTTACAGTTATAGATAAAATGAAGATTCTTAGCGCATAAATTGGCCAATTCATGTGTGCCCATCAACCACGGCAAGGTGATCTCCCTCTGATGGGTCCTACTCTACTGTACATGCCACTCTTGGGCCACCAGCCTACAATTTAGGACAAACATGTCACTCTGGGCTAAACCTACAATTTATGGGCAAGTAGAGATGATTACCGCCACCTGCAAGGTCAATGGGAGGAGTGCAAGATCAGTCTGGATGCAGCCACATCCATACACTAAACAAAGAAAAAAAACCAACCAGCACTCCCAATGTGAACACATGCAAGCTGCAAGCTGTATCATATAGATATAAAGAAACACAGCAGCACATGTATATGAATCTAGGCCATGTGAAAACACAGACAAATATTCGATATGAATCATACTACTCAAAAATATTTTTTCATAAAAAATTTTTCAAATTTTTTTTTTTTTCATAAAACTTACAGTTATAGATAAAATGAAGATTCTTAGCGCATAAATTGGCCAATTCATGTGTGCCCATCAACCACGGCAAGGTGATCTCCCTCTGATGGGTCCTACTCTACTGTACATGCCACTCTTGGGCCACCAGCCTACAATTTAGGACAAACATGTCACTCTGGGCTAAACCTACAATTTATGGGCAAGTAGAGATGATTACCGCCACCTGCAAGGTCAATGGGAGGAGTGCAAGATCAGTCTGGATGCAGCCACATCCATACACTAAACAAAGAAAAAAAAACAACCAGCACTCCCAATGTGAACACATGCAAGCTGCAAGCTGTATCATATAGATATAAAGAAACACAGCAGCACATGTATATGAATCTAGGCCATGTGAAAACACAGACAAATATTCGATAGGAATCATACTACTCAAAAATATTTTTTCATAAAAAATTTTTCAAAAAATTTTTTTTTTTCATAAAACTTACAGTTATAGATAAAATGAAGATTCTTAGCGCATAAATTGGCCAATTCAAGTGTGCCTATCAACCACGGCAAGGTGATCTCCCTCTGATGGGTCCTACTCTACTGTACATGCCACTCTTGGGCCACCAGCCTACAATTTAGGACAAACATGTCACTCTGGGCTAAACCTACAATTTATGGGCAAGTAGAGATGATTACCGCCACCTGCAAGGTCAATGGGAGGAGTGCAAGATCAGTCTGGATGCAGCCACATCCATACACTAAACAAAGAAAAAAAACCAACCAGCACTCCCAATGTGAACACATGCAAGCTGCAAGCTGTATCATATAGATATAAAGAAACACAGCAGCACATGCATATGAATCTAGGCCATGTGAAAACACAGACAAATATTCGATAGGAATCATACTACTCAAAATAATTTTTTCATAAAAAATTTTTCAAAAATTTTTTTTTTTTCATAAAACTTACAGTTATAGATAAAATGAAGATTCTTAGCGCATAAATTGGCCAATTCATGTGTGCCCATCAACCACGGCAAGGTGATCTCCCTCTGATGGGTATTACTCTACTGTACATGCCACTCTTGGGCCACCAGCCTACAATTTAGGACAAACATGTCACTCTGGGCTAAACCTACAAATTATGGGCAAGTAGAGATGATTACCGCCACCTGCAAGGTCAATGGGAGGAGTGCAAGATCAGTCTTGAAGCAGCCAAATTGTAGGTTTAGCCCAGAGTGACATGTTTGTCCTAAATTGTAGGCTGGTGGCCCAAGAGTGGCATGTACAGTAGAGTAGGACCCATCAGAGGGAGATGACCTTGCCATGGTTGATGGGCACACATGAATTGGCCAATTTATGCGCTAAGAATCTTCATTTTATCTCTAACTGTAAGTTTTATGAAAAAAAAAAAAAATTTTGAAAAATTTTTTATGAAAAAATATTTTTGAGTAGTATGATTCATATCGAATATTTGTCTGTGTTTTCACATGGCCTAGATTCATATACATGTGCTGCTGTGTTTCTTTATAGAGGGAGATCACCTTGCCGTGGTTGATGGGCACACATGAATTGGCCAATTTATGCGCTAAGAATCTTCATTTTATCTATAACTGTAAGTTTTATGAAAAAAAAAAAAATTTTGAAAAAATTTTTATGAAAAAATATTTTTGAGTAGTATGATTCATATTGAATATTTGTCTGTGTTTTCACATGGCCTAGATTCATATACATGTGCTGCTGTGTTTCTTTATATCTATATGATACAGCTTGCAGCTTGCATGTGTTCACATTGGGAGTGCTGGTTGTTTTTTTTTCTTTGTTTAGTGTATGGATGTGGCTGCATCCAGACTGATCTTGCACTCCTCCCATTGACCTTGCAGGTGGCGGTAATCATCTCTACTTGCCCATAAATTGTAGGTTTAGCCCAGAGTGACATGTTTGTCCTAAATTGTAGGCTGGTGGCCCAAGAGTGGCATGTACAGTAGAGTAGGACCCATCAGAGGGAGATCACCTTGCCGTGGTTGATGGGCACTCATAAATTGGCCAATTTATTCGCTAAGAATCTTCATTTTATCTATAACTGTAAATTTTATGAAAAAAAAAAAAAAATTTTTTGAAAAATTTTTTATGAAAAAATATTTTTGAGTAGTATGATTCATATCGAATATTTGTCTGTGTTTTCACATGGCCTAGATTCATATACATATGCTGCTGTGTTTTTTTATATCTAGATGATACAGCTTGCAGCTTGCATGTGTTCACATTGGGAGTGCTGGTTGGTTTTCTTTCTTTGTTTAGTGTATGGATGTGGCTGCATCCAGACTGATCTTGCACTCCTCCCATTGACCTTTCAGGTGGCGGTAATCATCTCTACTTGCCCATAAATTGTAGGTTTAGCCCAGAGTGACATGTTTGTCCTAAATTGTAGGCTGGTGGCCCAAGAGTGGCATGTACAGTAGAGTAGGACCCATCAGAGGGAGATCACCTTGCCGTGGTTGATGGGCACACATGAATTGGCCAATTTATGCGCTAAGAATCTTCATTTTATCTATAACTGTAAGTTTTATGAAAAAAAAAAAGAATTTGAAATTTTTTTTATGAAAAAATATTTTTGAGTAGTATGATTCATATCGAATATTTGTGTGTTTTCACATGGCCTAGATTCATATACATGTGCTGCTGTGTTTCTTTATATCTATATGATACAGCTTGCAGCTTGCATGTGTTCACATTGGGAGTGCTGGTTGTTTTTTTTTCTTTGTTTAGTGTATGGATGTGGCTGCATCCAGACTGATCTTGCACTCCTCCCATTGACCTTGCAGGTGGCGGTAATCATCTCTACTTGCCCATAAATTGTAGGTTTAGCCCAGAGTGACATGTTTGTCCTAAATTGTAGGCTGGTGGCCCAAGAGTGGCATGTACAGTAGAGTAGGACCCATCAGAGGGAGATCACCTTGCCGTGGTTGATGGGCACACATGAATTGGCCAATTTATGCGCTAAGAATCTTCATTTTATCTATAACTGTAAGTTTTATGAAAAAAAAAAAAAGTTTTTAACCCCTTTACCCCCAAGGGTGGTTTGCACGTTAATGACCGGGCCAATTTTTACAATTCTGACCACTGTCCCTTTATGAGGTTATAATTCTGGAACGCTTCAGTGGATCCTGGTGATTCTGACATTGTTTTCTCGTGACATATTGTACTTCATGACAATGGTAAAAATTATTTGATAGTACCTGCGTTTATTTGTGAAAAAAACGGAAATTTGGCGAAAATTATGAAAATTTCGCAATTTTCCAACTTTGAATTTTTATGCAATTAAATCACAGAGATATGTCACACAAAATACTTAATAAGTAACATTTCCCACATGTCTACTTTACATCAGCACAATTTTGGAACCAAAATTTTTTTTTGTTAGGGAGTTATAAGGGTTAAAAGTTGACCAGCAATTTCTCATTTCTACAACACCATTTTATTTTAGGGACCACATCTCATTTGAAGTCATTTTGAGGGGTCTATATGATAGAAAATACCCAAGTGTGACACCATTCTAAAAACTACACCCCTCAAGGTGCTCAAAACCATATTCAAGAAGTTTATTAACCCTTCTGGTGCTTCACAGGAATTTTTTGAATGTTTAAATAAAAATGAACATTTAACTTTTTTTCACAAAAAATTTAATTCAGCTCCAATTTGTTTTATTTTACCAAGGGTAACAGGAGAAAATGGACCCCAAAAGTTGTTGTACAATTTGTCCTGAGTACGCTGATAGCCCATATGTGGGGGTAAACCACTGTTTGAGCGGATGGGAGAGCTCGGAAGGGAAGGAGCGCCGTTTGACTTTTCAATGCAAAATTGACAGGAATTGAGATGGGACGTCATGTTGCGTTTGAAGAGCCACTGATGTGCCTAAACATTGAAACCCCCCACAAGTGACACCATTTTGGAAAGTAGACCCCCTAAGGAACTTATCTAGAGGTGTGGTGAGCACTTTGACCCACCAAGTGCTTCACAGAAGTTTATAATGCAGAGCCGTAAAAATAAAACAAAATTTTTTTCCCACAAAAATTATTTTTTTAGCCCCCAGTTTTGTATTTTCCTGAGGGTAACAGGAGAAATTGGACCCCAAAATTTGTTGCCCAATTTGTCCTGAGTGCGATGATACACCATATGTGGGGGGAACCACTGTTTGGGCACATGGGAGGGCTCAGAAGGGAAGGAGTGCCATTTGAATGCAGACTTAGATGAAATGGTCTGCAGGTGTCACATTGCGTTTGCAGAGCCCCTAATGTACCTAAACAGTAGAAACCCCCCACAAGTGACACCATTTTGGAAAGTAGACCCCCTTAGGAACTTATCTAGATGTGTGCTGAGCGCTTTGACCCACCAAGGGCTTCACAGAAGTTTATAATGGAGAGCCGTAAAAATAAAACAAAATTTTTTTCCCACAAAAATTATTTTTTAGCCCCCAGTTTTGTATTTTCCCGAGGGTAACAGGAGAAATTCGACCCCACAATTTGTTGTCCAATTTGTCCTGAGTGCGCTGATACCCCATATGTGGGGGGGAACCACTGTTTGGGCGCATGGGAGGGCTCGGAAGGGAAGGAGCTCCATTTGGAATGAGGACTTAGATGGAATGGTCTGCAGGTGTCACATTGCATTTGCAGAGCCCCTAATGTACCTAAACAGTAGAAACCTCCCACAAGTGACACCATTTTGGAAACTAGACCCCCTAAGGAACTCATCTAGATGTGTTGTGATAGCTTTGAACCCCCAAGTGTTTCACTACAGTTTATAACGCAGAGCCGTGAAAATAAAAAATCTTTTTTTTTCCCACAAAAAATATGTTTTAGCCCCGAGTTTTGTATTTTCCCAAGGGTAGCAGGAGAAATTGGACCCCAAAAGTTGTTGTCCTATTTGTCCTGAGTACGCTGATACCCCATATGTTGGGGTAAACCCCTGTTTGGGCACACGGGAGAGCTCGGAAGGGAAGAAGCACTGTTTTACTTTTTCAACGCAGAATTGGTTGGAATTGAGATCGGACGCCATGTCGCGTTTGGAGAGCCCCTGATGTGCCTAAACAGTGGAAACCCCCCAATTATAACTGAAACCCTAATCCAAACACATCCCTAACCCTAATCCCAACAGTAACCCTAACCACACCTCTAACCCTGACACACCCCTAACCCTAATCCCAACCCTATTCCCAACCGTAAATGTAATCTAAACCCTAACTGTAACTTTAGCCCCAACCCAAACTGTAGCCCTAGCCCTATCCCTAGCCCTAACCCTAATCCTAACCCTAGCCCTAACCCTAGCCCTAACCCTAGCCCTAACTCTAACCCTAGCCCTAGCCCTAACCCTAGCCCTAACCCTAACCCTAGCCCTAACCCTAGCCCTAACCCTAACCCTAACCCTAGCCCTAACCCTAGCCCTAACCCTAGCCCTAACCCTAGCCCTAACCCTAACCCTAACCCTAGCCCTAACCCTAGCCCTAACCCTAGCCCTAACTCTAACCCTAGCCCTAATGGGAAAATGGAAATAAATACATTTTTTTAATTTTTCCCTAACTAAGGGGGTGATGAAGGGGGGTTTGATTTACTTTTATAGCGGGTTTTTTAGCGGATTTTTATGATTGGCAGCCGTCACACACTGAAAGACGCTTTTTATTGCAAAAAATATTTTTTGCATTACCACATTTTGAGAGCTATAATTTTTCTATATTTTGGTCCACAGAGTCATGTGAGGTCTTGTTTTTTGCGGGACGAGTTGATGTTTTTATTGGTAACATTTTCGGGCACGTGACATTTTTTGATCGCTTTTTATTCCGATTTTTGTGAGGCAGAATGACCAAAAACCAGCTATTCATGAATTTCTTTTGGGGGAGGCGTTTATACCGTTCCGCGTTTGGTAAAATTGATGAAGCAGTTTTATTCTTCGGGTCAGTACGATTACAGCGGCACCTCATTTATATCATTTTTTTATGTTTTGGCGCTTTTATACGATAAAAACTATTTTATAGAAAAAATAATTATTTTTGCATCGCTTTATTCTCAGGGCTATAACTTTTTTATTTTTTTGCTGATGATGCTGCATGGCGGCTCGTTTTATGCGGGACAAGATGACGTTTTCAGCGGTACCATGGTTAGTTATATCTGTCTTTTTGATCGCGTGTTATTCCACTTTTTGTTCGGCGGTATGATAATAAAGCGTTGTTTTTTGCCTCGTTTTTTTTTTTTTTTCTTACGGTGTTTACTGAAGGGGTTAACTAGTGGGCCAGTTTTATAGGTCGGGCCGTTACGGACGCGGCGATACTAAATATGTGTACTTTTATTGTTTTTTTTTTTATTTAGATAAAGAAATGTATTTATGGGAATAATATTTTTATTTTTTTTTTCATTATTTTGGAATATTTTTTTTTATTTTTTTTTACACATTTGAAATTTTTTTTTTTTACTTTTTTACTTTGTCCCAGGGGGGGACATCACAGATCAGTGATCTGACAGTTTGCACAGCACTCTGTCAGATCACTGATCTGACATGCAGCGCTGCAGCCTTCACAGTGCCTGCTCTGAGCAGGCTCTGTGAAGCCACCTCCCTCCCTGCAGGACCCGGATCCGTGGCCATCTTGGATCCGGGGCTGGAGGGAGCAGGGAGGGAGGTGAGACCCTCGCAGCAACGCGATCACATCGCGTTGCTGCGGGGGGCTCAGGGAAGCCCGCAGGGAGCCCCCTCCCTGCGCGGTGCTTCCCTGTACCGCCGGCACATCGCGATCATCTTTGATCGCGGTGTGCCGGGGGTTAATGTGCCGGGGGCGGTCCGTGACCGCTCCTGGCACATAGTGCCGGATGTCAGCTGCGATAAACAGTTGACACCCGGCCGCGATCGGCGGCGCTCCCCCCGTGAGCGCTGCCGATCGCATATGACGTACTATTGCGTCCTTGGGAAGTAAAGCCCACCCCACATGGACGCAATAGTACGTCTAATGGCAGAAAGGGGTTAAAAAAAAAATTTTGAAAAATTTTTTATGAAAAAATATTTGAGTAGTATGATTCATATCGAATATTTGTCTGTGTTTTCACATGGCCTAGATTCATATACATGTGCTGCTGTGTTTCTTTATATCTATATGATACAGCTTGCAGCTTGCATGTGTTCACATTGGGAGTGCTGGTTGTTTTTTTTTCTTTTTCTTTGTTTATATATATATATATATATATATATATATATATATATATATATATATGTCATTGAGACACATATATGTATATATATTATTATTTCATACAGCGCTAGATAGCTTTAAAGCCGGTAATTCAATTGCCGGCTTTTGCTATCTTCTTCCTAAACCCGACATGATATGAGACATGGTTTACATACAGTAAACCATCTCATATCACCATTTTTTTGGCATATTCCACCCTACTAATGTTAGTAGTGTGTATATGCAAAATTTGGCCGGTCTAGCTATTAAATTAAAGGGTTAAATGGCGAAAAAAATTGGTGTGCGCTCCCGCGCAATTTTCTCCGCCAGAGTAGTAAAGCCAGTGACTGAGGGCAGATATTAATAGCCTGGAGAGGGTCCATGGTTATTGCCCCTTCCCCCCCCCCCCCGGCTAAAAACATCTGCCCTCAGCCACCCCAAAAAAGGCACATCTGGAAGATGCGCCTATTCTGGCACTTGGTCACTGTCTTCCCATTCCCGTGTAGCGGTGGGATATGGGGCAATGAAGGGTTAATGCCACCTTGCTATTGTAAGGTGACATTAAGCCAAATTAATAATGGAGAGGCGTCGATTATGATACCTATCCATTATTAATCCAATAGTAGTAAAGGGTTAAAAAAACACAAACACATTATTAAAAAGTAGGGGTTAAAATATTCTACGTGTGCACAGCCGCAACACACACAAGGATCGCCTGTTTGTTAACCGCGGGGACTTGAATATAATTTTTGAGCATGCAAAAGATACTCGGTTAGTACACGAGCATGCTCGGATAACATCTTATCCAAGCACGTTGTCTCATCACTATAAACAATCTTTAATTTATTTGAGATCACTCTAGAATGATTTTGATGAAGCTTTAAGAAATAATGTAGGACATTAAAGATAAAATGGGATTGGAAAAATATGACTGCTTTTTTTCCAGAATCACACCACATCTGTCCAGGAGTTGTGTCTGGTACTGAAGCATAGTGCCATTGAAGTGAATGAGACTGAGCTGCAATACTATACATAGCCTACGAACAGATGTGATACTGTTTTAGAAAGAAAGCGGCCATGTTTTTAAAATCCTGAACATCCCCTTTAAGAAGAATGATGACATTACACAAAATTATCCTGAGATTATTCTGAGATCTTTCATACACAAACGCATCTCCACTTTTAACGATTTCATACGCTTTGCTGATATGATGGAACTCTTACTGTAGGGATCTTAATTCAGCTCATTATTATAGTTTTATATTAATTTTTATCACTAATGAGCAGAATTAAGTCTACTGACTCACAGCTGCTGCTGATGCATACAGCGATAGGGTTTATTGTATCACGTATTCTTACCTGTAGCGGCCAATCTAAATCATACTGCTCCTGTTATTCACAATATGATGTCCCCACAGTCCCCCCACACAGTATGATGTCCCCAAACAGCCCCTTAAACAGTATTATGTCCTCTCACACAGTATGTCGCCACAGAGCACCCAAAGCAGTAGGATGCCCACACACAGCCTTGTTACACAGAATGACAACCCTACACAGTCCTCCTTCACAGCATAGTGTCCCCTCAAACAGTATCATATACCCTCACACAGCCCCTTTAAATAGTATTATGTCCCTAGACAGCTCCCATGCGGAATAATGTTCCTGTAAAACCCCATTGTACAATATATTTTCCCACATAGCCCCCTTGCACAGTATGATATTTCCCCACATAGCCTCTTTCACAGTACTATGCACCCGTACGTTCTTCTTGCACAGTATTATTTTTCAACACAGCCCTCTTGCACAGTATTATGTCTCTACACAGCCCTATTTCACAGTATTATGTCCCCACATTTTGCCACAATTTACTGTCAATAAAAAATAATAAAAATACTCACTTAACCCCGTTCCCCCGCTATTCCGGTCTGCTCTGTCTTCTGAGGCATAGGTGGCTTGATATAGTGATGTCATCATGCCCGAAGCCCTCTTAGACAGACGGGCTCAATTGTTTCAGCTGGAGCTGATTGCTCCTTGTCCCATCATTTCTTTCCTGAAGATGCAGAATCCAGTGAAACTGAGACTCCAGGTGGCTGAGTGTGTGAGTATCCTTGGCTGCCCCGGTCCACGAGACTCACCAGAATAGCCAAAGTTCTGCATGTGGCCCAGGTCCTTAACTGCAAGGTAGCAATAGAAGGAATTGCTTTTCCAAACAAATTATTTAAATCAAGTACCAAGCAAATGTTCTGTGTTATTTACAGAAATTTCATACAGACCCCCACAGGGAGAATTATGGTGGGTGTCCCAACCCACAGAACCCCCTACGGATTTTATGTTGTGAAATGGATATGGAAATAGTGCTGTCTAAGTATTGCCACAATATTTGCCCAAACATTATTGAAGATGAGGATTTATGACAAATATTGCACAGATGGGTTACCCATACACCTTACAATGAAACTGAGAAGCTCCACATGTCAAGCATTAAAGTATTCTGTATATAGAGTGATATGGAGACACTTGGATCGATGATTCCATCACTTGTACCATTTCTACAGCACTTTATAAACCATGGTATTTGGAGTGTTTTTGAGTCCTATGACATTTTCCTGTAAGTGAAATGAGCAATTTCACCGAAAGTTCATTTTTAAAGTAACTTTAAACGGTCATCAAAGCAGTTACTTCATATCCATTTCCCTCTTTCATTTAATTTTTCTTGACTTTCTAAAACCTTTAAACAAAAGCGATATGTAATTTTTATTAGGAAAAAAGTGATCCAAGAGAAAGGATTTACCAAAATATTTGGGAACATTATTTTGGGGTTATAATGAAAAAGACAAGCCTTAAAAATGTGAATCTAATAATATGCTGCATTTTCAGAGAAACTCCTGGTTTGTTCCATATTGTAACAACAGCCGCAAAACCTTTTAGATTAAGTAGATAAGACCTGCATCAGGATATAACATTGTTTTGAAATGTGATCTCTTATTTTCTCTGGATTATGGAGCTGAGTTTCACTGAAAAAACAAGAGTTCAGCATTCTTTGATTATTATCATATCCTTTGAAAGCATTGTTGTACATTATGGATAGATAGATAAATAAATGAAGACCGGAGGAGAGTGACATTCTGATTTTATTTAGCTTACAACGTACCCATGTTGCTTTTCTGTTTAACCGTTCAGTAACACTAACATAAAATAGCTATATTTATGATAAAATTCTACTAAGCTAGCATACTGTGCTTTTATTTGTTGCTGTAAGCTTTAAAGCCAATGCAAATACTTGCCTCATATGCATAAATACTGAGACGTTCAGAAAATTTGCATCAAAATGTCATGTCTATAAATGCATGACTTTCCATATTAAAGAACTATGCAATTAGTGTTGGACTGGGGTGCCACGGGCCCACCAGTAACCAACTCCAGGACCCCCACATTTCATCTGTGTGCAAATGTGACATTATCCTCAATCACAAATGTATATAACAATGAACTGGATAGATTGTTAAATGAATAAGATGTCGCCTTTGTCTATACATAGTGATTCAAGTATATAGTGTCAAGTACTGCTCATATAAGATGGTGGTGGCCCAATGTTGCTTAGGGGCCCACCGGAGGATTCTCCTGTTCTCCTGTGGGCTAGTCCAAGCTTGTGTGCATTGGAGTGGAGCACACAAATTATGTATGGAGAAGAAAAAGTCCTGCTGTTAATATAAGAAACTGTTCTTCACTTGAACAGTACCTAAACATCGGAACACCCTACCGAAAGAGGCCATATTAAAGTGGTTGTCCAGAATCAGCACCCCAAATTAAACAGCTCTTATATCTTCCTGTAGTGGCTGAATGAAAACAATGTATAAAGCCAGAATAGAGCTGCTCCCTACATTGTCTGACGTGCTGCACCTTGTCTGTAATTAAAGTGAATGAGAGATAAGGTGCAGGGTCTGAGAGCGGCAACTAAACTAAAATGTAAATATTCACGATATTCCTTATTAGTGCACTGTTTCCATCCAGATGCCACTGCAACAGATAACAGTAGATCAATGGAGGTGCAAGGTATCTATCCAGGACCGACCTGATATTTATAACTTACCCTATTCAAAGATCATTAATATGTTAGTTCCAGACAACCCCTTTGTGAAGATCTGAGGTTGTGGGTTATAAAATTCACCAAGGCAGGTTAACGACGCAACTATTTTTATTCCATGCATCCATGGTTGCACAACAAATCCAGGTAGATGGCCAAAATACAATGTCCTCAGTGCACAAGTTCCCAATCTGAGATCGGTAGAGATCGGCAGTTCCACTGGCCCCTTACCAGGCGATATCCACTGTTTCCCAATTTTTGGTTTGCCAACAGCTTTTGGTATCTACAGCTGGTACAGAGTGCAGTCAAAGGCAATGTTCCTCCAGACGATGGATATCACGACTGTAGCTCATCGATACCCTTCCAGCCAACAATCAATCTCAAAATCTCCATAGATCATCCATCCATTCCAGCTTCAATCCTCTCCCTTCAAAGTCCCTACAACAACTGCCTGATTCAACCCTGTGTCTCTTATTTCCCTTCCTCTTAAACAATTTTCTTTAGCTCACACAACAAAGCATATTCCATCACCTGGCTTGCATGTGAGACTGTTATGACCTGGTGGTCAGGACAATAATGGACCTGGTGGTTTAGAGCACACGGAATGACCTGATAGTTACTGATAATAAGGACGAGCTCTGGGACGTGGGAACTCTACTGACCGCAATCCCTAATCCTATCACGCACACTAGAAATAGCCGTGGATTGCTCCTAACGCTCCCTATGCAACTCGGCACAGCCTAAGGAACTAGCTAGCCCTGAAGATAGAAAAATAAAGCCTACCTTGCCTCAGAGAAATTCCCCAAAGAAAAAGGCAGCCCCTCACATATAATGACTGTGAGTAAAGATGAAAATACAAACACAGAGATGAAATAGATTTAGCAAAGTGAGGCCCGACTAACTGAACAGACTGAGGATAGGAAAGGTTGCTTTGCGGTCAGAACAAAAACCTACAAAAAGACCACGCGGAGGGCGTAAAAAGACCCTCCGCACCGACTCACGGTGCGGAGGCGCTCCCTCTGCGTCCCAAAGCTTCCAGCAAGCAAGACAACAATAAAAAATAGCAAGCTGGACAGAAAAATAGCAAACCAAAGAAAAACAAGCAGGAACTTAACTTCTGCTGGGAAGACAGGTCACAAGAACGATCCAGGAGTGAACTAGACCAATACTGGAACATTGACAGGTGGCATGGAGCAAAGATCCAAGTGGAGCTACATAGAGCAGCCAGCTAACGAATTAACCTCGTCACCTGTGGAAGGAAACTCAGAAACACCCACCAGCGGAAGTCCATGGACAGAACCAGCCGAAGTACCATTCATGACCACAGGAGGGAGCCCGACAACAGAATTCACAACAGTACCCCCCCCCCTTGAGGAGGGGTCACCGAACCCTCACCAGAGCCCCCAAGCCGACCAGGATGAGCCAAATGAAAAGCACGAACCAGATCGGCAGCATGATCATCAGAGGCAAAAACCCAGGAATTATCTTCCTGACCATAACCCTTCCACTTGACCAGGTACTGGAGTTTCCGTCTCGAAATACGAGAATCCAAAACCTTCTCCACCACATACTCCAACTCCCCCTCAACCAACACCGGGGCAGGAGGATCAACGGATGGAACCACAGGCGCCACGTATCTCCGCAAAAACGACCTATGGAACACAATATGGATGGCAAAAGAAGCAGGAAGGGCCAAACAAAATGACACAAGATTGATAACCTCAGAAATCTTATACGGACCAATGAAACGAGGCTTAAACTTAGGAGAGGAAACCTTCATAGGAACATAATGAGACGACAACAAAACCAAATCCCCAACACAAAGTCGGGGACCCACACAGCGCCGGCGGTTAGCGAAACGTTGAGCCTTCTTCTGGGACAATGTCAAATTGTCCACCACATGAGTCCAAATCTGCTGCAACCTATCCACCACAGTATCTACACCAGGACAGTCCGAAGACTCAACCTGCCCTGAAGAGAAACGAGGATGGAAACCAGAATTGCAGAAAAACGGCGAAACCAAAGTAGCCGAGCTGGCCCGATTATTAAGGGCGAACTCAGCCAACGGCAAAAAGGACACCCAATCATCCTGATCAGCAGAAACAAAGCATCTCAGATATGTTTCCAAAGTTTGATTAGTTCGTTCGGTTTGGTCATTTGTCTGAGGATGGAAAGCCGAGGAAAAAGACAAATCAATGCCCATCCTAGCACAAAAGGATCGCCAAAACCTCGAAACAAACTGGGAACATCTGTCAGAAACGATGTTCTCCGGGATACCATGTAAACGAACCACATGCTGGAAAAATAATGGCACCAAATCAGAGGAGGAAGGCAATTTAGACAAAGGTACCAAATGGACCATCTTAGAAAAGCGATCACAAACCACCCAAATGACTGACATCGTTTGAGAGACAGGGAGATCCGAAATAAAATCCATAGAAATATATGTGTCATGGGCCTCTTCGGGACCGGCAAGGGCAAAAGCAACCCACTGGCACGAGAACAGCAGGGCTTAGCCCGAGCACAAGTCCCACAGGACTGCACAAAAGAACGCACATCCCGTGACAAAGACGGCCACCAAAAGGATCTAGCCACCAAATCTCTGGTACCAAAGATTCCAGGATGCCCAGCCAACACTGAACAATGAATCTCAGAGATAACTCTACTAGTCCATCTATCAGGGACAAACAGTTTCTCCGCTGGGCAACGGTCAGGTCTATCAGCCTGAAATTTTTGCAGCACCCGCCGCAAATCAGGGGAGATGGCAGACAAAATACCCCCTCTTTGAGAATACCCGCCGGCTCAGGAACACCCGGAGAGTCAGGCACAAAACTCCTTGACAGGGCATCAGCCTTCACATTCTTAGAGCCCGAAAGGTACGAAACCACAAAATCAAAACGGGAGAAAAATAACAACCATCGAGCCTGTCTCGGATTCAACCGTTTGGCAGACTCAAGATAAGTCAAATTCTTGTGATCTGTCAAGACCACCACGCGATGCTTGGCTCCTTCAAGCCAATGACGCCACTCCTCGAATGCCCACTACATGGCCAACAACTCTCGATTACCAACATCATAATTACGCTCAGCAGGCAAAAACTTTCTAGAAAAGAAAGCACATGGCTTCATCACCGAGCCATCAGAACTTCTTTGCGACAAAACAGCCCCTGCTCCAATCTCAGAAGCAGAAACGGGAGCGAAACATCTGGCTGGCACAACACAGGGGCAGAAGAAAAACGACGCTTCAACTCCTGAAAAGCCTCTACAGCTGCAGAAGACCAATTGACCACATCATCACCCTTCTTGGTCAAATCAGTCAACGGTTTAGCAACACTAGAAAAATTAGCGATGAAGCGCCGTTAAAAATTAGCAAAGCCCAGGAACTTTTGCAGGCTCTTTACAGATGTCGGGTGAGTCCAATCGTAAATGGCCTGGACTTTAACAGGGTCCATCTCGATAGTAGAAGGGGAAAAAATGAACCCCAAAAATGAAACCTGATCTCCAAAGAGACACTTTGACCCCTTCACAAACAAGGAATTCGCACGAAGGAGCTGGAACACCATTCTGACCTGCTTCACATGAGACTCCCAATCATCCGAAAAGACCAAAATATCATCCAAATACACAATCAGGAATTTATCAAGGTACTCTCGGAAGATGTCATGCATAAAGGACTGAAATACTGATGGAGCATTGGAAAGCCCGAATGGCATAACCAGGTACTCAAAATGGCCCTCGGGCGTATTAAATGCTGTTTTCCATTCATCGCCTTGTTTAATACGCACAAGATTATACGCCCCTCGAAGATCTATCTTGGTGAACCAACTAGCCCCTTTAATACGAGCAAACAAATCAGACAGCAACGGCAAAGGATACTGAAATTTGACTGTAATTTTATTAAGAAGGCGGTAATCAATACAAGGTCTCAAAGAACCATCCTTCTTGGCCACAAAAAAGAACCCTGCTCCTAACGGTGATGACGACGGGCGAATATGGCCTTTCTCCAAGGATTCCTTTATATAACTCCGCATAGCGGCGTGTTCTGGCACAGATAAATTGAACAATCGGCCCTTAGGAAACTTACTACCAGGAATCAAATTAATTGCACAATCGCAATCCCTATGAGGAGGTAGGGCACTGGCTTTGGGCTAATCAAATACATCCCGGTAATCCGACAAAAACTCTGGAACTTCAGAAGGAGTGGAAGACGAAATAGACAAAAATGGAACATCACCATGTACCCCCTGGCAACCCCAGCTGGACACAGACATAGATTTCCAGTCCAATACTGGATTATGAACCTGTAGCCATGGCAACCCCAAAACGACCACATCATGCAGATTATGCAACACCAGAAAGCGGATATCCTCCTGATGTGCAGGAGCCATGCACATGGTCAATTGGGTCCAGTACTGAGGCTTATTCTTGGCCAAAGGCGTAGCATCAATTCCTCTCAATGGAATAGGATACTGCAAGGGCTCCAAGAAAAAAACACAGCGCCTAGCATACTCCAAGTCCATCAAATTCAGGGCAGCGCCTGAATCCACAAATGCCATAACAGAATAGGATGACAAAGAACAAATCAGAGTAACGGACAATAGAAATTTAGACTGAACCGTACCAATGGTGGCAGACCTAGCGAACCGCTTAATGCGCTTAGGACAATCGGAGATAGCATGAGTGGAATCACCACAGCAAAAACATAGACCATTCCGACGTCTGTGTTCTTGCCGTTCAGCCCTGGTCAAAGTCCTATCACATTGCATAGGCTCAGGCCCATGCTCAGATAGTACCGCCAAATGGTGCACAGCTTTACACTCACGCAAGCGTTGATCGATCTGAATGGCCAAAGACATAGACTCATTCAGACCAGCAGGCATGGGAAATCCCACCATGACATCCTTAAGGGCTTCAGAGAGACCCTTTCTGAAGATTGCTGCCAGGGCACATTCATTCCACTGAGTGAGCACAGACCACTTTCTAAACTTCTGACAATATATCTCCGCTTCATCCTGACCCTGACACAGAGCCAGCAAGATCTTCTCTGCCCGATCCACTGAATTAGGTTCGTCATAAAGCAATCCAAGCGCCAGGAAAAACGCATCAACATCACGCAATGCCGGATCTCCTGGCGCAAGGGAAAATGCCCAGTCTTGAGGGTCACCACGTAACAGAGAAATAATGATCTTTACTTGTTGAACAGGGTCACCTGAGGAGCGAGGTTTCAAGGCAAGAAACAATTTACAATTATTTTTGAAATTCAAGAACTTAGATCTATCACCAAAAAATAAATCAGGAATTGGAATCCTAGGCTCTGACATCGGATTCTGAACCACAAAATCTTGAATGTTTTGTACCCTTGTAGTGAGATTATCCATCCAAGAGGACAGACCTTGAATGTCCATGTTTACACCTGTGTCCTGAACCACCCAGAGGTAAAGGGGAAAAGAGAGACAAAACACACTGCAAAGAAAAAAAAATGGTCTCAGAACTTCTCTTATCCCTCTATTGAGATGCATTAGTACTTTTGGCCACCTGTACTGTTATGACCTGGTGGTCAGGACAATAATGGACCTGGTGGTTAAGAGCACACGGAATGACCTGATAGTTACTGATAATAAGGACGAGCTCTGGGACGTGGGAACTCTGCTGACCGCAATCCCTAAACCTATCAAACACACTAGAAATAGCCGTGGATTGCTCCTAACGCCCCCTATGCAACTCGGCACAGCCTAAGGAACTAGCTAGCCCTGAAGATAGAAAAATAAAGCCTACCTTGCCTCAGAGAAATTCCCCAAAGGAAAAGGCAGCCCCCCACATATAATGACTGTGAGTAAAGATGAAAATACAAACACAGAGATGAAATAGATTTAGCAAAGTGAGGCCCGACTAACTGAACAGACTGAGGATAGGAAAGGTTGCTTTGTGGTCAGCACAAAAACCTACAAAAAGACCACGCAGAGGGCGCAAAAAGACCCTCCGCACCGACTCGCAGTCCCTCTGCGTCCCAGAGCTTCCAGCAAGCAAGACAACAATATAAAATAGCAAGCTGGACAGAAAAATAGCAAACCAAAGAAAAACAAGCAGGAACTTAACTTCTGCTGGGAAGACAGGTCACAAGAACGATCCAGGAGTGAACTAGACCAATACTGGAACATTGACAGGTGGCATGGAGCAAAGATCCAAGTGGAGCTAAATAGAGCAGCCAGCTAACGAATTAACCTCGTCACCTGTGGAAGGAAACTCAGAAATACCCACCAGCGGAAGTCCATGGACAGAACCAGCCGAAGTACCATTCATGACCACAGGAGGGAGCCCGACAACAGAATTCATAACATGAGAACCCCTGTGGTGACAGCACCCCTGGGTCTACTATCTCCATCCATATAATGGGGCTAGACAGGTAGAGCAATGGATTGATTGGGTGATTGTTTTACATGTACCTTTGGCAATCTACTGTCTTGCCTTAAGGTACCGTCACACTGAACGATATCGCTAGCGATCCGTAATGTTGCAGCGTCCTGGCTAGCGATATCGTTGAGTTTGACAGGCAGCAGCGATCAGGATCCTGCTGTGCCATCGTTGGTCGGAGCAGAAAGTCCAGAACTTTATTTCGTCGCAGGACTCCCGCAGACATCGCTGAATCGGCGTGTGTGACGCCGATTTAGTCATGTCTTCACTGGTAACCAGGGTAAACATCGGGTTACTAAGCGCAGGGCCGCGCTTAGTAACCCGATGTTTACCCTGGTTACCAGTGTAAACGTACAAAAACCAAACACTACATACTTACATTCCGGCGTCTGTCCCCCGGCGCTGTGGTTCTCTGCACTGTGAGCGCTGCAGCGATCGGGATCGTTGTCTAGATCGCTGCAGCGTCGCTAAATGTGATGGTACCTTTAGGTTTACATATGATCTAGTCTGCTCCTCTTCCTCTGCTTACAGTCACTAAATGCAACAATGATTCATGAGGGTGAACCGACGAGCAAGAAAATCACTAATAAAACACAGCAAGAAAATCACAAATAAAACAACATGAAATGGTGCTCCATGCTGGAAAAAGTCTCTGCTGTACGTCCATTTGTCCTATAGTCTTTAGTAAGCGGCCATATCCTGACAAGCTTCAAGACATTAATGACAGCATTCAAAAAATGTCATAGACATTTATCTTATTTTCAGCAGTACATACATATATAATTAATTTTAAATAGATTCAGGGAAATTATCTTATTAGGAAAAAAATTTTCCTTCCTAATGCTACCTTCAAAGGTAGGTTTTTAGAATAGTTTATTTGTAGTTTTTTTGTCAGATACTATTGACATATGTTTATTTTCATATTTTTTCTTCCTTTGGAAAAATAGCAAAAAGAAATACCATACCAAGAGCTTGCTTTGTACTTGAAAAAAAATCCCAACATTCTAAGAACACACAAAGGCATATAAAAACACAACTATGCAATGTTTGTGTTGTGCTTGATAGTTTCCTATTAATATTAATAAAAGAGAAGATCTTACAGCGCTAACCAAGCTGCATAAAAAACTTCCTTTATTTCCAAAATTTGCACATATTGATAGAGAGTTACATGGAGTAGGACTGGGTAACAGCCGTTTCGCAGTCTCTTATGTTTCATCTAACCCTCTGTTAATTAGTTTCCTATTAACTAGCAGCTAATATCTCGCTGCAGTGTTTTGACCACAAAAACACACAAAAAAAACATGCATAGAAAGATGCAAAAACGTCTATTTTCTAAAAGTGTTGAGCAGGGCATCCTAAGAACAATTAATGTAACCCTACTAACTATTTCTTCATCAGTAATTGAAGTTTTCTAGCAAAAACCAGCAACGGAGTCAGCAGGAGATGTATCCATCCTTTATATATTCCATTCCTTTTGATTGGGATTTTTGGCTTTGGCTCAAAAAACTATAGTGGTATATTTTATTAAAACAAACCTGCATATAAAACCATCCTAAGGGTATGTGCATGCAACTCCTTTAAGATGCCATCAGAGTCAGTGGTCTATTTTTTAAAGCGTTTCACTGGTGGTTTTGCTGTTGCTTTTGCAGTGGCTCTTCCACTGGTATCCTTTTTTAATAATTTAATCTGCAACTAGCAAGCAGCTTCATGGCGGAAACATCCGAAAAATGAAGATGCTATTTATTTTACTTATTTAACTGTTTTATGGATTCTGAACTCGGAAATTGTTAAAAGACGGAGCAAACGACTGAATTTGTGCACAGCAATGTCACTTTTGCACTGCTGCACATTATGCTCATTTTTGTTGCAGTTTTACTGTGGTTTTTCAAGCGGATTCCAGGTGGAATCAGGGTGAAAAAGATGCTGTGTGCACATTCCCTTAGCCAAAATTACATGCAATTGCCCAGAGAGAATTGTTTTGCCATACGCTACATCAATCATATACGGTTTAGGTAGGTTACATTGAAAATGAACTTTTCTATATCTCCTTGTGACATCCCAATATCTACCTTCAACATTTTCTTACTTTACGAGACATTTTTAGGATTTCTGAAACCTTCACCATTTATAAATTGGCCTTGCAATGAACTTTTTAAACAAAATTAAGTTTTCTTTCACTAATTGACTATAGTAAATTCAGCACAAAATGCCATATTTTGTGTAGAAATGTTTTCAAGAACCATTTTACCAAGAATGCACTCTAATGCAAACTGTACTTTTAAAGACATGTCAGTAGTCTTCATGGGTCAGACAGCAAATAATTATACTGATAGACAGGATATGAGTTTTATTAGTTCTTATATTTAAGACCACATAACTCATGATGCAAAAAAAGTGAAAGGGTTTCAATGTCCAAAACACAGATAAATTGTATGCACTTTATTACTTATAGTAATTTCATGGCAGCGTATATTTAGAGAATGTTGTATTCACTGCATGTCATGCAATTACTTTTATAAAGAATTACTCTCCGTTATGAAAAACCAAGTTGATTATTCCTATTTCATATTTTTAAATGAGTATTATTATGTCTTACCTCCAGAGAGTCATCTGCGTTTTGCATCCAACAATCAGTCCAAGTGGCCACAATCAAAAAGCTGGCAGACACAAATGCTAGAAAAAAGCCAATGTACTGTAATAGGTTCCTCACTATGCCAAAACTGGCACTTGAGGTGTCCATATCATTAGACTAAATACATAGGGTGACAGATGAGAGATTAGGAAAAAACTTTACAGGGTATAACTGTTGCTGTGTCCCACACAAAAAAAATTACTTCTAGAAAAGATACTGCGTAAGAAGCTCTATGACGTCAAAGAAGGCTATGGATAACAAGATGTAGGCAGCAACCTGTCACCTCAATCATGAGATTTCGAGTTTGAGAAGGAAATAGAAGCATAGATCACATTGAGCCATTGATATTTAGGCAAAGGGGAGTAGAATGGGGGATAAGTGAAAAGAAAGACATTCACATTACAAAGAACAGTTAATTATTGACCATTCCTTCACAACTCTATGGGCTGGTACAGGTGTATGACATTGTGAATGCACTTAATAAAGGTGTGATTTTTAGCACATTGTAAATGTATCCAAGAGAAAGATACATCCCTTGATGTGTCCTAACAAAGGCTGCCATCATTTAAGGCCCTGATGGAATAAATATAAATGATTAATTTATTGTTATAAAAACACCGGCAGAATTTTGGGGTTTGCCAATGGAATCGAATTTAACTTTTAATTGTTCGTTAAGAAACACCTAAAATTATACATTACCGTTCAAAAGTTTATGGTCACTTCGAAATGTCCTTATTTTTGAAAGAAAAGCAGTTTTTTTCCAATGAAGCTAACATTAAATGATTCATAAATACACTATTTACATTGTTCATGTGGTAAATGACTATTCTAGCTGCAAACGTCTGGTTTGCAATGTAATATCTTCTTAGGGTACCGTCACACAGTGAAATTTTGATCGCTACAACGGTACGATCTGTGACGCTCCAGCGTCGTAACAATATCGCTCCAGCGTCGTAGACTGCTGTCACACTTTGCAATGTACGACGCTGGAGCGATAATTTCATGACGTATGTGCGATGTAGAAGCCGTTGGTTACTATGCGCACATCGTACACGATATATGTTACACCATGCGATCATGCCGCCACAGCGGGACACTAGACGACGAAAGAAAGTTTCAAACGATCTGCTATGACGTACGATTCTCAGCGGGGTCCCTGATCGCAGGAGCGTGTCAGACATTGCGATATCGCTCGAACGTCACGGATATATCGCTCGAACGTCACGAATCGTGCCGTCGTAGCGATCAAAATTTCACTGTGTGACGGTACCCTTAGGTGTATAGAGGCCCATTTCCAACAACCATCACTCCAGTGTTCTTATGGTACTTTGTGTATGCTGACTATGTTAGAAGGCTAATGGATGGTTAGAATACCCTTGAAAACCGTTGTGCAAGTATGTTAGCACAGCTGAAAACAGGTTGGCTGATTAGAGAAGCTGAGAAGCCTGACCTTCCTTTCAGCTAGTTGAGAATCTGGAGCATTGCATTTGTTGGTTAAATTAAACTCTGAAAATGGCCAGAAAAAAATAACTTTCATGTAAAACTCGACAGTTTATTCTTGTTCTTAGAAATGAAGGCTATTCCATCAGAGAAACTGCCAAGAAACTGAAGATTTCCTACAACAGTGTGTACTACTCCCTTCAGTGGAGATCACAAACAGGCTCTAACCAGAGCAGAAAGAAAAGTGGGAGGCCCCGCTGCACAACTGAGCAACAAGACAAGTACATTAGAGTCTGTAGTTTGAGAAATTGACGCCTCACAGGTCCTCAACTGGCAGCTTCATTTAATAGTACAGGCAAAACGCTAGTGTCAACGTCTACAGTGAAGAGGCGACTTCGGGATGCAGGCCTTCAGGGCAGAGTGGCAAAGAAAAAGCCATATCTGAGACTGGCTAATAAAAGGAAAAGATTAATATGGGCAAAAGACCACAGACATTAGACAGAGGAAGATTGGAAAAAAGTGTTATAAACAGACAAATCCAAGTTTGAGGTGTTTGGATCACACAGAAGAACATTTGTGAGACACAGAACAACTGAAAATATGCTGGAAGAGTGCCTGGTGCCATCTGTCAAGCATGGTGGATGTAATGTGATGATCTGGGGTTGCTTTGGTGCTGGTAAAGTGGGAGATTTGTACAAGGTAAAAGGGATTTTGAACAGGGAAGGCTATCACTCCATTTTGCAATGCCATGCCCTGTGGACAGCGCTTGATTGAAGCCAATTTCATCCTACAACAGGACAATGACCCAAAGCATGCCTGCAAATTATGCAAGATCTATTTAGGGAAGAAGCAGACAGCTGGTATTCTATCTGTAATGGAGTGGCCACGCAGTTACCAGATCTCAACCCCATTGAACTGTTGTGGGAGCAGCTTGACCGTATGATGCACAAAAAGTGCCCATCAAGCCAAACCCACTTGTGGGAGGGGCTTCTGGAAGCATGGGGTCAAATTTCTCCAGATAACCTCAGCAAATTAACTGCTAGAATGCCAAAGGTCTGCAATGTTGCAATTGTTGCAAAGGGAGCATTCTTTGACGAGCCTTGTCAATGACTGGACTAGATTTTCAATTCATTTGGCAACTCACTTGATTAATAAAAGTATGAGTTTTCATGGAAAACACAAAATTGTCTGGGTGACCCTAAACTTTTGAACGGTAGTGTATGTGCCAACCTGTGGTGCCCAAAGCTGATTGGGGCACATGCATTCAGAAATGTTTTAAAGAACAAGTAGAAGTTTAATTGTATTATGCTATTATAATGAATAATTTATCAACTACTAGATTAAATAAAAAGTGATAAATGAGAAATTTTCCTTTTGTTCAAAAAAATACCTCCTCACACTGGGAAGGTCATTTTACAGTACTAACAAATATTACCTACTCCAACAAAACAATTTCCTTATATCATATTAGAAATGAATAGCAGCATAGAGTAGGGTTGAGCGAAACGGGTCGGCCATTTTCAGAAGTCGACGACTTTTGGCAAAGTCGGGTTTCATGAAACCCGACCCGACCCCTGTGTGGGGTCGGCTATGAGGTCGGCGATCTTCTGAATCTGGTATCGGAATTCCGATACCGAGTTCCGATATGTTTGCAATATCGGAAATCGGTATCGGAATCCATATTTAGGTGTAAAATAAAGAATTAAAATAAAAAATATTGCTATACTTACCCTCTGACGTGCTCTGGTACTAACCGGCAGCCTTCCTTCCTTAGAATCAGCACTTGAATGACCTTAGATTATGTCGCGGCTTGTGATTGGTCACGCGACCGCCCATGTGACCGCTCACGCGACCAATCACAAGCCGCGACGTCACCGAAGGTCCTTCAAGCGCTGATTATTAGGAAGGAAGGCTGCCGGAAAGAAGCAGGGCGCGTCCAAGGGTGAGTATATACCTAATAGGAATATACCCACCTCGGACGCACCCTGCTTCTGTCCGGCAGCCTTCCTTCCTAAGAATCAGCGCTTGAAATTCCTTCGGTGACGTCGCGGCTTGTGATTGGTCGTGTGAGCGGTCACATGGGCGGTCGCGCGACCAATCACAAGCCGCGACGTCTAAGGTCCTTCACGCGCTGATTCTAAGGAAGGAAGGCCGCCGGTTAGTACCAGGGCGCGTCAGAGGGTGAGTATAGCAATATTTTTTATTTTAATTCTTTATTTTACACTTAAATATGGATCCCAGGGCCTGAAGGAGAGTTTCCTCTCCTTCAGACCCTGGGAACCATTGGAAACCCAATGCACTGCATTGGGTTTCGTGTTTCGGCCGACCCCGACCCACGACTTTTTTATAGGATCGGCCGATTTCACTCGACCCGACTTTTGAAAAAGTCGGGTTTCGTGAAACCCGACCCGATCCTATAAAAGTAAAAGTCGCTCAACCCTAGCATAGAGTAGAGCCCCCTGTCTGAGTCCCCCCCCCTCTCTACAAACTAAAGGTGATGCTAACTTTAAGGGTCTTTTAAGGGATATGATAATGATGACCTAGCCAAAGGATAGGTAATCAATATCAGATCTGTAAGGGTTTGACCACCGGGACCCTAACAATCAGGTATTGTCATTTTTGGTAATGAATGGGTATGAACAATGTATGGAATCAGAACAGCACAGCTACGTTTACAGTTTAGTGGCAGTTACCAAGAACCAAAATTAAGTTCTGGATAATAGACATATGTTGGACACCATCCAATCTGATATTAATGACCTACCTAAGAAATAGCTAAGACAACCCCTTTACGTTCCATATAAATTTGATTAAAGTTAGTCCAATTTGTAAGATTTGGCACACCTTCTGATGCATATAGGGGTCTCCCAACTCTCATGTTAAATACAACATAAGTTCCTCTCCACAGTCAAGTGGTGAATATCTGTGCTGTCACTCTGACCCAGTAAGTGGCATTGAAAGTGGTGGAAAAAGAATCAACATCATGGCTGGGTGTCATATTTGATGTGACTAGATGCCTGTCATATGCTATTCCTACTGCCACACCTCATCGTTGATCAATTGCAGATAAGAGAGGTATTATTGTAGAATATAGAAGGGATTTGAATTGGCACTGAAATTTTTTTTCTTGTACATAGCAGCAACAAACTGTGGAGGAACGCTGCTAGCTTTTATGAATTTATGAGTACACATGACCATACAGAAGTTTAGCCCAGTCTATCCCATGTACATTTTAATAAGAGTTAGCCTGTTGGCATTTTAAGTTGACAGGCAGATGCGCCAATAGGATATTATTCCCCTGGCGTCACTAAAAACCAGCTATGACAAAATGCTATTCGGCATGGTAGTCCATGATCTTCAAGGCGTAGAGAGACAGTTCATGCCACGTGTCCAGTTTGGATACCCAATAGTTGTAATTCACAGAGGAATCATGGAGGATGCTGGTACTATCGGCAAGGTACTTCTTCAGCATCTACTAAAACCTTTCCATCCTTGTCAGAGTACTGCTCATCAGGGCCTGGATGCTGGAAGGGTCTGAGAAAACAGTCCCAGACTTTTAACAGTGTTCCCCTGCTTCTGCTATATCTTGTGGGTGTCTCCATTGTCCCTACTACTTGGTTGTCCAAGAAACTGTGTCCTCTGCCGCCAACGTTGTGAGATGGGAATTTTTTTATAATTCTCCAACTAGGGCCTTCTGCTACTGCAACATTTTATTAGACCTCTGCCACGGGAAAGAGGGATGTAAAGTTCTCCTTGTAGCATGGGTGTAGAAGGGTGACCCACCAGTATTTAGTGTTAGTCAAATTGCATACAATGTGAGGGTCACGGGAATGGCAGCAGAGCATAAACTCAGCTATGTGTGCCAGATTGCCAATAGCCAAGTCTTCCCCGCCACAACCAAGAGGGCGACTGTCCAGGTTTTCCTCCTCATCCAACTCCTCGTTCTCCCTCTCGTCATCCTCAGGTCATTCATGCTGAACACACGGGATGAAGGTGGTGTCGGTGCTACATCTGTAGATTAGGCAACCAGCTCCTGCACCTCCTCCTCCTCATTATCACTCAATATGTGATGAGAAGATGAGATGAAGCTGGGCTGTCTAGTATCACCCAGTATAGTTTATTGCTCAATAACAACTTGCTCCACCTGCAAAGCATCTTCTTTAATTGTGAGCAGCGAGTGTTTAAGTGGACAGAGAAGTGGGATGGTGACGCTGATTATGGCTTCATCGCCGCTCACCATCTTGATTGAGTCCTCAAAGTTTTGGAGAGCTCCACAGATGTCAGACATTCATGCCCACTCAGCAGACAGAACCATGCCTGTTTGTAGGTTCAGGGCAATACCCGCAGATCAGTCTTGTCTGTTAGACCATTCAACAACTCCGTGACAGTGTACAGATTGTCACCCTAGCACATTAGCTTCAGCACCCATTGTTACCGCTTGGCAGAGGCAGTGCTGCAGCGCTTCCAACTTGCGAATGATGATGACATTTGTGAAATGGAGGGTGAGGAGGAGGAGGAGGTACAGGAACCACTGTAGAAGCTGGGGGCAACCCTGATTGAAGCAGGGCCAACAGTCCTTGGTGTCTGTAGCAAGTGTTTCATCACGGTACGACTGGGTCCCGGCTTTCACAATATTCACCCAGTGTGCCATCAGGGAAATGTAGCATCCCTGGCCACAAGCACTTGCCCAGGTATCCATGCTTAAGTGGATTTCCCAGTCATAGCGGTGGTCAGTGAATGGATGATATTATGGGTCATGTGCTTGTGTAAGGAGGGGACAGCACATTGGGAGAAATAGTGGCGGCTGGGGACCGAGTACCGAGGGACGGCCGCCGCCATGTAGTTGCAGAAAGGTTTTGTCTCCACAATCCTAAATGGCAACATTTCCAGAGCAAGAAGTCTGTGGGTGGGTGGCTGCATATTTACGCTTGCCTTCCAAGGACTGGAGTAGGGACAACTGAAGGCTGCGCTAGGACAAGGACATGGACGTGGTTGATGACGGTCGTTGCAAGTGTGTCTCCTTCCCCATAATCCTGTAGAATGTAAGCCCGCAAGGGCAGGGTCCTCTGTATCAGTCCGTCATTGTTAGTTTGTTTACTGTATGTGATATTTGTAACTTGTATGTAACCCCTTCTCATGTACAGCACCAAAGAATCAATGGTGCTATATAAATAAATAATAATAATAATAATAATAATAATAATGACAGGTGCAGGGTGAGAGGCATCTTCACTTTTGCCTCATGAACAGGGGATTGGTGTGAATGTAGAACAGGGGAAGAGGCAGTGGTGTCACCCACAGACACTGTTTCTGGACCCTGGCATTCAGCCCAAGTAGTTAGGTGCTTTGCTTGCATGTGCCTGAGCATGCTGGTGGTAGTCAAGCTGGTAGTTCTGCTGCCCCTGCTGATGCTGGCATGGGAGAAGTTGCAAATGGCCTTTTTTGGGGGTTAACTGGACTGTCTTTAACCCCTTAATCCTATATGACGTACTATCCCGTCCAGGTGACCTGGGACTTAATTCCCAGTGACGGGATAGTACGTCATATGCGATCGGCCGCACTCACGGGGAGAGCGCGGCCGATCGCGGCCGGGTGTCAGCTGCCTATCGCAGCTGACATCCGGCACTATGTGCCAGGAGCGGTCACGGACCGCTCCCAGCACATTAACCCCCGGCACACCGCGATCAAAGATGATCGCGGTGTGCCGGCGGTGCAGGGAAGCATCGCGCAGGGAGAGGGCTCCCTGCGTGCTTCCCTGAGACGATCGGTACACGGTGATGTGCTCACCGTGTACTGAGCGTCTTCTCCCTGCAGTCCCCGGATCCAAAATGGCCGCCGGGCTGCATCCGGGTCCTGCAGGGAGCACTTCCGGGTCAGGATCAGGCTGCAGCTGCAGCTCTAATCCTGCCCGGCTGTATGTTAGATCACCGATCTGATAGAGTGCTGTGCACACTGTCAGATCGGTGATCTGTGATGTCCCCCCCTGGGACAAAGTGAAAAAGTAAAAAAAAAAAAAAATTCCTAAATAAAGAAGAAAAAAAAAAATATTATTCCCATAAATACATTTCTTTATCTAAAAAAAAACAAAAGAACAATAAAAGTACACATATTTAGTATTGCCGCGTCCGTAATTACCCGACCTATAAAACTGGCCCACTAGTTAACCCCTTCAGTGAACACCGTAAGAAAAAAAAAAAAAAAAAACGAGCCAAAAAACCGCTTTATTATCATAACGCTGAACAAAAAGTGGAATAACACGCGATCAAAATGACGGATATAAATAACCATGGTACCTCTGAAAACGTCATCTTGTCCCGCAAAAAACGAGCCACTATATAGCATCATAACCAAAAAAATAAAAAAGTTATAGTCCTCAGAATAAAGTGATGCCAAAATAATTATTTTTTCTATAAAATAGCTTTTATCGTATAAAAGCGCCAAAACATAAAAAAAATGATATAAATGAGGTATCGCTGTAATCGTACTGACCCGAAGAATAAAACTGCTTCATCAATTTTACCAAACGCGGAACGGTATAAACGCCTCCCCCAAAAGAAATTCATGAATAGCTGGTTTTTGGTCATTCTGCCTCACAAAAAACCGGAATAAAAAGCGATCAAAAACTGTCACGTGTCCGAAAATGTAACCGATAAAAACAACAACTCGTCCCGCAAAAAACAAGACCTCACATGACTCTGTGGACCAAAGTATGGAAAAATTATAGGTCTCAAAATGTGGAGACGCAAAAACTTTTTTGCTATAAAAAGCGTCTTTTAGTGTGTGACGGCTGCCAATCATAAAAATCCGATATAAAAAACGCTATAAAAGTAAATCAAACCCCCCTTCATCACCCCCTTAGTTAGGCTAGGTTCACATTGCGTTAATGGGTTAACGCTAACGGACAGCGTTGCACGGCGAAAATGTCACAATTAACGCCGTGCAACGGGTCCGTTAGCACAACCATTGACAGCAATGTGATTTTCGGGTGTAGCGCATCGCGAGAGCGTGCCATTTTCGGCTCGCGCTAGCAAGGCGCTGTTCTTTTGTGGCGCGTCTCGGACGCTGCTTGCAGCGTCCGCGGCACGCCCGAGGTCCGATCCCCGATCTTCCAGAGCGGGGACGTTAACGCGACCACTAAACACGACACCTAAAAAGACATTGCGTTAGCGCAATCCGCTAGCGCTAAACGGATTTCCCTAACGCAATGTGAACCTAGCCTTAGGGAAAAATAATAAAATTAAAAGAAAATTATTTATTTCCATTTTCCCATTAGGGTTAGGGCTAGGGCTAGGGTTAGGGCTAGGGTTAGGGCTAGGGTTTGGATTACATTTACGGTTGGGATTAGGGTTGGGATTAGAATTAGGGGTGTGTCAGGGTTAGGTGTGTGGTTAGGGTTACAGTTGGGATTAGGGTTAGGGGTGCATTTGGATTAGGGTTTCATTTATAATTGGGGGGTTTCCACTGTTTAGGCACATCAGGGGCTCTCCAAACGCGACATGGCGTCCGATCTCAATTCCAGCCAATTCTGCATTGAAAAAGTAAAACAGTGCTCCTTCTCTTCCGAGCTCTCCCGTGTGCCCAAACAGGAGTTTACCCCAACATTTGGGGTATCATCGTACTCGAGACAAATTGGACAACAACTTTTTGGGTCCAAGTTCTCTTGTTATCCTTGGGAACATAAAAATTTGGGGGGCTAAAAATCATTTTTGTGGGAAAAAAAAAGGATTTTTTATTTTCACGGCTCTGCGTTGTAAACTGTAGTGAAACACTTGGGGGTTCAAAGTTTTCACAACACATCTAGATAAGTTCCGTGGGAGGTCTAGTTTCCAATATGAGGTCACTTGTGGGGGGTTTGTACTGTTTGGGTACATCAGGGGCTCTGCAAATGCAACGTGACGCCTGCAGACCAATCCATCTAAGTCTGCATTCCAAATGGCGCTCCTTCCCTTCCGAGCTCTGCCATGCGCCCAAACAGTGGTTCCCCCCCCCACATATGGGGTATCAGCGTACTCAGGACAAATTGTACAACAACTTTTGGGGTCCAATTTATTCTGTTATCCTTGTGAAAATACAAAACTGGGGGCTAAAAAATAATTTTTGCGAAAAAAAAAAATATATATTTTAACGGCTCTGCTTTATAAACTGTAGTGAAACACTTGGGGGTTCAAAGCTCTCAAAACACATCTAGATAAGTTCCTTAGGGGGTCTAGTTTCCAAAATGGTGTCACTTGTGGGGGGTTTTAATGTTTAGGCACATCAGGGGCTCTCCAAACCAACATGGCGTCCCATCTTAATTCCAGTCAATTTTGCATTGAAAAGTCAAATGGCTCTCCTTCCCTTCCGAGCTCTGCTATGCGCCCAAAAAGTGGTTTACCCCCACATATGGGGTATCGTCGCACTCAGGACAAATTGCACAACAACTTTTGTGATCTAATTTCTTCTCTTACCCTTGGGAAAATAAAAAATTGGGGGCGAAAAGATAATTTTTGTGAAAAAATATGATTTTTTTTTTTTACGGCTCTGCATTATAAACTTCTGTGAAGCACTTGTTGGGTCAAAGTGCTCACCACACCTCTAGATAAGTTCCTTAAGGGGTCTACTTTCCAAAATGGTGTCACTTGTGGGGATTTCAATGTTTAGGCACATCAGGGGCTCTCCAAACGCAACATAGCATCCCATCTCAATTCCAGTCAATTTTGCATTGAAAAGTAAAATGGCACTCCTTCCCTTCCGAGCTCTGCCATACGCCCAAACAATGGTTTACACCCATATATGGGGTATCAGCGTATTCAGGACAAATTGGACAACAATTTTTGAGGTCCAATTTCTTCACTTACTCTTGGGAAAATAAAAAATTGGGGGCAAAAAGATAATGTTTGTGAAAAAATATGATTTTTTATTTTTACGGCTCTGCATTATAAACTTCTGTGAAGCAATTGGTGGGTCAAAGTGGTCACCACACATCTAGATAAGTTCCTTAGGGTGTCTACTTTCCAAAATGGTGTCACTTGTGGGGGGTTTCAATGTTTAGGCACATGAGGGGCTCTCCAAACGCAACATGGCGTCCCATCTCAATTCCTGTCAATTTTGCATTGAAAAGTCAAATGGCGCTCCTTTCCTTCCGAGCTCTGCCATGCGCCCAAACAGTGGTTTACCCCCACATACAGATTGTACAACAACGTTTGGCATCCATTTTATCCTGTTACCCTTGGTAAAATAAAACAAATTGGAGCTGAAATAAATTTTGTGTGAAAAAAAGTTAAATATTAATTTTTATTTAAACATTCCAAAAATTCCTGTGAAACCCCTGAAGGGTTAATAAACTTCTTGAATGTAGTTTTGAGCACCTTGAGGGGTGCAGTTTTTAGAATGGTGTCACACTTGGGTATTTTCTATCATATAGACCCCTCAAAATGACATCAAATGAGATGTGGTCCCTAAAAAAAAATGGTGTTGTAAAAATGAGAAATTGCTGGTCAACTTTTAACCCTTATAACTCCCTAACAAAAAAAAATTTTGATTCCAAAATTGTGCTGATGTAAAGTAGACATGTGGGAAATGTTACTTATTAAGTATTTTGCGTGACATATCTTTGTGATTTAAGGGCATAAAAATTTAAAGTTGGAAAATTGCGAAATTTTCTAAATTTTCGCCAAATTTCCGTTTTTTTCACAAATAAACGCAAGTTATATCGAATAAATGTTACCACTAAAATGAAGTACAATATGTCACGAGAAAATAGTGTCAGAATCGCCAAGATCCGTTGAAGCGTTCCAGAGTTATAACCTCATAAAGGGACAGTGGTCAGAATTGTAAAAATTGGCCCGGTCATTAACGTGCAAACCACCCTCGGGGCTTAAGGGGTTAAAAAAGCGCCAGACTGGGGAACACCTAACCCATGGATTGGCAACTTTACCCTTGTTGGTGCTCTGGGGATCAGTTACTGTAAAGGGAATTGCCCCAGGTTGTACATTATATATGTAAATAGTAATACAATTGGCGCACAGCAAAATGGAGCAAATCTCACAATATCAATGGGGGTGCAAGCCAAGTTGACAAACAGCAGGAAATGGCAAAAGAAAAAAAGAAGTCACTTATAAGGTATGCACACCACCCAATATCATATAATATAAAACAGCAAACTTTATTGGTAACAAAATTTTAAAGGGAACCTGTCACCCCCAAAATCAATGGTGAGGTAAGCTCACCATCATCAGGGGCTTATCTAAAGCATTCTGTAATGCTGTAGATAAGCCCCCGATGTAACCTGAAAGAGGAGAAAAAGAGGTTAGATTATACTCACCCAGGAAGGGTCCCGCTGCGGTCCGGTCAAATTGGTGTCTCAGGTCCGCTCCGGCACCTCCTATCTTCATTCCATGACGTCCTCTTCTGGTCTTCATGCCGCGGCTCCAGCGCAGGCGGACTTTGTCTGCCCTGTTGAGGGCAGAGCAAAGTACTGCAGTGTGCAGGCGCTGGGCCTCTCTGACCTTTCCGACGCCTGCGCACTGCAGTACTTTGCTCTGCCTTCAACAGGGCAGACAAAGTACGCCTGTGCCGGAGCCGCGGCGTGAAGACCAGAAGAGGAAGTCATGGAATGAAGATGGGAGGCAGTGTTCCGGACCTGAGACACCCATCGGAGCAGGACCGCCCCTGGGTGAGTATAATCTAACCTCTTTTTCTCCTCTTTCATGTAACATAGGCGGCTTATCTACAGCATTACAGAATGCTGTAGATAAGCCCCTGATGACGGTGAGCTTACCTCACCATCAATTTTGGGGGTGACAGGCTCCCTTTAAAACCAATTAAAAACAATGCAACACTCCACCATATGAACCCCCCCTCCACCTGTGTGAAAAATATCAATACACAGTGTTATATACTAAAACAATAAGTAATGGCAGCCAGAGAAAATACACCCATGGAGGGGTGCGAATATATAATATTACCAGCACACCCACCAGGTGAATAATATGCAGCACTGCGTCAAAAAAATGTACACAAAACCCCTTGAATCCAATAACTACAATAATGTGGTAGAGATCCACACGGGGGACAGGTGCTTAAGATCCACAAGTAAGATCCAACCTGTCAGGTGAGTAAAAGTGCTGCTGAAAAAGGCAAGTCACCTAAAGAGAACTACCATGCTGGCAGCCAGACACAGGAGTGGGAAGTGGAGGAGTGGACTCCCAACGCGTATCGCTGTTAAAAGGACAGCTTCGTCAGGGGAAGCCAAGTCTGGCTGTATGCTTTTGAAGCACAACTGCCACAGTAAAAGTGATGTATAATATTTCCGTGCTCAAAATAATTTACAGGATTAAGAGCAAAAAGAATATTATTATCCCTGATAAGAGGTTTTGGCATGAGTTACAGACTGCAGCATAAAGGAAATCCAATTCACCTTATCCTGTCCTACACTATCCCTTCAGCATAATCTCTCCCTAAGTGCTGATAACAGAAGGATTACTATTGATTATATAATTAGAGCTAAGAAAGCTGTTGCATTTGAAAGAAATATAAATATGGTTGTGGAGCGCCCGCCAGGGCCGTGGGGTACTTGGTTCGGGTCTGGTGGTACTTAAAGGGGTGTTCACAGCGGCAGTGACATGGTCCGTGGCCCTAGGCATCCAATAAAAGGAAATTTGAAATGGGGAATAAAGTTTATAAAGTTTGTTCATGATGCTACCTGTGCTACTCAGCCAGGGGTGGCCGACATTACTTAAAGGGGTCCTCTGGGGCTGATGGAGTTGCAGCAGAGATGGTATAGCTCCCCACAGATAGAGCTTAGGCCCCAGGGCTATCAGTACAGTTAGTAAGAGGAATGATTAACACTGGAGTGCAGGACTGAGGGTGCAGGAAATAATTCAAGGACACAGTGGCGCAGCTTCCTTTACCTTTTACTGATGAAATGCAGGTACCGTCCAGGGTACAGGTAACAGGTGGTGCTGGTGGAGCGCCCCCAGACGCAGGGCCGCGGGTTACTCGGTACCGGTCCTCTCTGGCTCAGTTCTGGGGTTGTCACGGTGGCTGGACCCGGTCCGTGACCCTGCTAAGAGGCGTCCAATGAAAGGTGATGGTGCGTGGTGCAAGGTGCAAGGAATAACGAGGACACAGGGTTGCAGTCTCTTTACCTTTTACTGAAGGTTTCAGGATCCTCAATCCAGAGCACTGTCAACAGGGCTGTCTGAGACCGGCCGGTCCGAAGGCACATCCAGAGTTGCCTTTGCAGGTGGAAATCAGTGCCTACCACTAGCGCCTGTGTGTTGTAGTTCTTCCCTGCTGGACATTCGGGATAGTCCTCACAACAACTTTTCTCGTTCTTTCTAGATATTTCTCTCTCTGTCCCCCAGGTTTGTTATGGCTAGGACGCACCTTTATGACAGGTAGGCCTGGATTTATTCTGGGACCCTAGAGATGCCCCTCTCCCACGATTGCCTCCTATGTCCTTCTTAGGTGATGTAAGGTAGACAGCCAACCTGTAATTAACTGTCCTGCCGCTGTTTGAAGTAATGCGTGGAGACTAGGGTTGAGCGAAACGGGTCGTTCATTTTCAAAAGTCGCCGACTTTTGGCAAAGTCGGGTTTCATGAAACCCGATCCGACCCCTGTGCGGGGTCGGCCATGCGGTGACGCGAAAAGCGCCATTTCTCAGCCAATGAAGGTAAACGCAGAGTGTGGGCAGCGTGATGACATAGGTCCTGGTCCCCACCATCTTAGAGAAGGGCATTGCAGTGATTGGCTTGCTGTCTGCGGCGTCACAGGGGCTATAAAGGGGCGTTCCCGCCGACCGCCATGTTACTGCTGCTGATCTGAGCTTAGGGAGAGGTTGCTGCCGCTTCGTCAGAAGCAGGGATAGCGTTAGGCAGGGTCCATTAACCACCAAACCGCTTGTGCTGTAGCGATTTCCACTGCCCAACACCACCTTCGGTGTGCAGGGACAGTGGAAGCTACATTTTTTTTTTTTTTCCTCAGCGCTGTAGCTCATTGGGCTGCCCTAGAAGGCTCCCTGATAGCTGCATTGCTGCATTGCAAAGCACAAATCCTCTTGTTCCTTCCTTTCTGCACAGCTATCTTTTTTGTTTGTCCACACTTTTTATTTAATTTGTGCATCAGTCCACTCCTTATTGCTGCCTGCCATACCTGGCTGAGATTACTGCAGGGAGACAGTAATTGTTGGACACTCCCTGTTTTTTTTTTTTTTTGTGGGAGATTAAGATTGACATTTCTGCTAGAGTGCCATCCCTGTGTGTGCCATCTCTCACTCAGTGGGCCATAGAAAGCCTATTTTTTTTTTTGCTTGATTTGGGTTCTAAAATCTACCTGAAAAAATCACTACATCAATCAGTGGGAGAAAAATATTGGCCTCAGGGCTTGTGTGCCACTCCTGACTCCTGTGTGCATCATCACTCACTCAGTGGGCCATAGAAAGCCCTTTTTTTTATTTTGCTTTATTTGGGTTCTAAATTCTACCTGGAAAAATCAATAAATCAATCAGTGGGAGATTAATATTGGCCTTTGGGCTTGTGTGCCAGTCCTAAGCGTGCCATCTCTCTCTCTCAGATAGTGGGCCATAGAAAGCCTATTTATTTATTTTTTTTTGGTTTTATAAATTCTCCCTGAAAAAAAAAAGGGAGATTAATATTGGCCTTTGGGCTTGTGTGCCAGTCCTAAGCGTGCCATCTCTCTCTCTCAGATAGTGGGCCATAGAAATCCTATTTATTATTTTTTTTATTGGGTTTATAAATTTTCCCTGGAACAAAAAAAAAAAGTGGGAGATTAATATTGGCCTCTGGGCTTGTGTGCCAGTCCTGAGCGTGCCATCTCTCTCACAAATAGTGGGTCATAGAAAGCCTATTTATGTTTTTGGTTGATTTGGGTTCCAAAATCTACCTGAAAAAATCACAACATCAATCAGTGGGAGATAAATATTGGCCTCTGGGCTTGTGTGCCACTCCTGACTCCTGTGTGCGTCATCTCTCACTCAGTGGGCCATAGAAAGCCTTTTTTTGTTTTATTTGTTTTCTAAATTCTCCCTAAAAAAATCATTTTATTTTATTTGGTTTCTAAATTCTTCCTGAAAAAATCATTTTATTTTATTATTTTTTTTTCCTAAAGTCTCCCTGAAAAACAAAAAAAAAACAAATCAGTGGGAGATTAATATTGCCCTTTCTGCTTGTGTGCCAGTCTTGACTCCTGGGTGTGCCATCTCTCTCTCTCTCTCCAATTGTGGGCCATAGAAAGCCTATTATTTTTTTAGCTTGATTTGGGTTCCAAAATCTACCTGAAAAAATCACTACATCAATCAGTGGGAGATAAATATTGGCCTCTGGGCTTGTGTGCCACTCCTGACTCCTGTGTGCGTCATCTCTCACTCAGTGGGCCATAGAAAGCCTTTTTTTTGTTTTATTTGTTTTCTAAATTCTTCCTGAAAAAATCATTTTATTCTATTATTTTTTTTTCCTAAAGTCTCCCTGAAAAAAATAAATAAATCAAATCAGTGGGAGATTAATATTTACATTTGTGCTTCAGTGACAGTCCTGCGTGTGTGGCATCTCTCTCATTTGTTGCCACCAACAACAGAGTGTGTAACATTGTGCCTGATTTTCGTTGTGGTCTCACTCACCTGTAAAGGGGTAGCTAAATCATACTGAAGTTATAGCTCACCGTGTAAGTTGTGTGACAGCAACAAATACCGTTAGTTTGTTTACGTTTTTAAAACAATGAGGAAGTATGGTGGAAGAGGTCGTGGCCGGGGGCGTTCATTGTCAGCTGGTAATGAGGGTAGTGGTAGTGGTGGAGCATCAGCTGGTCGTGGGAAAAAAAAATATTGCACCTAAGTCTGGAGCTGTGGAGCCAGGTTCGTCGTCTGGCTACACAAGGCCTCGAACGCTCCCTTTTCTGGGAGTAGGAAAACCGCTTTTAAAGCCGGAGCAGCAAGAGCAAGTTTTGGCTTATCTTGCTGACTCAGCCTCTAGCTCTTTTGCCTCCTCTCATGAAACTGGTAAATGTCAAAGCAGCGCGTCGTTAGTGGATGTTCACGGTCAGGGACAAGTCGCTTCCTTGTCCTCTTCAGCAAAAACAACAACAGAGAAGAATGCAGCAGGCGACACAACGGGTTACTCCATGGAGCTCTTTACACATACCGTCCCTGGCTTAGAAAGTGAAGCAGTTAACAGTCCATGCCCATTACAAGTTGAATCTGACATGGAGTGCACTGATGCACAGCCACAGCCAGACTACTATGCTGGTCCTTTGACTCAGACCACAACATTGCCCTCGCAGGGTAATGATCAAGAATCAGACCCTGATGAGACTATGTTGCCCCATCACGAACGCTATACCACCGACCGACACGGTGACACAGACTAAGTTGCACACGAGCTACAAGAAGAGGTAATAGATGACCTAGTTCTTGACCCCGATTGGCAGCCATTGAGGGAACAGGGTGCAGGCGGCAGCAGTTCTGAAGCGGAGGAGGAGGGGCCGCAGCAGGCATCAACATCGCAACAGGTTCCATCTGCCGGGCCCGTATCTTGCCCAAAACGCGTGCAAAGCCAAAACCTGTTGGAGGACAGCGTGGCCATCCGGTTAAAGCTCAGTCTGCAATGCCTGAAAAGGTATCCGATGCTAGAAAGAGTGCAGTCTGGCATTTTTTTAAACAACATCCAATTGATCAGCGCAAAGTCATCTGTCAAAAATGTTCAACTACCTTAAGCAGAGGACAGAATCTGAAAAGTCTCAATACAAGTTGCATGCATAGACATTTAACCACCATGCATTTGCAAGCCTGGACTAACTACCAAACGTCCCTCAAGGTTGTAGCACCCTCGGCCAATGAAGCTAGTCAGCAACGCAACATCCCTTCCGGCAGTGTAGGGCCACCATTTTCCGCACCACCTGCAGTATCTGTGCAGGTTTCTTTGCCAGGCCAAAGCAGTCAGGGTCAGGGAATCACCAGTTTCGTAGTAGGAAACACTGCATCTAGGGCACCGGCGGCAACAATACCATCTCCCACCGTCTCTCAGTCTGCCATGTCCACCGGCACCCCCGCTAGTTCCATGATCTCCAGCTCTCCAGTCCAGCTCACCCTACATGAGACTATGGTTAGAAAAAGGAAGTACTTAGCCTCGCATCCGCGTACACAGGGTTTGAATGCCCATATAGCTAGACTAATCTCGTTAGAGATGATGCCCTACCGGTTAGTTGAAAGCGAAGCTTTCAAAGCCCTGATGGACTACGCTGTACCACGCTACGAGCTACCCAGTCGACACTTTTTTTTCCAGAAAAGCCATCCCAGCCCTCCACCAGCATGTTAAAGAGCGCATCGTCCATGCACTCAGGCAATCTGTGAGCACAAAGGTGCACCTGACAACAGATGCATGGACCAGTAGGCATGGCCAGGGACGTTACGTGTCCATCACGGCACACTGGGTGAATGTTGTGGATGCAGGGTCCACAGGGGACAGCAAGTTTGGGACAGTTCTGCCTAGCCCACGGTCTAGGAAACAGTTGGCTGTAGCCGTTCGCACCCCCTCCTCCTCCTCTTCGTCCTCCTGCAGAAGTGAGAGCTCGTCCACAGACCGCAGTCGCACAACCACTCCATCCGCAGCTGCCACTGTTGCACACCAGGTCTCCCATTATGGGGCAGCTACTGGCAAACGTCAGCAGGCTGTATTGGCCATGAAATGTTTGGGCGACAACAGACACACCGCGGAAGTTCTGTCCGAGTTCTTGCAGAAAGAAACGCAGTCGTGGCTGGGCACTGTAGATCTTGAGGCAGGCAAGGTAGTGAGTGATAACGGAAAGAATTTCATGGCTGCCATCTCCCTTTCCCAACTGAAACACATTCCTTGCCTGGCTCACACCTTAAACCTGGTGGTGCAGTGCTTCCTGAAAAGTTATCCGGGGTTATCCGACCTGCTCCTCAAAGTGCGTGGACTTTGCTCACATATCCGCCGTTCGCCCGTACACTCCAGCCGTATGCAGACCTATCAGCGTTCTTTGAACCTTCCCCAGCATCGCCTAATCATAGACGTTGCAACAAGGTGGAACTCAACACTGCACATGCTTCAGAGACTGTGCGAACAGAGGCGGGCTGTTATGTTTTTGTGGGAGGATACACATACACGGGCAGGCAGTAGGATGGCAGACATGGAGTTGTCAGGTGTGCAGTGGTCGAAGATTCAAGACATGTGTCAAGTCCTTCAGTGTTTTGAGGAATGCACACGGCTGGTTAGTGCAGACAACGCCATAATAAGCATGAGCATCCCCCTAATGCGTCTGCTGATGCAAAGTTTGACGCACATAAAGGATCAGGCGTCTGCAGCTGAGGAAGAGGAAAGCCTTGATGACAGTCAGCCATTGTCTGGCCAGGGCAGTGTACAGGACGAGTTAGCGGGCGAAGAGGAGGATGATGGGGATGATTATATTTTTAATGAGGAAGCTTTTCCGGGGCCACTGGAAATTGGTGGCGCGGCAAGGCCGGGTTCTGGTTTTTGGAGGGACACAAGTGACGTGGATTTGCCTGAAACTGCCCCTCAACCAAGCACAACCGCAGATTTGAGAACTGGAACTTTGGCCCACATGGCGGATTATGCCTTACGTATGCTCAAAAGGGACACACGCATAACTAAAATGATGAACGATGACGATTACTGGTTGGCCTGCCTCCTTGATCCTCGCTATAAAGGCAAATTGCAAAATATAATGCCACATGAGAACTTGGAACTAATATTAGCAACCAAACAATCAACTCTTGTTGACCGTTTGCTTCTGGCATTCCCTGTACACAGCGCCCGTGATCGTTCTCACACGAGCTGCAGGGGCCAGCAGACCAGAGGAGTTAAAGGGGCAGAAATCAGAAGTGGCGTTGGCCAGAGGGGTTTTCTGACCAGGTTGTGGAGTGATTTTGCTATGACCGCAGACAGGACAGGTACTGCAGCATCAATTCAAAGTGACAGGAGACAACATTTGTCCAGTATGGTTACAAACTATTTTTCATCCCTTATCGATGTTCTCCCTCAACCGTCATTCCCATTTGATTACTGGGCATCAAAATTAGACACCTGGCCAGAATTGGCAGAATATGCATTGCAGGAGCTTGCTTGCCCGGCAGCTAGTGTCCTATCAGAAAGAGTATTCAGTGCTGCAGATTCAATACTAACAGAAAAAAGGACTCATCTGGCTACCCAAAATGTAGATGATCTAACCTTCATTAAAATGAACCACAACTGGATTTCGAAATCTTTTGCCCCACCTTGCCCGGCTGACACCTAGCTTTCCTATGAAAAGGTCTTGCCTGTGGACTATTCTGAATGCCTTTTCCAATCTCGTAATTTTCTGCACCTGATTGTCCAGCATACGACATGTTTACACCTCACTAAATGGCCAAACTCCCCACACGGGGCCGTGGTATCGACACTTGGCGACAGCACCCGTGAGAGTGCTGTTTGTCTGAAGAGGTGGGTGTGCCCGCTTTTGGTCGACGGCACTGCCACTGGGTCCCTCTTAGTACAATAAAGTGTCTCTGGCGGTGGTGGTGCGCACCCAACGTCAGACACACCGTTGTAATATGAGGGGCCCTGGGCCTGTACCGCCGGCCACAAGACAGTTCCCCCCCCCCCAGCTCAAACAGTGCTCTACCACTTGCAAAATTATCTCACAGCTCCACCAATGTTCAGTCTATGCGCTGACATCCTTCAATGCCTGCCACTGACAATACCATTGTATTGACATTTTTGTTATGTTAGGCCTTCGAAGCCTGTCTGAGGTCACTCCTTCCACTATGCCTCCACTGACCACACCACTGCTGCCCGTGTACCCCTGGAACCAATTTAAAATTGCCTACAGCCAGCCCAATTTTTTTATTTTAGGCCTTCGATGCCTGTCTGCGGTCCGTTCTTTCTACTACTACTACACTGACCAGGCCACTGCTGCCCGTGTACCCCTGGAACCAATTTAAAATTGCCTACAGCCATGTGTTATTATTTTAGGCCTTCGATGCCTGTCTGCGGTCACTCCTTACAATATGCCTCCACTGACCACACCACTGCTGCCCGTGTACCCCTGGAACCAATTTAAAATTGCCTACAGCCAGCCCAATTTTTTTATTTTAGGCCTTCGATGCCTGTCTGCGGTCTCTCCTTCCACTAGGCCTCCACTGACCACACCACTGCTGCCCGTGTACCCCTGGAACCAATTTAAAATTGCCTACAGCCAGCCCAATTTTTTTATTTTAGGCCTTCGATGCCTGTCTGCGGTCACTCCTTACAATATGCCTCCACTGACCACACCACTGCTGCCCGTGTACCCCTGGAACCAATTTAAAATTGCCTACAGCCAGCCCAATTTTTTTATTTTAGGCCTTCGATGCCTGTCTGCGGTCCGTTCTTTCTACTACTACTACACTGACCAGGCCACTGCTGCGCGTGTACCCCTGGAACCAATTTAAAATTGCCTACAGCCATGTGTTATTATTTTAGGCCTTCGATGCCTGTCTGCGGTCACTCCTTACAATATGCCTCCACTGACCACACCACTGCTGCCCGTGTACCCCTGGAACCAATTTAAAATTGCCTACAGCCAGCCCAATTTTTTTATTTTAGGCCTTCGATGCCTGTCTGCGGTCCGTTCTTTCTACTACTACTACACTGACCAGGCCACTGCTGCCCGTGTTCCCCTGGAACCAATTTAAAATTGCCAACAGCAATGTGTTATTATTGTTAGGCCTTCGATGCCTGTCTGCGGTCCCTCCTTCGAATACTCGTCCACTGACCACACCACTGCTGCCCGTGGACCCCTGGAACCTATTTTTAATTGCATAGAGCATCCTTTTTTTAATAGTAGGCGTACAAAGTCTGTCTGCGGTCCACTATTGAAATTGTCCTCCACTGCCCAGAGCACTGCTGCTTATGTACCCCTGTAACTTTTTTAAGCTGCAGTGAGCCACATTTTTGGGTTAAGTCCTACTACCTGTGTCTGTCTGCGCCACTCAATTCAGCTGTGTTCCTTTGAAAAAAGCTGAGCGTCAATAGTCTTGTTTTCAGCCTCTAGGAATTTTAAAACTGCATTGGGGGTACAACTTTGGTAGGGCCTACTAACGGTGTCTTCCTCCCCAAGGTGTGCGCCAGGTTTCCTCGCCATTGCTTCGATCTTAATGCTCTCGTTTAGTAGTTGTTGGAAACTTCACTGCATTAGGCCTACAAATTGGGTATGGGGTGTAGAGAGATGGTGTGTTCCACTCCAAGGTGTTCTCCAGGTTACCTTTCCTGAGCTCCGATCTTCCGGCTCTCGTTTAGTAGTTCTTGGAAACTACACTGCATTAGGCCTACAAATTGGGTATGGGGTGTAGAGAGATGGTGTGTTCCACTCCAAGGTGTTCTCCAGGTTGCCTTTCCTGAGCTTCGATCTTCCGGCTCTCGTTTAGTAGTTGTTGGAAACTACACTGCATTAGGCCTACAAATTGGGTATGGGGTGTAGAGAGATGGTGTGTTCCACTCCAAGGTGTTCTCCAGGTTGCCTTTCCTGAGCTTCGATCGTCCGGCTCTCGTTTAGTAGTTGTTGGAAACTACGCTGCATTAGGCCTACAAATTGGGTATGGGGTGTAGAGAGATGGTGTGTTCCACTCCAAGGTGTTCCCCAGGTTTCCTCGCCAATGCTTCGATTTTCATGCTCTCGTTTAGTAGTTGTTGGAAACTACACTGCATTAGGCCTACAAATTGGGTATGGGGTGTAAAGAGATGGTGTGTTCCACTCCAAGGTGTTCTCCAGGTTGCCTTTCCTGAGCTTCGATCTTCCGGCTCTCGTTTAGTAGTTCTTGGAAACTACACTGCATTAGGCCTACAAATTGGGTATGGGGTGTAGAGAGATGGTATGTTCCACTCCAAGGTGTTCTCCAGGTTGCCTTTCCTGAGCTTCGATCTTCCGGCTCTCGTTTAGTAGTTGTTGGAAACTATGCTGCATTAGGCCTACAAATTGGGTATGGTGTGTAGAGAGATGGTGTGTTCCACTCCAAGGTGTTCCCCAGGTTTCCTCGCCAATGCTTCGATCTTCATGCTCTCGTTTAGTAGTTGTTGGAAACTACGCTGCATTAGGCCTACAAATTGGGTATGGGGTGTAGAGAGATGGTGTGTTCCACTCCAAGGTGTTCCCCAGGTTTCCTCGCCAATGCTTCGATCTTCATGCTCTCGTTTAGTAGTTGTTGGAAACTACACTGCATTAGGCCTACAAATTGGGTATGGGGTGTAGAGAGATGGTGTGTTCCACTCCAAGGTGTTCTCGAGGTTGCCTTTCCTGAGCTTCGATCTTCCGGCTCTCGTTTAGTAGTTGTTGGAAACTATGCTGCATTAGGCCTACAAATTGGGTATGGGGTGTAGAGAGATGGTGTGTTACACTCCAAGGTGTTCTCCAGGTTGCCTTTCCTGAACTTCTATCTTCAGGCTCTCATTAAATTGTGGTTAAACGGAACAACTGCATTTGGCGTACTAGTTGGTTTGGGGCCTACTATCGGTGTCTGCCACTCCTTGCTGTTCTCCTGGTTTCCTGTCCTGAAATTCCATTTTCAGGCTCTCGTTAAGTAGTTGTTAATGTTAGACTGCATTTGGCCTACTAGTTGGGTTGGGGCCTACTATCGGTGTCTGCCACTCCTTGCTGTTCTCCTCCACTGAACAAAGCTGTGCCGCCTGTTTACTACGGTTGCCAATTTTGAACTGCATTTCGACTACTTACTGATTTGGGCCTACTCTCTGTGTCAGCCTCTCATTCCAGTTGTCCTCCACTGCAATGCCCCCTGGTTAGTCCTGTGTTACCAATTTTGAACTGCATTTAGCCAACTTTATTCTTTGGGCCTATATCTGTGCTTCCTCCTCATCCTGCCCATTGCCCAGCCAGTGATAGATGAGTCTGCTGGTACATTGACCCATAATGCAAAATTCCCCGTGCACGCTACACAGCAAGATTGTGACCCTGCTGAAAGTCAGGTTCCTCTTCCCGCATACCATACCACCTTACACGGGGACAAAGAGGAAGGTGCAGATGAAAGTGCAGGTTCCTTCATTAGGTGGGGGGAGGAATACTAGTTGGCGACGTCACTGGCACAGGGCCTCTCATAGTACGCAAAAGTGTTGCTGCTGGTGGGAGGCGCCCCCGCCATGCAAACACACCGCTGTACTTTGAGGGGCCCTGTGCCAGTGCCAATGCCAACGAGTGGGCCCCCCCTGCTTGCTCAGGATCACAGCACTTGCAAAGTTGAAATACTTACCTCTCCCTGCTCCACTGCCGTGACGTGGTCCAGATTTACTGGGCCCACTAATTACTTGAACCATCCCTACCCCCCACAACTTTAGCCAAATGACCCCCAATTTCAAATGCCTTCCAATTATTATAAGGTAAATTACGATTGACAAGCTTCTTTAACAAGAATGGATGTTTTTGCCATTAAAATGGGCAGTGTAGGTGTTTTCCTGGCCTCCACTCACTGCCGACTATGCTCCCCCATTGACTTGCATTGGGTTTCGTGTTTCGGGCGATACCCGACTTTTCGCGATAATCGGCCGATTCCACTCGACTCGACTTGTAAGATAGTCGGGTTTCGTGAAACACGGCTCGACTCTAAAAAGGTCAAGGTCGCTCAACCCTAGTGGAGACTGTTACTTCCTCGGTACTCCGGCCACCGGCTACGCGCCTCAGTAGGATGTTGCCGATCTCGGGGCACGACTCCTACTGGCTCTCCTTTGTACTTGATCTCTTTTCTCACTGTCCACAATATCCTTCGCTTTGTGTCCTTTCTTTAGATACCGCCGCAAGGTAGTGCAGGCGCAGTTCCGTAACAATCTGTCCTTTCGGCTAGGTACCTGCCAGATTCCCAGTTCTGACAGGTCCTCCCTGGAGCTCTCCCAGGCTGCGTTCTCCCTAACTTCCTGTCCAACCCCTAGTTTTACCAGTGTGAAGTGTAATGTGTGCTGTGATTCCTGGTCAGATGAACTCCTTTAGTGCAATCAGACATAACATCACCCTCCTTAGCGGCAGAGTGACATTACTGCAACGACCAGGTCTCTGGGGCACTGCACTGGGGTCCGGGCAGCCTGGACACAGCTTGGGATTCACCTAACCAGGTGGGTTTGGAGGCCTTCCTTCTGCTCTTTGTACTCTGACCCTTGCTGCTGAAGCTCTGCACAAGTCCTCTCAGTGTCTGTACTTCCACCCGAATAGCTGACAGCCTGAGCCTGTCTTGGGCACTGCCTTCTCACTGGCAGCCCCAGGCTCCTGACCTGTTGAGTTGCCTGTAGATGTTATTTGGGGACAGGAGACTTGGAATCTCCTGCCCTCCGGATTCGGTGGCTGAGTATGCAACCCTCTCACCACCACGGACTCCGGTGTCCGGTCTCTTTTTGCATTATCACTGGGTGAGCCCAATCACAGCTCCAGACCCCAGGCTCCTCTTTCTTGCTTCCTTTCCCTTCAGTGTCTGACACTCAACTCTCTCACGCCACCTCCAGACCAGAACTTATAAGGGAAGCTACGCTGAAACTGGGCTCAGAGCTCCCCCTTCTGGTCTGTAGTTAGGAAGGTGTTGCATGTAATTGTTACCTACTAGGGAATCCCTTCTTGTGTCCAGGCATGACTTCACCTCCCCCATGAGGAAGGCAATGCCATTGTGGAAACCAAACTCATGGGGTGCCACAATTGAATCCCTGGCTAATATGCAGCTAAAATTCTGTCCCCCTCTCATCAGCACCTCTCCCTATGCTGCCTGTGTCCGGGGTACAGTGTGCTAAGCATATTATCATGGGTCTTATATAGACCTGATGTTTCTATGCATCTATTGAAGCTCTTTTTAGGGTATGTGTCCACGTGCAGTAAACGCTGCGTGTCTGACCCTGCATAGAGCCGCAGCGTCAGACACGCAGCGTCCAGATGTTACAGCATAGTGGAGGGGATTTAATGAAATCCCGTCTCCACTATGCGTGGTAACACGCACGCGGCGGCCCTGCGACTCCGGACATGCTGCGCGTCTTTTCAGATCGCAGCATGTCCGTATATCTTGCAGCGACGCTGCGTCGCCGCAAGATATAGCACAGGACCCTATGGTGGGGAGCGATGATCCCGGATGTGTGCTATGAACACATCCGGCATCATCGCGTCCCAGAAAGGGGGCAGGGCTTACCGCAGAGCGGCTAAGCCGCTCCGACGATACCGCCGGCCATCCTGAAAGTGGACACATACCCTTAGAGTTGCCAGAACTCCACAAGCAGTCCCTGGAATATATTCCTTGAGAGATGAAGTTGGGGAGTGAAGGATCGGGCAGTTTGAATTTAAAAGCTTAATCCTTACGTTGTCGATCTAGATCGACCACTGTCAAAGGTTAAACTTTACTTTAGTCTTCCCCAGAAACTGGATGAACACTCAGCAAAGCAATGTTTATGGGACAGTTTTGAAGAATATCAGTCTGCCAAACAGGCCCTCTGCCAACAGATATCTAAGGTATATAAACACTTTAAGGACTCACTCACACTTGCGATGTAATTGGACGAGTGCAATCCGATAAAAAATTGGATTGCACTAAGCCCAATATTAAATTATGGTGCAGCTCACATCTCCGATTATTTTCTCATGCCTATTCTCACGCACCCACATAAGGGCTCAAACACACTTGGAAATAAACAGGACAAGTGCAATCCGATAAAAAGGATTGCATTTGGACCACTGTTATTCTATGATTGTGTGCTAATTTGAATTTGTTTTCTCAGCTCTGATCGGATTGAGATCAGTCTGAAAAAAAAGCAGCATGCTGCAATTGCATGCAAAAATTCGAATTGCACGAGGCCATACAAGTCTATGGATGCGTGTGAAATATCGCACTGCACTCGGATGTCACCCGTGTAGTGGTGCAATTCCCACAGACACCAGCAACCGAGGAGACTAAGAAATTAATTTCTCTGTCTCCTCCACTCCTTTGCTCCGATTCTCTGATGCAAGAGGATAACAGCATAGAGCACAGAAACTTAGCAGTGCTGGAGTCAAATGTCATTAGCATATGGCATCTGATGCTCTTGCATTGAATCCCATATGATAGTGTGATTCCAGCCTAAGTGTCACACTGTGACTGTCTTCAAAAAGGAAGGGGGGCACGCACTGTTCCTGGAACTGGGACCCTAACTATCTCTGTCCCAAGGGTACTCATAAATATAGAGAGGCCCAAGTCTCTGACCTTAATATGCTCATGTTATGTCCTAAGCTTTCCCCTCCCCTCTCCCTAGGAAGCCTGGAACAAGTATGTTAGTATATAAACACGTAAGACAAACAGGGATAACAAAAAAACTACTTACATAGAAAAACAGTCACCAAGGGCAAAGAGGAATAAAGGGAAGGATAGGAATGTACAAACTAAATGGTAATAAGATAAAGGAGAAAGCATACACCCCAAAATGGCAAACAACAATTTCCAGCAGCAACTACGAACTCCAACTTCAGCACACCAATGCCAGGAAATAATTTTTCACAGGCAGGGATGTGAAGGTCTGGCCAGGTTTTATAGAGAGAAAATGAAGAGCTCAGGAGCAGCAATCTGATGGTGCTGCATGTCTCTAAGGCTGGGTTCCCATTGCGTTATGGGACCGCGTTAAACGGACAGCGTTGCACGGCGAAATTAACGCCGTGCAACGCGGCCGTTAACGCGCCCATTGAAGGCAATGGGAACGCGCTTCACTAACATAGTAACATAGTAACATAGTTAGTAAGGCCGAAAAAAGACATTTGTCCATCCAGTTCAGCCTATATTCCATCATAATAAATCCCCAGATCTACGTCCTTCTACAGAACCTAATAATTGTATGATACAATATTGTTCTGCTCCAGGAAGACATCCAGGCCTCTCTTGAACCCCTCGACTGAGTTCGCCATCACCACCTCCTCAGGCAAGCAATTCCAGATTCTCACTGCCCTAACAGTAAAGAATCCACTTCTATGTTGGTGGAAAAACCTTCTCTCCTCCAGACGCAAAGAATGCCCCCTTGTGCCCGTCACCTTCCTTGGTATAAACAGATCCTCAGCGACGCGCCGGTGATTCCTGGCGTGCCGCGGACGCTGCTTGCAGCGTCCGAGGCGCGCCCGCGGTCCGTTCCCCGCTCTCGCAGATCAGGGATCTGCGAGAGCGGGGACGTTACCGCGACCCCGACCGCAGCCCCATAGAAAACATTGCGTTAGTGCAATCCGTTTAGCGCTAGCGGATTGCGCTAACGCAATGTGACCCTAGCCTAACCAGCATATAAAGAGTCGTTAACCTCTTCACCATCAAAGGCAGCAAGCTCCATTTAATATGAGGAACAAAACACACAGGCTAAATGGATGACTTGGGATTCAGAGTACATAAAGATCACCTAACCCCACATCTCCCAGGAGGATGTGACACGCTCAGGACACTAAAGGTACCGTTACACTAAACGACTTACCAACGATCACGACCAGCGATAAGAACTGGCCGTGATCGTTGGAAAGTCGTTGTGTGGTCGCTGGAGAGCTGTCACACAGTCAGCTCTCTCCAGCGACCAACGATCAGGGGAACGACTTCGGCATCGTTGAAACTGTCTTCAACGATGCCGAAGTCCCTGGGTAACCAGGGTAAACATCGGGTTACTAAGCGCAGGGCCGCGCTTAGTAACCCGATATTTACCCTGGTTACCAATGTAAAAGTAAAAAAAAAAAACAGTACATACTCACATTCTGATGTCGGTCACGTCCCCTGCCGTCAGCTTCCCTGCACTGACTGTGTCAGCGCTGGCCGTAAAGCAGAGCGCAGCATCCTTTAAGGTACCTTCACACATAACGATATCGTTAACGATATCGTTGCAATGTCATGCTTTTTGTGACGTAGCAATGATCCCGCTGACGATCTCGTTATGTGTGACAGCCAGTGGTGGACACTGACAGCTTTGGGCCCCTGTGCAAGAAATTTGTCTGGGCCCCCCGCCCTGCCCAGCATGCTGCTTATGATGAGTGCAATCTGGCTCCGAGCAACAAACCAGATTGCCCTCATTATCAAAGGTTAAGATTTGGTTCTGCTGGTTCCAGTGCAGTCAGACTTGCAGTCAGGTGACAACTAGTGTTCGCTGTCAGTGAATAGAACACTGCAGACTCTCTAGTTGGCACAAGACAGCAAGTGTGCGAAGTGCATCCTCTTGGTTATGTGATTACTGTGGGAACCGGCAGAGCCTGACCATGTACCTATATATTGTATTACATTATATGTCTGGTATCTGATAAAATACTACAACTAAAAGTATGGAATCGTGTAGTAGACTGCATTATTCCATACAACAGTATCATGTAAAAGACGTACTACAGGGAGGGCCCCCACACAGCTCTCCCTATATACAATTTGTGCCCTCACAGAGTCCCCGATGAAATCTGGATGCAGGTCAGCTGTATATTGCGACCTGCGGACCTGTGTTTCCAGGTGTTTTGTTATCACAGATAGCCCGGTCCGATTTCCACATTTTGCCCAGGTCTGTCATATATGAGCCATATACTAATCTGTGTACTAGATGTTACGTATTATACCACTGATGGCGAACCTTTTAGAGACCGAGTGCCCAAACTGCAATCTGAAATCCCCTTACGGTATTTATTGCAAAGTGCCAACACAGCAATTTAACCGGAATACTGTGGTTTTAGATTAGAAAATCTCCTACATTAGCACGCCATAGCAAAGAGCTTGTAAGCACTGCACTCCAAGCCAAAGATACTAGTCACCGATTGCAGTGGAGGTCTGTTCTTGAGAATGAAGAGGATTTTTATTCCAAAGTAATATTGCCAAGTTGTTTGTTTTTTACAGCCTCTTTGCAATTGTAACCCTTTATCATGATGAGAATAACCCTTTAAGCCTGGCATGTCAAACTATATTCACATATTCCTCCATACAGTGAAATGGACCTCACATAGTGCTCCATACTGTATAATGGCCCCACATGATGGTGCCTACTGTATAATGACCATATATGATGCTCCATACTGTATAACGGTCACACATGATGCTCCATACTGTATAATGGCCACACATGATGCTCCATACTGTATAACGGTCACACATGATGCTCCATACTGTATAATGGCCACACATGATGCTCCATACTGTATAATGGCCACACATGATGCTCCCTACTGTATAATGGCCACACATGATGCTCCATACTGTATAATGGCCATATATGATGCTGCCTACTGTGCAATGGCCACACATGATGCTTCATACTGTATAATGGCCCCACATGATGCTGTGTACTGTATAATGGCCACATATGATGCTCCTTACTGTATAATGGCCACACATGATGCTCCATACTGTATAATGGCCACACATGATGCTCCATACTGTATAATGGCCACACATGATGATCCATACTGTATAATGGCCACATATGATGCTCCATACTGTATAATGGCCCCACATGTTGATGCTCAATACTGTATAATGGCCCCACATGATGATGCATACTTTATAATGGCCCAACATGATGATGCATACCGTATAATGGCCCCACATGATGATGCATACTTTATAATGGCCCCACATGATACGTACAGTAAAATGGCCACATATGATGCTCCATACTGTATAATGACCCCACATGATGATGCTTAATACTGTATAATGGCCCGACATGATGGTACATAGAGT